>NC_140973.1:11563527-11666027 GCF_056783735.1 Eptatretus burgeri | reverse complement strand
AGGAGAATGGAAACGCATCATGACCGTAGGAGTAACATCACATGAACTACAACCACTGCCCACCCCCCCTCGACCATGCACCACCACAACCACAACTACAACCTCTTCTTTTTTTTCACGTCTTTATTTTTGAAGTCATCATCAAAGTGGGGGAAGGGTAGGGGTTGAGGGTGGGGGAGAAAAGAGAAAGGTGTTTTGAAGCAAAAGGGGGGAATGTGGAAATAAAGGGGAGGCGTGGATGGGGAAATGTATGTGCAGGATTGGGGAAAAGGGTTCAAAAACTCATCAATACTACCATTTGCGCATGCAATAAATCGACAGCTCCTCCGAAGATTTTTTAAAATGATTATTTATTTTTGTGTGTAGTTAGGTAGCGCCTCTCAAGTTATTGATACTCGATGAATGCGGCGTTTGGAAGTGTTACTGGCCGAACACACTCGGCCAAATGATATTTCACCTTCATCAACTATGATGATGGGTTATGATTCCACATCAACAGGGTTATGATTCCACGTTGGTTTGAGTGTGGAACAAGAGTTTTGTATTCCAGATACTGTGTGCTGGGGCTGGCAGGATGGCATAGACGGCGAGACCGAGAGGTACGTATACTCGCCTCTAAGATGTCGAACTTGGGTATGAATCCTGACTGAGCTATAAATTGCCATCCTGGTGTTTCACAGGCAGGATGGTTCATCAATGTGTGTGCCGTCCCTCAGATGGACGTTAAGCCGGGCGTCCCGTCTGCTCGCATGAGTTGGTGTAAGTTGAAAAAAATCACGCGGTGTCCTTCACGAAGAGAAGGCAAGCTCTCGCCGGCACCCTGACCAAATTATTAATTGCTGCTGGGAACGTAGTGGCAAACCATCCAGTATAACCCTTTCCAAGAAACTGCTTCGGCAACACCGCCGTCGTGTAACTGATCGAGGATGGCACATCAGAATCAGAGTTCCGTGCTTCTCGTGATTTTGTAGAAATATAATAAAATAACCTTCTTTAATGAATGAAACGACAAACGTGCTTCGAAGCCAGGAGGAAAAGAAAGATGTGGGGTGTGGGGTGTGGGGTGTGGGGTGTGGGGTGGCCATGCAGAGGGGTGTTTACGGCCTGGTATCGTTTTTCATGCTTTGGGAATATATATTTTATTGCAATATTATATTTGGACATCTTTTTTGGTTCTGTGCTGTACTTGCTCGTTTTGTTATCGATGTGGAATAATGCTTCACAATTACTAATTCTCCCTCTCTCTCCCTCTCTATATATGTGTGCTTGTGAGAATTTTATTTTTAAGCAAAAGATAAATTAATAAATAAATATCACCCGGGTTAACAGAAAACACAAATAATCATCATCATCATCATCATCATCATCATCATCATCATCATCATCATCATGCACCATGCATGCCCTATGCAGAGTGCTGGTGCTGCCAAAAGCAGTTACTGAGCTACAGTCCTGCTGGGGTCACCACTTCGGAAGTCAGGGCAGGAATTTGGAATTTGTTCATGGTGCCGGTGATAGCTCGCCTGCTCTTCATGAAAGTCACAGTGGGATCTTTAACATCCCCAACTAATGCGAGCGGACGTGCCGTCTAGTTTAACGTTCATCCGAGGGATGGCACACACACATTGATGAATCACCCTGCATGTGAAACACCAGGATGGCAGTTTATAGCTCGGTCAAGATTCGAACCCAGGCAAGATAGCTGATAAGTGACTGCATATATCCAGGCCATCCTGCCTGCACGATAACACAATTACGATTTTTGTTTTTTCTGCCATTTTGACGATGGTGCTTCGCAATCCGACTCTCTGGAAAATCCTCTATATCTCTTTGCTGATGACTCCACCCTCTGCCGTACCATCTGTCATCCCTCAGACCGGCAAGCAGCAACTTCTTCGCTCACTGCAGATCTGGGTAAAATCACAAACTGGTCCAACATGTGGAACATGTCTTTCAATCCAGACAAATCTCACACTCTCACTATGTCTCTCCGAAAGGACCGTTTAGAACCCCCCCCCATCCACTTTCTCAACTATCTTCTGGAAGAAGTCCTTTCTTTCAAGCTTCTGGGTCTCACTATCTGCCATGACCTTTCCTGGGAAAGCCACATTTCAAACCTTGCCTCCAAAGCCAGTCACTGACTGGGATTCCTCCGTCGTGCAAAGTCCTTCGTCGGCCCACCTGAGCCCCTGACCACTTGCAAAGCTTTTGTCTGCAGCCTGATGGAGTACTGCACTCCCCTCTGGGCTGGTGCTCCTGCCTCCCACCTTTCTCGGCTTCACGCTGTGGAAACCAAGGCATTTCGGATCATCAGCATCTCCCGCAATGAGGCTGAGTCTTTGGGCCTCTCACTCAATCACCGCAGGTTGGTCGGTGGTCTTTCTATCTTATACCGTCTCCTCTCCAGCCTTGCCCCCCCCCCCTGCTCTCTCTGCGATTTGTCCCCACCACATTTCCACAGGGCGCTCAACGTCCGCCAACAACCCCCTTCTGGTAAAACTATCAAAATCACGAATCACTGCTCACCTTCACTCTTTGATTCTTCTTTTTCCCGCCTTTGGAATAAACTTCTTCACTCTATTCAATCCCATTCCTCCCTCCAGGCCTTCAAAACAGCTGTTCACCACCACCTCTTATAGATACTTTGAGGCCTAGAATGTCTAGATAATCATCATCAAAGGCGATTATATAGCACGATTCTAACAGGTGAGTTAAAAATCCTCGATCTCCCATCCAAATCCTCGATCTTTTCTACCCCCGATAATCCACCCAAGCCCACCTCCTTCAAATTCCCTGCTTTCCTTCCTGAAAGTCCCTATAATGTCCATCTTCTATTCCCCATGTTCCCTGCCCCGTCCCTCTCCCTTACACAGATCTCCTAACGTTTCTGTTCCTCACTGTTTTGTCCTTCCCACTCCCGCCCCTCTTGTTTCATGCCCCCCTTGCTGTGCGTTGTGTTAGCTCTCATACGAGCCTCCACAAGGTATACAATAAAATAAAATAAAATAAATACCCTATAACAAATGTAAAACCCATTGATTCTTTGTGCGGTTTGACTTATTTAGAGGCAAATGTTCCATGTGGAGTAAATTGCTGAGCAAGTCAATGCAGCTGTAACTGGAAGGGCACTCGGTAGAGCGCATACCTCCGCCACGTAATTCCTCATCCACAAGAACATATCGGGCCCAATACATGTTTGAAATATCATGCTATACAGTACTATATCGTTTTCAGCCCTATCTCTCAATGGTGAAGAATCACTGAAAAAAATTCTCAGATCGGATTCAGATTCACCAAAATTAAGCACATTGCGCTCCTTGGCCGGTCACTTGCACACACAAAAAAAATTCACAACCATTGCTTGAATACTGTGGCCAAAAATCATGGGACAAACAGACAGACAGACAAACATAAACAAACAGGAAAGGTGTGATACTTGTGAAATCCCTAAAACACATTTGACCATTAAAAAAATAATTGGTGGTTGAATTCAATGACCTGATATGCAAATCCTGTTCAAATTTCAAGTCAATCGGATGAACATTGAGGATTTTAGAAACTGCACCGAAATTGTTGACCTTTGGCCTATATTGATCTTTTGACCTCGAAATCAATAGGCTTCTTGCTTCTGTCCAACTCTCCAATTTGGTGAAGTTTTGTGAATATCGGTTTTAAATGGACGGAATGACCGTCTGGAAAAACCCCCATCTACTTTCTCAACAATCCTCTTAAAGAAGTCCTTTCATTCAAGCTTTTGGGTCTCACTATCTGCCACGATCTTTCCTTGGAAAGCGGCATCTCCAACCTGGCCTCGAAAGGCATTCGCCGACTGGGCATCCTACATCATGCAAAGTCCTTCCTTGGCACACCTGAGCTCCTGACCACACACAACGCTTTCATCTGAAGTCTGATGGAGTACTGCTCTTCCCTCTGGGGTGGTGCTCCTGCCTCACACCTAGCTCGGCTTCACACTGTGGAAACCAATGTTTTTAGGATCATTGGTATCTCCCACAATGAAGCTGAGTCTTTGGGTCTCTCACTCTCTCATCGGAGGCAGGTCAGTAGTCTTTCTGTCTTCTATCATCTCCTCTCTGGCTTTGCCCCACCATCCCCCCCCCCCCTCCATACACCTTCTTAGACCCCGATTTTTTTAATGTTGAGAACAATCTTTGGTACATCAAGGGTGATGAAGGTTGTAGTCAAGTTTTATCGGAATTGTGTGTGTCGTTTCTGAGAAGAAAGCAAATACCTCTTTATGGGGGAAAACCCTTCCGTAAACTCCCTCTGTAGACCCCCTCAGACCAATATGTTTTTTTAATGCCATGAACAAACTTTGATAAACCATGGGTGATGAAGGTTGTGGTCAAATTTCATTGGAATTGCTTGTGTAGTTTCTGAGAAGAAAGCAAATACCTATTCTTGGGGGGCAACTCCAATAGACCCCCTTATGGCCTGAGTTTTTTTATGCCATGAAGAAACTTTAATACATACACGGTGATGAACGTCGTGGTAAAGTTAAATAGAAATCATATGTGTAGTTTCAGAGAAGAACTTGCAAGTATTTGTGGACGGACGGACGGACTGACGACGTGCCATCCCGTAGGCTCCCTGGAACTACGTTCCAGGTGAGTTCAATATGTATAGATATACTGTATTACATGAAAGGAGCACACTGACCCAATGACGTGACGCTGACATCATGTGCATAAATTATGCCGACGCCACCTCCAAACTAGTATGGCGTCCGTGTGGCACTCAATTCTTTGCAGACTGAGATTAAAGCCCCGATGGTCACAAATAAATGAAAGCAGAGTTGTCGATCCAGATTTTGTCCTTCTTTTGAATCCATCAGGACCCAATGCTGCTAAATTGGTTGTTCATAACCATACTAATCTTGTTAATAAACACAGATGTAACCCCCTAACTTGACTAGGCAGTTGGGTACAGTTCCAGTCCCATCACAACACTTGTCTGCGAAAAACTTGTCTTTTTCACCACCTTAAATCACATGTCTAAGTACTGCAAAACTGGAGGTTTTTGGAAGCGGTGAGAAGGCGATTTGTATTCCACAGTATTCAATTGTGTAATTCAATTGAAATAAAATCGAGATTTTCAGGGTCATATGAAAAAAAATTAATTCGGAATTTTACCACCGTTGACGCAGTGGCTTTAACGCCACCACATCTAACAGTTCGTTACATTCCTTCTTCGTGCCTGTTGTTTGTCTCCTTTATAACATCCTTAAATAGTAGAGTATAGAAAACCTACTCCGTGCGCAGCGCTCACACACATGGTGTAGGGCACTCGTTTGGGTGCACACGGACTGGTGCGGGGGTGGTCCTCGCCACGTTGTGCATGCTTATGCTTCCCGAACCACGCTCGACCTGCTGTCTCTCTGTCAGTGCCACCAGTTGAGACTGTTAATGTAGGCCGGCATCACAAAAAACACCAAAACTTTCCCTTTCAATTTTCTTGATATCTTTCTGTTTGCCTTTACTCCCTCCACCCTCATCCATGCATTCACACCCACCTTAATCCTCCTCCGCTCCTCTTCTTCTGACTTACCATCACCAGTCGCCCTTCATTCCAGATACTCAAACCAATTTCCCTTCAAACCTGATATTTATCTCGCTTCTTTGCTGCCTGACCCACATCACCTCGGTATTCTCCATACTCATCCTCAGCCCGTGCTTCCAGAATGCCTCCATCCACTCCCCCAGTACTTCCTGAATCTCCCGCTTACTCTCTACCACAACAGCCTGATCGTCCACACACAACATCCTCCCCATACTACCCCTCAAGCTCACCTTCCTGATTACCAGCTCCATCGCCATGATAAAAATGAGTGGGCTGAGAGCGCTTCCCTGCCTCAAAATGATGTTCACACTAAACTCCTCAGACATTCTAGGACTGACCAAGACTCTTCCCTTTGTTCCCTTGTGCATCCCTTTCTCCCCGCCACCTTTACAAACTACCTTTGTGCGTTGTTTCCACCTCTTGTAAATTACTATGACTTAACCTTAATCCATTGACCTTAACAAATCTGTTGCGAATCCATTGAGGTAGCATGTAATGTGGAAAAACATTTTGAACATTTGGATTAAAGTATATTTAATACAGATCTTCATGGAGTAACACAATTTAAAATATCTATATTTTGCCCTCTTTTTGAGCAAATCCAACCGTCGCCGCCCAACGTTGCGCCACCATTCCGTGGTGGGCATGATAAGTAGCTCAGGGCTTTGGCTCTGAGTGAAACCAAGAGTGCAACACAAATTTGTGTTTTGTTAGATTATTGTGAACATCTCATTCAGTAACATTTTGAACACTTCTCCCATTACAAATAAGTGAAATTTGTTATATAAGGCTTTAATGTTGTTACCTCTGCCACTGAAGGTGAAGGAGGTTATGTTTTCACCCCTTTCTGTCTGTTTGTTTGTTTGTCTGTCTGTGTGCAGGATATCTCAAAACGTTGTGTACGGATTCGGACGAAACTTGGTGGACACGTTGGGTGTGTGGGAAGGACGAATTGATTCGATTTTGGTGAAGATCTGAATCCGAATCTGGATACGATAATTATTTAATTTTTTTAAGAGATGATTCACTGTTGATAGGGCCAAAAACGACATATAGCATGATATCTCAAAAATGTAATGGGCCCAATATGTTCTCATGGATCAGGTATTGAATGGTGGAGGTTTGTGCTCTACCAAGTGCCCTTCTAGCTGTGTATTATTTTATCCTTTGTAGTTCCACATTCACTTTTATGAAATACTAAATGACCCATTAACCCGTTGGGTTCCCGTTGTGACCGGTTGATGACAAAAAATCATTTCAGGAAAAAAGAAAAAAAAAGATAGCTCCAGCGAATTATACCGCTGAGGTTGTTTGCATTGATCAAATTCTCCCAAAGAGTACTTGACTGAATCGGGAATTGATTTTAATTTTTTTTTTGTTGCCCGATTTGAACGAAACTTGATACTGCACAACGCAGGAGGATGTTGAGTAAGGTGGTCCTAAAATATTTGTGCTATAATGTACCGTTTTGGCTGTATTTTGGGAACATACATACATACATACAAGATGAGAGTTTTAATAATATGTTGATAACATCAGCATTTGCTTGAACAGAGTAAAAAAAAAATTACATTCCAAGAACATGTAAGTAACCGTGTGGTGAAGCAACGTAAGATATATGACTTCATAAGATGAACAAACCAAATTAGTTTCTGCTCTGCAGGATTGCAGTCGCGTTCACGTCACGGCATCGTGCACAGATCGCTACAAAATCCCCACCGGGATTTCATGCTTGGTATTACCATTTAAATAGGTTACCGGCAAACATCCCCGGTGCTCCCGTGTACCTTCGATCGGACTGTTTGTGCCGAAGTGTGAACAGATTTGGTCAAAGTTTCAAGTCGCACACACACGAATAGCAAACATTTTCAGCACCTTATTGCACAGTCCAATGAACATGCGAAGCTATATTTATCTGATACAACAGCATTTCTGTATTTAATTAACAGCTAGTGTGGCCTACACTGGAGCTTTTGTAATGTCCACCCGTCACAATGTTCTAATTAGGACATGGCATTGCATTCCCTTTCATGTGCGATGCTGTTCTCGAGGCTTATTTACTTGACCGCCTTTTTTGTTGCGTTTCAATAACATTAACAAGCACTTCTTCAACTTTTGTTGCGGTAGTGGTGCTCGAGCTTGGTAGCTTGTCTTGTCAGCCGAGAAGGAGAGTTGACTGTCTCACTGAAGATAATCTGTAATCCTTTTCAAAGTGTTGTGGACAAAAAAAAAACATAAAATATTTGTGTGTCCTGAGTTGCTAGTCCTCAACTCGTCAAACTCCGGTGAATCCGAGTTGTATCATTTCCACTCTATCCTTGATCATCCAAAACCAAATGACAATCTGTATAATTTATCAACCACATGTTTATAAACCACAAATCTCCTTAATCATCCCCAATCTGTAAAGTTTATCAACCACATGTTTGTCTTGGGTTAGCAGGATGTCCTAGCGGTATGCACACTGGCTTCTGGGCTGTCCAGCCTGGGTTGGAATCTCAGCCCAACTGTAAACTGTCACTGGTGTTTCACAGGCAGGGTGATTCATCAATCTGTGCTCAGTCCCCTGGATGGACGTTAAACTGGGTGTCCCGTCTACCGACATTAGTTGGTGGACGTTAAAGATGATACGGTGTTCTTCGTGAAGAATGGGTGAGCTGTTTGCTGGCACCATGAACAAATTATAAATTCCTGCCTTTACCTACAGGAGGCATAGCATCAGCTGAACACCTGCACCACAGCCAATGATGCCATTCGCAGGCATGAGTGCTATATATATATATATATATATATATATATATATATATATATATATATATATATATATATATATCTCTCTCTCTCTCTCTCTCTCTCTCTCTCTCTCTCTCTCTCTCTCTCTCTCTCTCTCTCTCTCTCTCTCTCTCTCTCTCTCTCTCTCTCTCTCTCTCTCTCTCTCTCTCTCTCTCTCTATGACGGTGTCCGAACCGGTTCGGTTAATTATCCCCTTCAGTTTGTCTCTGGATTTTGTGTGATCGGTTGTTGTGCAGCAATTGGTACCCATGCCTAGCAAGCTCGATACTGCGACGTGCAGCAATTGGATCCTAGTAAAAGTACCCGTCCCCAGTAACGATAAACGTTCAAGTTAATCTATTGATTTTAATTATTTCATGGACATTGAAAAGGTTAATTGTGTTGCACTCCTGTTTTCACTCAGAGCCAAAGTTCTGAGCTACTTATACCGCCGCACCGCCAATTGGTGGTGCCAACATCAGGTGGTGGAGGTTGGATTTGTCTCAAAAGTTTGTAGAATGTAGCGATTTTAAAATTGTGCGATTTAAATGCAAAATAACCAATCAGCAGCTTTTCAAGCACAAACGTAGGAGGCGGCCACCGTTAATGAGAGACAGACAAACGCACAGACAAACACCGTGGTTCGCAATATATATAAGATAATTACAGTAATAGTCCAGGCAATCTTTCCCATTTAACCATTAAAATGGAAAAAATTGCAACAGAATTTTTTGGGGCACAGAGGTCCTCCATGAAGTGTCTTGAATAACATACTAAAAGTCCTAAGAAATTACTGCTGCGGAAATCGGTTAAATATGTAGAAATCCAAGATGGCCGCCATAAATCAATAATGTCTCATATCTCCACCATCAGAAAAGATATTTGAATGATTTAAAATGCTATTATAGGGTTATTGGACATGTGGAATCATTTAGAATAGGTTACGATTCGATTGGATGCAATACTCGTTGAACAACCTCTTTTTACCTACAGTTACCAACCTCTGAAATATCAAGTGTGGATCCACCGTTACAGATTCTCCTTTGACCTTCACTGTTGATTTTGATACAAGTGTCGTGGCCTGGTCAGCTTTCTTGAAGACATGATCTTCTACAGAGACCCCGACCATAGAGTCTAGAATATCTTCCCCAATTTCCCTTGATCGGTCCACGTTTGAACCTTTTTGAGTCTGCAGATAATCTATTGGGAATATTCTTCCCCGTCCTGAAATTGACACTACACTGCTGCTGATATATTGCGTCTGCTGCATGCACATCGTTCACAATTGCTATTCTGCCATACACCGCATCAGACCACTTGTCTTTCCTAGAACTACAAGCTTGAAGCACACTGGCTTGTAACTCATATGTTCTAACTTGAAACACATCAATGTCTCTCCGTTTCTTGTCATTTTTCGCAGATTGTCCACAAAATAGGCAATGTTCTTGAATATTGAATGCCGGTTGCAATGAACGGAGATCAGATCGATTTTCTGATTGATGCTGACGACATGCTATGTCATGTTCAATGTTATCTGGTTTGCAATATGTACGGCGACATTCAACATGTACTACTTCCCCTGGTACAGTTTTCAAATCAGTACCACGCTGTAGACTTGCACGATTCACCCCTTCACTGTCCTTCGTTTGTAGAACAACGGTCGGCTTTCCATCGCCGGTTGATTCTTCACATATGCAACACGTCTGTCTCGTTACTGATGACATCTCACTTCTTCAGCCTGCCTGAAATAAGACATTAAACATACATTGAAGGAAATAGATACCACCAGGTAATGTTATGATTCATATTTCAGTAATAAATACCCGAAATATAGCAAACTGATGATTAGTGAAGATTAGCACGCAAATATATAATAAGATATGGATTTTTAGTGGCCGTATTGGATTTTTTTCCATGACTTTTGCATCCAATCAAGTCGTAAACTATTCTAAATGATTCCACACGTCCAATAACCCTATAATAGCATTTTAAATCATTCAAATATCTTTTCTGATGGTGGAGATATGAGACATTATTGATTTATGGCGGCCATCTTGGATTTTTGCATATTTAACCGATTTCCGCAGCAGTAATTTCTTAGGACTTTTAGTATGTTATTCTGGACACTTCATAGAGGACCTCTGTGCCCCAAATAAATTCTGTTGCAATTTTTTTCCATTTCAAAAGTTAGTTTGCCTGGACTATAAGGGTGATTCATAAAGAACAAAAAAGCCTTGTGTTGGCTTAAAGGTGAAGGTGGCTGGCTTAAGAGATTAGGGTCCTGAGTTCAAGCCCTCGTGTGTGGCCGTTGAATTAACACCAGGTGGGGTTGACTCAGCCTGTCATCCTTCTGATGTTGGTGAAATGAATACCAGTGTACTAGTAATAGAGGACACTGCATCAGCAGCACAGCTGCACCCTTAGAAAATGATGCAATCAGCAGCCATAGGCTGCACACGGTAGTTATACAAAAGAAACCAATCACCATGCAGCAAATAAAAAAGTTTTGATCAAACGATGACTGAAGAGATCGACTGCAAGAGGCAGTTCCAGCAAATTATTGATGGAATTACACGTGGAAGAGCATAAAAGTTTTCTGAACTACAGGCGATGCAAATGTCGCCCAAAATGTTTGAATGCCTTTTACAATGAAGTGAAATTGTGCATCGAGAAGTGTGATAGATACATATTTGAGAGTTTCTGTTTCACTTGCAGAATGGCTGGACACAACTATTGGGTTTTTTTGGCAGGTGCACTCCTGTGGAAGGTGTTTAGTGACGTCAGCAATTAGTGCACACACACGACCCTGCGGCCATATTGGACGACAAAGGAACATCCATTGACTATCGGTGAAGTAGATAATTAGTGTTATTGTGCTTTGTGTGCTTTTTCATGGCCAAACAATCGTGGTGAAAGCTTGTCCCGAAGCTTGTGTATGTCGATACGTTGGACATTTTTTATTTGTGGAGCAATTTTTTAAAGAAAATACAGGTTATAAGTGACACAGATCCACATGAATTGAAGAATACAACAAGGTCTGGATGAGAAATGAACCCTGCAACCATTTTATCTCAAGATGTAGTGAATTATCTTGGGTGTTACTAAAAACCTGGAAGATATGAAGGCATGGAAAAGTTTGGATGCCGACAACCGGTTGATGTCTGGCTGGATCAATGATGTGGCTGTTCTTGTGAAGAATGGGTTATCACTGTTGTACGAGCAAAGGTAGGCCTATAATACACCAACGACACAGACTCATGTTGGGAGAGCAGATAAGCATGATAATTTATCTCCATACATATTTAACTTTCACCGTCTTCAAGAAGGACACCTATACTAATGTGAAAGCCAATAACTAACCAAATAACACTGACAGATGGGACGTCCAGCTAAATGTCTATTTGAAGGTCAGCGCAACCTGTGATGCAACACCCTGCCTGTGAACCATCAATCAGACAATTTATAGTCAGGTCGGTAATCAAACCTGAACTAGAAAGCTGAAGATTAGTGTGCTACCTCTGTACCATCTACACACACACACACACACACACACACACACACACACACACACACACACACACACACACACACACACACACACACACACACACAATGTGTGTGTGTGTGTGTGTGTGTGCGCGTGACCACTGTTTCTCGACAACCTCTGGACCGCTCTAATTGAAACTTGCCAGATACATTGCTGGGGACCTGAGGATGTGCCTTTTCAAGGTTTGATATTAATCGGACAAGTGGTTCCCAAGTTATGGCCATTTATTTACCAAAGCAATGACAGGACACGTTGCTGCGTAGGCGTGGCCGTTGGGGAAGAGAACCTCAGTTACCAATGACAGGACACGTTGCTTGGCGTTTTGCACCCAGCGCGTTCCCCATTAAGGGTTACAATGTACGGACTTCCAGATAGTGGTGACTTACTGTATTCTAATAATTTCTCGATTTCTTATGTGCATTTATAGATAAACACAATACCCCAATCCAGTCGTCGTTTACGAGAGCGAAGGAACGGCCTTTGTGGTTGTTTGAAAGTTTGTTTTTTTTTTGCACATACGGCCACGCACGTACGGGCATGCGAGAGCGAAGGAATGGCCTGTGTGGTTGTTGTTTCTGGCATGCGGTTTGAAAGTTTTATTTTTATTTTTTGCACGTACGGCCACGCACGTATGGCCACGCACGTATGGCCATGCACATACGGGCACGCGAGAGCAAAGGAACGGCCTGTGTGGTTGTTGTTTCTGGCATGCGGTTTGAAAGTTTTTTTTTTATTTTTTGCACATACGGCCACGCACGTACAGGCACGCGAGAGCGAAGGAACGACCTGTGTGGTTGTTGTTTCTGGCACGCGGTTTGTTTGTTTGTTTTTTTGCACGTATGGCCACACACGTACGGCCTCGCACGTACAGGCACGTGAGAGCAAAGGAACGACCTGTGTGGTTGTTGTTTCTGGCACGTGGTTTGAAAGTTATTTTTTCACGTACGGCCACACACGTACAGGCACGCGAGAGCGAAGGAACGACCTGTGTGGTTGTTGTTTCTGGCACGCGGTTTGTTTGTTTGTTTTTTTGCACGTATGGCCACGCACGTACGGCCTCGCACGTACAGGCACGCGAGAGTGAAGGAACGACCTGTGTCGTTGTTGTTTCTGGCACGCGGTTTGAAAGTTATTTTTTCACGTACGGCCACACACGTACGAGCACGCTCGTACGGGCCCGCACTAGTATACATAATTTGATTAGTCAAGCCTCCGTATCAAAATATTTATATTGTTGCTTGTAGGGAGTTTCTGCTGCGACAACGAATCCTCCATATCGGTACGATTGCCACAACAAATGTCAACACATAATGGTGCAGTCCATGTGTAGTTTAGCCATGTTTGCTTGCACAGTGCTGGACTCCAAGATGGGGGATCCAAATGTAATGACGTCACACACACACACACACACATGTTCTTGGTTTTCCGGTCTAACATAAATAAAACAAACTAGCGATATCCGTGCACATGCACGGGATAGCAGTACAACATAGCTGGTATCAGACGACAGACCGTACACGGGGAATGACAAATATACTCATTGTGCAAAATGCAAGTGGTGCTATGGAACGCCAAGACTTCCCAAACATTGTCGGCATGTCCGCTAAGTGTCACAGCAATTTCATAGGGATCGTGTGACGGCGAGCCGAGATTTTAGTGTGCAAGCTTGGTATTATAATAGAGATTAAATAAACGATCTCAGTTAAAATTGTAATTCAAAAATACTGCATGTTATTTTTTTTTTATGTCCACACTTACTTTCATGCCCGTCAGTTATTACCAACGGTTGACATAACTGGTACTCAGGTACTCACGTGCGGTAAAAACAAAAAACAAAAATAAACAAACTGAATGTGTATTTCGAAGAAGCTCAGAAAGCTCAAAAGTGTACTCCTTACCCCAGCAGAGGGTGTGATGGAAGGTTTTCTCATCGAGTGTAGATAAGATTCTTCCGTGATAATTCTGATACACTGTGATTTCAAAATTTAAGTGTACAACATTAAGTTTATAAATTATAAGATTATCATTTATAAGCTGTATTGTAAGTTTATAACTTTTAAGATTAAAAAAGAAAATAGATCTAAGGAGAAGGCGCTAGTGGAGAGGAAGAGGAGGAGGCTCGGGAGCGTCCAGAGTCCAAACCGTAAAAAGAGTGGTTTGTGAGTGTCTCATCTGGAGTGAACGTTCTCAGAGACCAATTACATTGGAGTACGATGAATACAAAGCTGAGGGGCATTAAAAATTAGAGTGGTGATTGGGAAAGCAGATGAGCGTGCTTGAAGCTGACAAAAACTTTTTTTCATGAGTACCAAACAACTTTTGCTGGTACTCAATGGAGAATGTAATTTAGAAAAAACTTATGTGAATCCCTGGTTATAACAGGTTCTCGGTTTGTCGGTTCCGAATGATGGCACAGATCGTCTGGACGACACTTTGAGACATCAACTACAAAGGAGTTCTCTGATATGAAGCCATCATTTCTCTCTAATCGTTGCTTTGCATTTCTGTAAAAAGTTCTGAACATTGTTTGAAAGTTCGAGTATTCCAAAACAACCTCCTCAAGGCTTTTTTCAGTGTGTAGATGTGTCTCTCCATTTTGAACTGATGCATTCATTCTTGTTGGATCCTCAAATGGAACATTTCAAACAAATTGTTCTCCATACGATGAACATGCACCAACTCCCTCCATGAATTTGATTTGATTTGCTTTGCTTTCTTTTCTTGTTGCACTCACTTTCGTCTTCAGGCCTTGATCTGGGTCATGTCACTTTTCATCAGTTCAAATAATTTAATTCAGTCTGTTCTCTCAAAGGTGGAAATCAGTGAAGGGTGGTTTTCATCGGGTACACAAGAGTACGAATGTATGCAAGTGACTATATATAATATATACAAGAAAAAAAAACATTTAAAAGCGAGAAGGGCACTCGGTAGAGCGCATACCTCTGCCACGCAATGCCTGATCCACAAGAACATATCGTGCCCATTATATTTTTGAAATATCATGCTATACAGTACTATATCGTTTTTGGCCCCGTCTCTCAATGGTGAAGAATCACTTTAAAAATTAAATAATTCTCGTATCCATATCCGGATTCAGATCTTCACCAAAATCAAATCACTTCGTCCTTGCCACACACCCAACCTGTCCGCCAAGTTTCATCCGAATCCGTAAACAACTTTTTGAGATATCGTGCTATTTATTGGTTTCAACCTATCTCTCAATGGTGAAGAATCACTTTAAAAATGATGAAATCCAGATCCGGATTCGGATCTTCACCAAAATTGAATCAGTTCATCACTGCCACATACCCAACGTGTCCACCAAGTTTCGTCCGAATCCATGCACAACTTTTTGAGATATCCTATACACAAACAAACAAACAGAAAGGGGTGAAAACTTAACCTCCTTCACCTTTGGTGACGGAGGTAAATATCATGCTATGACATCGTTTGTGGCCTTATCTCTCAATGGTGAAGAATCACTTGAAAATTAAATAATTCTCGTGTCCAGATCCGGATCCGGTTTCTTCACCAAAATCAAATCACTACCTCCTTGCCACACACTCAACGTGTCCACCGAGTTTCATCCGAATCTGTCCACAACTTTTTGAGATATTGTGCTTCATACTGCATTAGTTTAGCCTTATCTCTCAATGGTGAAGAATCGCTGAAAAAAAATCAGATCCGCATCCGGATCTTCACCAAAATTGAATGAATTCTTCCTTGTCACACACCCAACGTGTCCACCAAGTTTTGTCCGAATCCGTCCACAACTTTTTAAGATATCCTGGACAAACAAACAGACAGAAAGGGGTGAAAACAACCTCTTTCACCTTCGGTGGTGGAGGTAAAAATGAAAAAAACAGAAGGATAAAATTTCAAAAAAAAACAACCAAACGAGGAATAACACCGCATGACGATGCCACAATACGACACCACAATCCTCATATGGATTACCATCACGACATCTTTAGATATTTTACTCTTGTTGTGGGATTGTGATGGAACGTTGGTTTGAATTCACAATTTTCCTTCACCGAGCAGGGAGCCTTCGGGCTGTCGAGACCCACCTTCCAGGAGAAGTCTAGTTTTAGGGCACCAGAAACTCACCTTTCAAACCTCCACCATTTGTTGAAACGGGGTTGGCCCGAAAGGCCATGCAGTGAGAGTTGAGCTTGATCTCAGACTAGGAGAGGCTATTTGAGATGCTGACCATCAGGGCTGTGACCACAGTACCTTCCAACGGTGATCATGTCCTCATTATTCAATCCTGCCCCAGTCATTCCTCGCTCCTTGGAACACAATATGGCATGCCGGAGACCATTTAACCACTTATCTATTTCCCTTATGCACAGCATCTTAACTCAATAAATTTGCTTACGGTCTTTGTCGGAGTACTAACCCCATTCTTACGGTTAACTTTATCTCACTTAACATTCACATCCCTCTTATATTTATTCAACATCTCTATCCCATTTAAACTCTCAGCAGAGGATTTTAGGCAGCGCACTGGCCCACAATGGCCTTCTCGTTTTATCGAGCTCGCCCCTTCACAAGGGCTATACATTATGTGGGGGGCTGAAAGACACCGTAGGATGTTGAAGGTTTGCGATTAAAATCAAGACGTGACAGCCAGCTTTCCATGGCCATACAAGAGATGGTGTGCTCACTTGCGCAGCATCGTTTTGAGACACTGCACCAGAATGACAGGTTGTTGTGTTTTTTTTAGCTGCATATGACTCCACAGGAGAAGGAAATCTTCTTATAGCAGACATTTCAAAGGTGAGCTCCTTACATGTGCACGCTACCAACTGAGCTATCCTGCTGTCTCCAGATAATCCTTCTCTCTCGCAACGGCAGCACTGCCATCCTTCCTCAACTATGCTCGAAACTAGGCCAGCGAAACCTGAAAGCCTGGCATAAAGGCCTACTTTTATCACAACATTTTTTATCAGCCACAGACATGTGCAGGCAACAAGAATGGCTGACTATTGAAGCACCTATTTTATTTATTTTATCCCCCCACACCCCCCTCTGCCCTCTCTTGGCTTTGTCCTTTCTAGGTTTCTGCATGGTGCACACGGTCTGCCCAGTAACCTTCTTCTTGTTAAACTCCGAAACTCCAGGCGCACTGCTCATCTGCATTCATTTGTTCTTCTTTTCTGTCACCTAGAAAGCCTCCGGTTCAGGTTCTTCGCACGTGCGTGGTGACATTTGAGTTGCTCTGTTCCACGTCACCAAAGCTGATTTTATTTTTTCCAAACCGGATTCGCTGTGTTTTGTGTTGTGTCATTCGTCAATGTGTTGCTGTTACATCCCGTTGAATATTTCATGTTAATTCGTTCGTTTGTTTCCTGCGAAATTCGTTTCATATTGTCAAGGCCTTCCTCGGATAGAAAGTGTGCCCTGCTTTGGTTAGTCCTGGATGTATCCATAACACTATTGGTTCACGAAAAAATATTTTCACGAAAAAAATAAGTGACCACTATATTCGTTATTGTTGTGTGTCTATGTGTCTGTCTGTCTGTCTGTCTGTCTGTCTGTCTGTCTGTCCCGAGCATAGCTCCGTGGGTTTTGATCCAACCCTGACAAAATTTTGGTGGGAGGTTTATATCATGATCTAGTTGTGTTTTCCTGATAATGGGCGTGGTGCGCCCATTATGGGCACAGCCATGTCCAAAAAACGTGTTTTTAGGGGGTAGCCGATTTCAATTTGCATCTTCTCCTAGGGGGTTTGTCGAATCTGGCAAGGGTTTCGGTATTTGGTTAGCCCAATAGCACTTGCATAGCCCCACGGAGCTCCATTTTTTCATTTCGTCCCAAGGTCAAGGTCACAAGGTCACGAACTTAGAAAATTTCGAATTTTGACATAAAAATCATACGACCGCCCAAACTTTGAGAGCCAGGATGACAATATTTTTTAATGCATAATCTTGAGGTCATTCCCCACCTAAAGTCTTGAAACCATTTTTCTCTATCTCGAACACCTTGCCCGTGGCGCCCCCTTCAAGTTTGTTTTTACGCTGATTTCATCAAAGTATGGATAATCCGAGGAGTGTGAAATGCCATATAGCCTATATGACGTTATATTGTTCCTGGAATGTACCAGAGGAAGTTTTGCACCAAAAGTCATAATCCTTGACCTTTGACCTTTAAAGGTCACAAAGGTCAAATTTTCAAAGTTGTGGGGATCAAACCGGGTTTTCGACCTTCTTCGACGAACTAACTCCAATAAGCTATAGCACGTATCCTGTTTCCTTATTTTAATGTCCACAACATTGTTTTGTGACCTTTAAAGGTTATGCAAAGGTCAAATTTTTAAAGTTGTTGAACAAAACCGCCATTTTAGACATTTTGCAGCTAATAACCTGTCACTCGTACCACATCATGTTGATCATTTTTATAACTCGGTCAAACATTATCACATTGTCTCATCCTTGACTTCTGTAACAATCTACATCGTCAAATACCGCTCGTGAACCATCGTCGTCTTCAGACTTGTCCTATCCCATTTCTCTTTTCTCTTCTCATTTCAAACGAGCTCAAATGAGCTGAGATCCTCGTCCTCTTAATGATGACATCATAAAAAACGAATATGACGTCATTGTGATTTATCAGGTTTGCGATAAATTATCTAAGCTAATGCAAACAAAATTCAAACAGCTTGCCTAGTTTCGGCGATAATGGTATAGGCGATTTCCATTAGCGGCGATATTATGACGTCAACTTTTTTTCTAGGAAGAATTTCCAAAATCGGAGATGGTTACTGCCTGCGCGTGGGCTTTTTGCATATACATGGCAAGGTTCACGAAGATCCGATGAAAACTCTGGGTTGCGAAACATAAAATGTCAAAAAATAGGAATGACGTCATAAAAAATTATATGACGTCATAATGATGTATCATATGTGCGGTAATTCATCTCTGCTAATGCCCTGTTCGATTCCCGCAAACAGAATTCAAAAAGCTTGCCGAGTTTCGGAGATAATTTTTTCGGCGATTTCCATTAGCGGAGATATTTTGACGTCATAACTTTTTTTTTCTCGGAGGAATTTTCAAAATCGGAGATGGTTATTGTCTGTGCAGGGTATTTTTACATGTATATGCCAAGTTTCAGGAAGTTTCGATGAAAACTGTAGGCTGTGAAACAAAAAAGTCCACAAGAAGAAGATGAAGAACAACAACGTGAGTAAGACTTCGAGATCCTCCACGAGGATCTAACAATACTTGATATTTCACTCCGTAATGATTCTCATTTCTATTGAATTTCCTTTTGCTCCTGGTTCGACACCCCCTCCCCCATCCCTCACCCCCTCTTTTCTCCAAACTGAACCTACATTAAATATAAATGCTTCTTCTTTAAAAACAATAATAATAATAATAAATTAAAAATGCTTTACATCAATAACTCAATTTCTCACCGTCCATGTTCTGATCTTATACTTCCCACCCCCCCCCCAGGAGTACCTTCCACTCCGCTCTCACCTCTTGTTCATCTGCGTGTTGAACCGTCCTCCTAAAACTGATGACTCCATCTACATCTCTCTCAGACAAGATGAACAAACTTTTAACCACTCATCCCAACTCTCTCTTCCTCATATGTGGCGATTTCCATCGTCACCATGCAACTTGACTGGCTGACTTAATCTGTAAACTTTCAAAACTGGACTTCTCCCAATGGGCAAATCCTCCCTTCTGGACTTTGTGATGACTAACTTTCCCAAAAATATCTCCTGCTCTTCCTCAGCTCCAATTGGTAAATCTGATCGTATGCTTGTGTGAGTGAACATCTTTATTGCTATTCTCAAAGCTGCCACAATGCTGGCGAGTCTGGGAGTTCTCTCTAAGCAGATTTGTAGGGACTCCAAGCAGCCGTCGCTCTTCAGGACTGGTCTCTCATATCTTCTCGTCTTGTTATCCTACCCTTCTTCCCATCCATGGTACCGTGAATCCTGTGTTGAGGCAGTTACTCTGATGCAACTTGCGTTCTCTTCCTGGAAGGCAAATCTGATCAAAGGAAATCTCAGTGAATTCCAAAAAAATCTGCCAGAAGTGTGTGTCCACTCTCAGGAGAGCCATAAAACATCTATCCAACCTCAAGAATGAGCTTTCAAACATGTCTCCCTCCTCTAAAATCTGGTGACACCTTGTTAAGTCTGTCTCTGGAGTATGCTTCCCTTCAATTCTTCCCTCTCGTACCTAGCTGCTCCTGGATTCTGTGTCTTTTGCATATGAGAAGCTGGAGAAGGTTATTTTGGACCTTGACTCTTACTCTGCTATTGGACTTGACGGCATCAGCTCACGTGTCATAAAAATCTCCTCTGCTATTCTTGCACATCCTCTCTCTGCCCTTTTCCCACTGTCATATGCGCTAGGTCATCTTCCATCTGCTTGGAAATCCACCAACATCGTTGCACTACATAAAAAGGAGGACAAAACCAATCCCCTCAACGACAGATGTATCAACTTTCTTCTAATCATCAGCAAGGTCATGGAATCCATCATCACAGTTGATATGAAATCCTTCCTTTTCTCCAACAACCTCATCTCAGATCATCAATTTGGTTTCAGACCAAGTCACTCCACCTTGGACATGTTGCTTTCACTCAACCAACAATGGACAGGGGCCCTCATTGTCAGACATGAGATCAGGGCCGTCTCTCTGGACATATCTCGTCTTTTTGATACAGTCTGGCATCCTGCCTTGCTCTCCAAACTGTCTTCCAATGGCACCCAAGGCAAACTCCACACATAACTTACTGGTCAAACAGTTGGAATACGTCTTTCGATCCCGACAAATCCACAATCTCACGAGCTCTCTCCGAAAGGACATTCTGGAACACCTCCCAATCTACTTTATTAACAATCCTCTTGAGGAAGTTCAGTCACTCAAACTCTTGGGTCCATCAGTCATGATCTTTCTTATGCAAAGAACATTTCGAAGTCTCCTATCTACCTACAAGGTTTTCATCCACAGCTTAATGGGGTGCTGCTCTCTCCTCTGGGCTGGTGCTCCTGCCTCACACTTTGCTCAGCTCGATGCCATGGGAACCGAGGCTTTCGAGATCATTGGAATCCCCCACGATGAATCTGAGTCTATGGGCTTATTTCACTTCACCATCGCAGACGGGTCGGTGGTCTCTCTGTCTTCTTCCACCTCCTTTCTGGTATTGCACCCTCTGCCCTCTCCATGCTTTGTCCCCCCTCCCCCAACCATGTTTTTGCAGACCGCATGTGGTCCACCGGCAACCCCTTCCTGGATAAACTACCTAAAGCCAGCATCACTGCTCACTTCCACTCATTTGTTCCTCTTTTTTTCCTCCCTGTTGAATCAACTTCCACATCCTCTTCAATCTCATTCTCCCCTCCAGGTCTTCAAGACTGCTGTTCACCACCATCTCAGATCGTCGCCAATCCAAAACCATGATCTTTTGTACCCTCATTAACCCCACCTAAATCCCTCCTCCTTCCAATTTTCCCTCCTTGGAGTTTCCTTCTGTATCCATTTTGTCCACCCCATGCATGTGTGTTTTTTGTGAATTTTTAAAATTAATTTTTGTGTTATTTATTTATTTTTGTGTACAAACCAACAAACCTGTGGAACCAACTTCCCCCAATCTCTTCAGTCCCATTCTTTCCTCAAGACAGCTGTTCACCTCAACTTCAGCTCATCCCCCATTCCTACTCATAATATATTTTACCCCAAATTCCCTCAATTCCCAAGCACTGCCTTTTCCCATGTTGTGATGACCCCCCCCTCAACCCCTCCCTTACCTCTTTTTGATTGTAGGTTGTCAGTTGGTTTGTTCCTTTTCTGTTTCATCCTCACTTTCCCCTGCCTCTTCTTGTTGTGCTTCATTTAGCTTGTTCACTGTGATGTGTCCTTCTTCCCCTCCCCTTGATCTTACTCTCACTTCTACTATTCTGTTGGTGTCCCCCCCCCCCTTTCCAATTTGTTCTCTTCCATTCTGCTCTTGCCCTTCCATGAGCCTCGATCATGTTTATAAAAAAAAATGAAAATAAATTTTAAAAATCATCCAAACACGTCCAAAACACTTTTCACTTTATGTATCCTGATTTTTATTCCTTCTGTGGAACCAATCTCGTTTAGCCTTTCTTTTCAGGCGATGAAAACTGAAGGACAGCTTACACTTCATATCTTACTCAATGTCCATCTGTGAATCTTTACCTCTGCCACCAAAGGTTGATGGAGGTTATGTTTTCACCCCTGTTTGTTTGTTTGTGAACAAAATATCTCAAAAAGTTGTGGACAAAAATTTGGACAAAATTTGGTGGAGAGCTTGGGTATGTGAAATGGACGAAATGATTAAATTTTGGTGAATATACGATTCCGGATCTGGATCTGAGAATTTTTAAAGTGATTTTTCACCATGGAAGGGTAGGGTCAAAAACGACATATAGCATGATATATCAAAAAGTTGTGGACGGATTCTGACGAAACTTGGTGGATGAGTTGGTTAGGTGGGGAGAACAAGTCGATTAAATTTTAGTTCAGGTCCGAATCCAGATCTGGCCTATCAGTGGGATACAAAACATAAACCAATGAGCCTGGTGGAGGCTTGCGCTCTCCCGAATGCCTTTCTAGTTTCCATATGTTGTGGGTCCAAATGTCCTTTTGTGGTCGAGCGTAGCCGATGTGTTTGTTTCTCATTTCCATAAGTTTGGTGCCCTGTCCCCTCCACCTCCACGTCTCAATACAGTTTAAGTTCTATCTTGAACCTTGGTCCAATTGTGTAAAAATGAAAAAGGTATTCATGTGTTGATAAGCAGCAATGTTAGTCATTCCTGTTCTGCATTATTCTTGTGCCATACAATGTAATAACACAAGCACTGCAGGAAACGGCAAAGGGTGGAGGTAAAGCATTTGGTGTTTAGTGGAAGCTGTCACTTCCCGAAGTCTGCTATGCCAAGCAACACTGATTTTTTTTTTTTTCCGACTCAGGTTTTTTTTTTTTTTTTTTTTTTTTTTTTTTTTCTCTCTCTCTCTCTCTCTCTCTCTCTCTCTCTCTCTCTCTCTCTCTCTCTCTCTCTCTCTCTCTCTCTCTCTCTCTCTCTTTTTTTTTCATTTCAGTTTTCCCTTTTAGATGTTGGAGAGCAGAGTCTGTCTGTTATGAAGGGAATTTTATCCGACTAAAACTCCGCTCTGAGGTTGATCTGGGAGTCTGGGAGGTTGATGGTCCAAACCCCGAGTGAATCATACCAAAGACTTAAAAAAACAACGAGCTCATAGAACACCTTGCCCCATGCGGTCTTGAGAAACAAGGACGTGTGCGGGGTCTGCGAGCAGAAAATTTCATTTGTCGTGATGATACAAAATGCCAAAAAAAGTTGTCCAAGTACTGCGAAACGGAAGGGTTTTGAAAGTACCAAAAAGGCAATTTGTGTTTTCCATTGTTCAAGTATGTAATTCAATTGAAACAAAATAAAGATTTTAAACGTTGTAGAAAACAATAATTTAAAACTTTACCGCAGTTGACACAGTGTCTATCACACCACCTCACTTAACACGTTACATTAGTAATTTGTGCCTGTTGTTTATGTCCTTTATGACATCAATCAAACAATAAGTTTCCTGTTGGGAATGATCTTCAATTTTGTTTGAATGCCAGACAGGCACAATATTATCTCGCTCCCCTCTGTGTCATGTTCGATTGAGACAAATTCAGAGTGAAAGTTCTGTTAAACTATAGGTTCATTATCTGATTCATGTTCAAAATACAACATTCAATTGAGGTTGCAATAAGTTGTTCCTCGATCATAGACTGACGCTTGTAGATGGATGGACAGACAGACAAAGTGAACCAAATGCTTCATCCCACTTGTCGCTTCGCGTGCACGAGGTTAAAATGTTACATGCCGCTTCCTTGCTTGACGCTCAACATTCAAAGGATAGAGCACGGATAAACTGCTGGAAGGCAATGGCAAAGCACCTGTAATAACCATTGCCAAGAAACTGCTTTGGCAGCACCGATATTACGTAAAGAGTGCCTGCACTTGCTCGAAGCTGATAAAGATCTTCAATATTCATGAAGTGAAGTTGCATTCATGTGACAAAGTTTGGATGACCCTTGAAATCGAGTCATTAATCCACAAACGCCAAATAGCATTTCACCGTGGAGATATTCAGAATTGGAAAAGATCAACAAGCAAGGTCAAGTCAAGTCTAGTGAAAGGTAAAATAGAGTATTATTTCACACGTGTATCCAGCTTCTGAAACGTTCCAACCGCTCGGCACGGTATCGTGAAATCAGTGTTTTAACTGGAAACCAATGGGATCAAGTGCCAATATCTTTGCCTGGAACGGACATAGAGGATGATTTGGTGATCACAAACACTGTCGATGATTATTTTATTTCTGTTTCTTATCTAGACCCTCTTGATACGACTTTGCTTTTGGCTTACCTTCCAGCTCCAAAACCATGGT
This sequence comes from Eptatretus burgeri, assembly GCF_056783735.1. Classification (NCBI taxonomy): domain Eukaryota; kingdom Metazoa; phylum Chordata; class Myxini; order Myxiniformes; family Myxinidae; genus Eptatretus; species Eptatretus burgeri. The sequence goes on along the minus strand of NC_140973.1, from coordinate 11,641,687 downwards.
GCCCGACTGTAAACCCGTGGGAAGTACAAAAAGCATTGGCAATGAGTCCGCAAAAAATTTATAGTGGTCCTGACGGGATATCTGCATGCATTATCCGCGGATTCTTTGTTGAGCTAGCAACACCTCTAACTCATTTAATTAACTCCTCCTTTCAACTGGGAAAGGTCCCAGAAGCGTGGAAACATGCTATTGTTGTCCCGATACGGCGATACCCAAAACGAATCCTCTTTCTTTGGAAAAATTAAGACCAATATCCCTTACAGATCATTTCGCGAAGACCACAGAGTCATTAATTACAAGATTGATCCAACATTATATCACTTCAAAACTTGATCCGCACCAGTTTGGGAACCATAAATTGCTTTCCACTTCGCACTGCCTCATCAACATGTCACATCCTATACACGTGAATGCGGAAAAGGCCAAATTTTTATTTGTTTTATTTTTATATAATGTCGAGGCTCATATAAGAGCTAACACACAGAACGTATAACAAGGGGAGCAGGAGACAGAAGGGATTGGAGAGGGACATACAAAACAGTGGGGGAACAGAGACATGAGGAGATCTGTGGAAGGGAGAGGGATGGGGCAGGGTACACAGGGTAAACAAGATGGACACGACAGGGACTTTCAGGAAGGAAAGCAGGGAATTTGAAGGAGGTGGGTTTGGGATGGATTAATCGGGGTAGAAAAGATCATGGTTTTGGATGGGGGAAGATATGAGATGGTGGTGAACAGCTGTTTTGAAGGCCTGGAGGGAAGATGACCTGGAGGGAATCCTTTTCCTTTGTCAATTTAATGAACTTTACAAAAGCTTTTGATAAAATCGACCACACGATCGCCGTAGTAAAGCTCATTAGTCTCGGCGTACGTCCCTCGATTATTCCTTGGATCTGCGATTTCTTGTTCTCCCATCAGCTGTGCGTACACTATGATGTCACTTGCTCTGATTGGGCATTGCTCAATGCAGGAGTTCCTCAACGAACATGCTGGGGACTCAAGGAACATCTTTTTTTGTTTTAGCTATGGTCAATGATGCATTACTGTCTAATGAACTGTATATATTTAAATATATGGAGAATTTTTTTTAAACTCTGCTTCGATGTTGTTAATTACACCAGCCTTCTAATATACAATTAGCAGCCAATAACCTTTTGAAATGATCTCGATGCAATGATATGAGATGAAACCCTGAAAAATGTGTCAAAATGGATATTTAGTTTATGCACGATCCTCCGAATGAGTCTATTGTGCGGATTCCATATCCATATCCAGTGTATGGTGTGTGTGTAATTCGTGTGTGTATGGATTGTACACCGGTTCTTCCCAATTCCATATCCAGGCGATGCATGACATCATCGTCAGGGAGTACTCAGTTTTTACTCTGTTTGTTTGTTTGTTTTCTTGTTTGTCCAGGTGATATCTCAGCCCTCCTTTGAGCTAGGAAGCTGAAATTTGGGGACAAAAGTGAAGATGTGCTTTGGCAAAAGCGCTGTTTTATTTTTTGATTAATTGATTAATAATTATCATCAATTTATTAATTACTTATTTTTTTTTCTCATTTGGACAATATCTCAGGCACCTTTTGAGCTGGGAAGCTGATATTTGGACAGGACAGTGAGAAGAAGTGATTTGGCTATAAAGAGTATTTTTGAATTATTGATTAATCAATTAATCGATTAATTGTTCATTTTTTTGATGAATTACTTAATTTTTTTTAAAGTTACAGATCTGGATGAAACAGCGGTGTTTTTCATATGCCGTTAGCCAATTGATTAAAAAATAAATTATTTTACGATTATTATTTATTTATTTTAATTATGTAATTAATCAATAATGGTACACGTACACCGCAACCTCCCAATTCCATCTCCTTGTGTCTCATGGCAGGATCGCTGGGTGCCGAAAGTGCTCCGGCAATGTCGCGAGCTGAAGGATTTGTTATTTATTTATTTAGCATGGAGGCAGTGTACTTTGAATGTACCTGTACTTGTTTTTATTTTATTTTGTAGTTTAACTCTATTAACTTATTGATTTTTTCCAATTTTTGTTGTTGTTGCAATGATCCATTTATTGTCTTATTTTCGTCTTTTTTACCTCTGTGACCGAAGGTGAAGGAAGTTATGTTTTCATCCCTGTCTGTCTGTGTGCACGATATCTCAAAAAGTTGTGGACGGATTTGCACGAAACTTGGTGGATAGGTTGAGACTGTGACAAGGACGAAGTGTTTCGATTTTGTTGAAGATCCAAATGCAGATCCGGATACGAGAATTATTTAATCTATAAAAGTGATTCTTCACCATTGATAGGACCAAAAACGATATTACAATATTAAGCACTATTTTTACCTTCGCATTCTGTGAAAGATTATGTTTTGGTCGGCATGTATTTATTTATTTATTTATTTATTTGTAATCTTGTGATTCGTATAACTGAAAAAGTATTAAACCGAATTGCATGAAATTTGGTGGGATGATTGGGTATTAGCCAGGAAGCATTCGATTAGATTTTGGGATCGTTCGGGTCAAAGGTCAAGGTCACAAAAAGGTCAAAATCGTCTTTTTACGATAACACGGTCAATTTTTATTCAATTTGCATGCAACTACCGCCAAAATGTTCAGAATTCAACGCCTCATCTTGTGATATGCAATATGACACAATGACGCCCATACTCTTGTTACCGGTTAGGGGTCAAAGGTCAGGGGGGTCACGACCTTGAAAAATATGCGGTTTTTGTCATAACATGGTCAATTCTTGTCCGCTTTACATGAACCCAGCACCAAAATGTTCAGAATTTAATGCCCAATCTTGTGACACAATGACGTCATAACACATGTCACCGGTTGGGGTAAAATGTCGGGGGGGGGGTCACGCCCTTGAAAAATATGCGGTTTTCAGCATAACTCAGTCAATTCTTATTCGATTTGCATGAAACCAGCATCAAACGAGATTACCTTCTCTTGTTGAAACGTTGTATTCACCGAGCTTGCGAGTGAAGACTCGCCAAAACGACGTGAGTTGATTGTTGTTTAGTCCGTAGCCCCTGAAAGTCATGACATTATAGATATGTGGTTTGTGTCATAAGACCATTCATATGAAACCAGTTCCCCACACTCATACCAAGAACAAAAAAAGTAGTGGCGGCGAAGGTATGCGCTCTATGAGTGCCCGTTCTAGTTTGAAAATATATTGGGCCCGATATGTTCTCGTGGATCAGGTATTGTGTGGTGGAAGTATGCGCTCTACCGAGAGCCCTTCTAGTTATTATTGTGATTACTAAAGTAGGCCGGTTTATGCCAGGAATGTGGCTGAATTGTACATCGGGCAAAGGGGTGATACCTTGTTCAGACTTCATTTTGGTTAAAACTTTGGCAGGGGCCTCAACAAGCTATATGAAGTGTGAGCCTGAAATGAGATTGTATTTGCAAAACCTGACTTCCCGTGAGTATTCTGAAACATTCCTCATGCAGCTGCACACTACCATGAAAATGCTCCTCATGAAAAAGGATTATATTGACCTGAAAGGTGTATTTCCTTTCTCCTCGAATCGAAGAACGTTAAATGTACTTATCCGGGGGAAGAGATGCTTGACTTCGTGTGAAGTGGTTTAACATTGCCTCATCCACGAGCAACATCCTTGAACAAATCCCAATGGCACAGATGAAGTGGTGGCAACCATGGAGAAGTGACATGGCTGATGCACTGTCTGTAAGTTGTATTTTAATAACAGAACGAAGCAGGTAAGACCTTATTTATATAATTAACCTCAGATTGACATTTTGAATCCTCCCTAAGCACCAGATGAAATGGATTGAAATTCAGGAGTATCCATAGGGATTTCAATCCCAACTATAACAAACATTAATGATGCTCTCGGCTTCCTATTCTCACAAGTCAACGCAATTTATCCTCAACTATAACATTATGTACACAGCCATGTTGCCTACATCCTTTTTGAGCTTTAATTACAACAATATTACACAATGAGCATTCAATATAGGTTTTATATGTGTTGTTCTTCTTCCGGCTGCTCCCGTTAGGGGTCGCCACAGCGGATCATCCGTTATGATCCTCATACTGATTTGGCACAGGTTTTACGCCGAATGCCCTTCCTGACGCAATCCTGGTCGCCTCTTACGACACAGGGATAAGGATTGGGTTTCGCCATGATTCCAGGCTGCCCTACACCCTCTCATAGTGCAGCCCAGCGCAGAGCGCTCGTCCTCAAGCGATCCTCCAACCCAAGCCTCCGAGTCGCCAGATTACAGGCGCACGCCACTACGCCCGGTATAGGTTTTATATATATATATATTTTAATTTGATGGACCACTCTCTTTGCAGAGCGTTGGTGCTGCCAAAGTAGTTTCTTGGCAAGGGTGAAATTGAGTAGGTTGCCATTGCCTTCCCAGCATTGTTTGTCCGTGCTCTATGCTTTTAAATGCTGAGCGCCAAGCAAGGAAGCAACGCGTGCCATTTTTAAGTCTTTGCTATGACTCGGCCGGGGTTTGAACCAGGGGCGTCACCAAGTACTGGCCCATGGGGCACGTGCCCTGAATGTTTTTTGATGTGCCCCAAAACTATTTTAACCCCCTGGTTACAATAAACCACGTTATAACAATTAGCCTATTTTTCTACACATGCCACTGTGCTGAATGTTTTGTTGGGGGTTGGGGGATATGAAACCACTTCAAGTAACTGACCATGATAACAGGAAGGTGGGTTCATTTGACGATCCTTCTGGAGTGACAGAGTGAGATTTTCCAGGATTAAAAAAACCAACAGTTCAATTTATCAGACCAGCATCTAATCAATTCCAGATAAGCAGATCGAGTGATGCAACTGTTGTCTCCCTGTCACTGGGATGGGGCTACTATGTGGAAAGATATAAAATCTTCTGTAAAATGTGGAAAAATTGGGGGAACAATGAATGTTTGGATTGAGATATGAGAAAACCAGGTGTCCAGCCAATGGGTGTAAAGCAGTGGGGTTGAGTCAAGGCAGCTGAACACTCACCCATGTATAATATGTGATATTTTCAAAGTCCAAAAAGGGCATAACTCTGTGAAAAATTGACGAAACACCCTGAAACTCGAACTTGTTCTGTAACTTATCATGATAAAGCCAGGTACTAAGTTTCAGTTGAATATGATGAAGGTTATGGGGGAAAAAAAGTCTGAAAAACCACAGATGGGATGGATGGAAAGCAAACCTTCTGTCCCCTCCGATTAAACTGGTAGGGGACTAATAAGGAAAGGGAAGGGATATAGAGCATCTGCTTTAGAGGGTGCGGGAGGGTGGGGTGGTGGTTGTTGTTCAAAATTTGTGTACATTATTGATAGATGGCCACATTGGCAGATTATATTGATAAACGATGTTGTAATCTGCAAGTACATCCATTTGCTTGTTTCATGCTTGCAGGCTTTGTTTGCTTGCTCCAAGGTATTGTTCTTCACAAGGTGGATACAGGCCAGCTGGGACGTTTATGAAGACAAATGCATACATTCGTACCTTGGCAGATGACACACAACGCAGCCTTTTATCTGGAAGTTCGAAATTGTTTTCATCGATTGTTGTATGAAACAGGAACAGAATACAAAGTTTTCAGTGATTTCATGGGGAATTGAATCTGATTATATGATGTTATGAAAAACTGGAATGGGAGCCACATTTTATGGATAAACGTATTTCGCACTTCTAAATCAAATAATATGCTTACCTATCCATCCTTTAGGACTGATACATGGGTGTATAATAAGAAAAACCGATTGTCTTCTGAATCAAAACCGATGACTTGATTGTTGCCAACAATAAAGAGCAGTTCTCAGGGTTATTTCACGTTACAGACCCAGTGGCTTCACATGAGCTTATTACTGACAGGTATCTTCTTATTATTCTTCTTCTTTTTTTTCTACAACAATCTAAGGCTCATGGAAGAGCTTGAACATAATACTCACAGATGGGACAAAGACCAAGTAGATATCAATGGTACTTAATGATTAAATACAAGGGCATTAACAAACAAGAAAAAGAGCAATCAAAGATGGAAAACCCTCACCAGGACTTCTTTTAAGCCTGGTGTTGGTTTAATGGTTAGGGTGGCGGCTAGGGATCCTTGGGTCCTGAGTTCAAGCCCCGTTGGCCGCTGAATTAATACACCGGGGGGTTGACTCACCCTGTAATCCTGCCAAGGTCGGCGAAATGAGTACCAGTGTGTACTGATAGAGGGGCACTGCATCAGCAACACAGTCGTGCTTCCAAGAAATGATAGCTACTGTGGCGTATCCGAAGGATTGCGGGATGAAAGGCCAGACACCACAAAAGTCGAGGCTCCACGTTTATTTTTTCAGAGAGGGGCACACTGCGCATGCGCGTGGCGGTAGCTTCACAGAACATGACATCAAACACCATTGGTATGAATTCGAACACTGGCTGCAGACCAGACCTAATCGCCCACCATCAGTGTCCATCCCCACTAATGCTCTTCTGGCTGAATGGAAGCAAATCCCCACAGCAATGTTCCAACATCTGGTGGAAAGCCTTCCTCGAAGAGTGGAGGCTGTTATAGCAGCAAAGGGGGAACAACTCCATTTTAATGCCCATGATTTTGGGATGAGATGTTGGACAAGCAGGTGTCCACATACTTTTGGCCATGTCGTGTATATCTATCTATAATTCCAGCAGTGTGTGTGTGTGTGTGTGTGTGTGTGTGTGTGTGTGTGTGTGTGTGTGTGTGTGTGTGTGTGTGTGTGTGTGTGTGTGTGTGTGTGTGTGTGTGTGTGTGTGTGTGTGTGTGTGACCGCTGTTTCTCGACAACCACTGGTCTGATCTAATTGAAACTTGCTAGGTATATTGATAGGGACCTGAGTATGTGCCTTTTCAAGGTTTGATATAAATCGGACAAGTGCTTCGCAAGTTATGGCCATTTATTTACCAAACCAATGACAAGACACGTTGCTGCGTGGGCGTGGCCGATGGGGAAAGGGCGCCATTTAGTTACCGTGGCGTAGGAGTGGCAATGGTCAATGGCAGCGAATGTCATGGCAAGCAAAGACAGGGAGGTAAACTTGATTTTAATTTGGATTTTAATTAACTCTGTGTGTGTGAGTATCACAGCAGTTGCTACTTCAATGCAAGCGATAATTCGTGGAATGCATGTGAACATTCCGTATGGGCACGCACCACTTCCGGATAGTGATGACACTATTCTAATAATTTCTCTATTGTTATGTGCATTTATAGATAAACATAATGCACCAATCCAGTCATCGTTTACGAGAGCGAAGGAACGGCCTATGTGTTTGTTTGAAAGTTTGTTGTTTTTTTGGGGGGGGGGGGGGTTGCACGTATGGCCACGCACGTACGGCCACACGAGAGTGAAGGAACGGCCTATGTCTTTGTTTGAAAGTTTGTTGTTTTTTTGGGGGGGTGGGGGGGGGGTTGCACGTATGGCCACACGAGAGCGAAGGAACGGCCTGTGTGGTTGTTTCTGGCACGTGGTTTGAAAATTTTTTTTTGTTTGTTTTTTTTTGCACGTACGGCCACGCACTAGTATGTACAAATATCTACACACACACACACACACACACACACACACACACACACACACACACCTGTAACACTCTGAATCAATTTTCTGTGTAATAAATGTGTTTACATTGAAGAAGGCAGTGGTCTGTAAAAGTATTCACCCCTGACCAATAATGCCACCTTCAGATTGACTTGGAACACCTGCTTATGACTGGAGTGGCCAGGAGTGGGGGGATGGTGGTGGCAGTGTTAATATTGTTATTATTATTCTTTATTGGCCACAATGATTCCCTCCCATGTTCTTATTGGATTGGCCATGGGAAGCTTTGTCCAAGTCTTTCATGAACCAGCTGGCAAGGCCTCCCATTGGACGAAGGTTAGAGCAGGATTTTGGAATTTGTTCATAGCTCGCCTACTCTTCGCGAAGGACACCACGGGATCTTTATCATCCACTGATGCAGTCACACGGGTCGCCCGTTGTGTACATAAACAGTTCACAAATCAAAAAGGAAGGTGAAAATATACCGGTAAAGGTAATTTGGCCTACCTCACCTGCGTCCCATTACCAGCTCAGCACTTCGTTTAACATAGGTCAGGCCCCTTGAAAACAAACAACGTGGCCAGAAAATAAATGCTGACAAACAAGTGCAAATAACCAAAGACAAACACACATGAATCACAACTCAGAGAAGATCAATAACAAACAGCCTGAATCCTGCTCCGAGCTATCTCATGATAATCTCATGATGATGTTTTCTCATGGAACTAGGAGCAAGTTGTAGAAAACATAACTGGACTTTTAATGTGTCCATAAACAGCAGAAAACAGGATTATCAATCAAGGGGTTGTTAGAAGTGTCTGTGACTAATGAGGCGGTGTGGATTTTAAAAGGCAAAGACTTCCACGTAGTCTCGGAGCAAACCGAACAACTCTAGATCACAAAGAGTGTTCATCTTTGTGGGTGCGAATAACCTGGAGATTACCAGTGATGGACCATATAGCTTCCTTGTGGGTCAGACGTAATATGATCAGATATGTAGACAGCACCCAAAGGATGTTATGGCTTTAAAAGGTATTGACCCGACGATGCGATTGCTTGCAGTAACAGAATGTTGAGATCTATACGTTCATGTACTGGAAGCCAGTGGCGTGTCCTCACAATTGGAGGGAAGTGATGGAATTTCATAGCCTGAACCACTCCGCTTGGCTACTTGCTGCATTATACATGGGTTGAAGAGATCTGAGAGACGAAGCAGGCAAACCTGCCAACAGGGAATGCCAATGGTCCTAATGTGATGTTATGGGACCATGAACCAAATAATTCCTCCGATTCAGGCATGAGTGCATTCGGGCAACATTGTGAAAAGTTAGGAAAACAGGAAAAAACACTCTCACTACGACGAATATCCCAATTATTCACACTTTATTTTGGGGTTGGGGAAAAAATTTTACCCAAAGTCTTTCACGAACCGCCTGGACAGGCCTGACGTTCGATGGAAGGTTAAATAAATTTGTAATTTATTGATGCTGCTGGAAATAACTCACTCACTCTTCATGAAAGACACCACAGGATCTTTAACCGCCACCAGCTAATGCTAGCAGACAGGGACACCCAGCTTAACATCCATCTGATACAGACACGACTATAATCCAGCAAACTGATGTTTCACAGGCAAGGGATTGCAGCAATGAGTGCACCATGTATGTCAGATGGACGTTCAGATGGGAACCATTCTGCCAGCAATGATCGCTGGTGGATCTTAAAGACTCCTTGGTTTCTTTCGCTAAAGAGTAGGTAGATTAGTTTTCGCCAGGACGGTGAACACATTTCAAATACCTTCCATAACTAGGGCCCATCAAATGTCAGACCTGACCTGGCAAGCCAGTTTGTGAAAGACTTCGCCGACTTTGCATGTTTTCTCAATGTACGTTTATAATATTCACAAATTTATTTGTTTTCTATCCAGTTTTTTTTTCCTTTCAATTTTTTTTTTTTTCTAAGACCATGACAAACTTTTGAATTGTTTTTTCTTTTTTTTTTAAGACCATGAGAAACTTTTTATTTGTTTTTCTTTCTTTTTTTTCTAAGACCATGAGAAACTTTTTATCATGGTTTTCTTCTTTCAAGAAAACTTTTCTTATTTCCATTTTAGAGTTGAGAGAGAGTTTAGAGTTCTTTTGCCAGTTTCGAGCCACCAACTCCATAGTATGGGATGTTGTGTAAACAGAAGTGGTATCCTTACTCTTACACCTTCCAATTTTGTTCCACATATCTATCTCTACTGGAGTAGATGTGTATGTGGATATACAGTACATATATAATTTTTTTTTTTTATGTAGAAATATTAAATATATATATATATATATATATATATATATATATATATATATATATATATATATATATTTTGTATATATTACATATACTGTAATTACATATACTGTAATATACCTACCTCTCTCACATGTGTATATTGGGTCACCAAAATAGGTGACCCTTATTGTCAGTAATTCTGTCTGTTTGTTTGGATGTTTGTTCGTTTGTCATCAGCATAATTGGTAGTAAACATGGGCCGATTTTGACCAAACTCGGGTGGTAGGTACATCTTGTGACCTAGTGCTTTGGAAATTGTGATGGTTGCTAGGGACCGTTTGGTTCCCTAGCAACAACCGAAAAACCTTCAAAATCGGTACCATTCACGCGAAATCAATTCCGAAAGCCATTATCCCATGTAGGGTTATGAAATTTGGCACGAATGATCTACAGGTGAAGCTCCATCAAATATATTCCGTTTTTTGTGATATATGGAATACTTTACCCACAGCGCCCCCTACAATTTGGGTATGCGCGAAAATTGGCGAAAATTGAAGGCCCCCAAGCGACCAGGTGAGTGCATCGATACGAATGAAACTTTGCAGGTTCATGGTACTCAATGAGTATTACAACTTTGTCTCAGGACATATTGACCGATTTCACTTAGGTCAGGGGTCAAAGGTCAATTAGTGCAAAAATCGATAATATGCGAGAGCTGGAGGTGCCTTCGCACCAAATGCTACTCCTAGGGTTATGGTCGGATGGTCATGAAAATTCACACTACTCGTCTGGAATACATTGTGCACAAACGATCAAGCCGGATTTTCGATTTCGATCTTTGTTCACCCACAGCACCCCCTCGAACTTTGGGGATTTCCGATTTCAAACCACATTTTCGGTACTTTTCATTCAAATGGATACCAAGTCGTTATCAGTAGATGGAACTGGATGAGATTTGATATGCATAATCTTAAGGTGATTCCCTATCCACTATATGACATCCATTTTGCTCTATATCTTATAGTTTCCAAATGGCAACTTACAGTTTCCCTCTCAACTTGGGTGACCATTGAGCATTCCTGCTAAAACTTCAAAGTACACTAGCTCCAAGACGATTGAACCAAATCGAATGAAACTTTACATGCTTATAGACCGTAATGAGCACTACAACTTTGCTTGTTTGCATAATGACCTATCTCCATTAGTTCAGGGGTCAAAGGTCAATAAGTGCATTTTTCGGTCAAAATGTCTATTCAAGTCCCTCTACCGGTAAAACGGCTCAACCAATCCAAACAAATTTTTGCATTTGAGCACTCCCCGATGAGTAGTACAAGTTTGCTCATTTGCATAATGACCTATCTCCACTAGGTCAATGGTCAAAGGTCAATAAGTGCATTTTTACATGATCATACAAACACCGTTTCTTGACACCTACGATTGTCACAATACTAACAGTCCTGCTCGGCGACCCATCGCCGCCTACCAGCTTCTATGTGTGTGTGTGTGTGTGTGTGTGTGTGTGTGTGTGTGTGTGTGTGTGTGTGTGTGTGTGTGTGTGTGTGTGTGTGTGTGTGTGTGTGTGTGTGTGTGTGTGTGTGTGTGTGTGTGTGTGTGTGTGTGTGTGTGTGTGTGTGTGTGTGTGTGTGTGTGTGTGTGTGTGTGTGTGTGTGTGTGTGTGTGTGTGTGTGTGTGTGTGTGTGTATATATATATATTGTTATGGATTCGGCGGTGGGGGATTCGGACGAGTGATGTCAATCACTATCCGTAACCAGTTTGGGTTTTCGCACCCTTCTCTCGACAGCCAAATGTTGTATATTCGGCATCACTTAACCACCGCTGTCTCCAGGGTTATAACGCCGGCTGGTTCGGCACAGGCCTTGGGTCACGCGCCTCGAATCGCGATAACAGCGTATCCCTGGACCTGACCAGCTGGAGGAATAGACCCCGGTTACAGACTGGTTTTGTCAGAGACCGAGCGAATTCTGCCAGTCTGTAACCATTTTGGTTTTTATATCCAAATCGAACGGATCGTTCCTCTGCGCAGCACAAATTAATTCAAAGCAGCAACTTCATACGAATCAGCCAGATTTATTGGGGACACATCGGGGAATATGACACAAGCAAAGCATTCACGACAATGTTATAATTAATCTAGAACCCGTTCTTAACTAGGGAGCTACGGATTACAGGTTTCGAAGGGGACCCTTATGAGATAAACCTTAGACAACATGCAGACAAGACATGGACAGCATGCAGACAAGACACAGAGTGCTTGGTGATGCTTAATGGATGAGAGAAAAAGTGTCAAAAGCCCGAATGCGGCTCGTGACAAGCCGATGTCAATGCATTCGAGCACCCAGCTCGAACATGCCGCGTGGCATGTACACCACTGTACGAACGATAAACAGCCTCTTACACCTCCCGACACACATGTAACATCCATTTATCGAACAACCTGGCTAAACATGCATTTAATGGGGGATCTGGGCTAATCCTATATTTAATAACACACTAAGGGCCATTTTTGCAACAATATATATATATATATATATATATATACACATATATATACATATACATATATACATATACATATATACATATATATACATATATATATACATATATATATATATATATATATATATATATATATATATACATACATATATATATATACATACATATATATTGTGACGTCCACGGGACTTGAACAGTCCCGCCAACGTAGAATGAGCCGAAACGATGGAGGCGGTTTATTTTTTTAATAACCCAAAGATGGCGGTTTTAATCGCTCTACCGCAAACGGGACGAGGAAGGTGGCACGAGTCGCTTTTCACTGAGTTAATAGTGTTTATTTCTCTAACCAGAAATAATAAGACTCGGCAAGAGGAGGGATCCGGGGCGATTCGACGGGACGGTGGTGTGGGTTCGGGCGTGGGGAAAACACAAACAATTCCAATGGATATACAAATCTCAAACCCTCTAAGGCGCCAGGTACACACACACACACACACACACACACACACACACACACACACACACACACACACACACACACACACACACACACACACACACACACGCACACAAAACGTAGCTGGTCCTGGTGGTCAGGCTGGCCCATGGTGTAGATGCAAGAGTCCCTGGATTGGCGTCGGACGAGCTGGCGTTGCGCTCGTCAGGGGCAGGAGACACCGTGGTGCTGTCGACCTCCTGGTGTCGGCGCAAGTCCGCTCACAGCCACCAGGGAGCCAGTTCTGGTGCCAAGTTGCGAGCAGGAGAGGGAGGCAGGTCCACCCGCCGTTCGACCCCGTACTCCGAGCCAGCAGAACCCCAGAGCCAACCGAGGTGAGGCACGAGGCACAGCAAGGCCTCGAGACACGATGAAACCAGGATCGAATCAGCGCAACAACACAGCACGCTCCCAGCACAACATAACAGCCTCCACCAGAACGGTTTTTCTGTACCGATCTTCTTCCTCCCCGCCTTTTCCCCGAACAGAGCCTTTTTATCCTCGAGTCCTCGTCACTTCCAATCAAGCCGTTTTATTGGCCCACCGCCGTCGCCTTCCGCCAATCGTGATCACAGGGCGGAGCCATCCGCAGCACTGTCCTGTGACATCACGGCAAGCCTCCAGGGAATACTAAAAGGGGTTTACGCAGACACACTTACCGTATCCCGTATCCCTATCTAATTACGTGACAATTATCATTTCCGCCTTGAAGAAATGGACATTTACTAGACAACTTATCACCACTGAATTGCTACTTATTATATCGAGATCCTGGTACACTCGAACAGCATGGCATACCTAATTAGCATCCTAATTACCCTTTGAATGCATACCCCCCCTCAAACGTAACAATAAATACATATATATATATATATATATATATATATATATATATATATATATATATATATATATATATATATATATATATAGTCAATGTCATCTCAGATAACTCTGAAAGGCCAATGCATCAATAAAAAGACCACGGACGCTGTCTACATCACTTACGCTTGGTCGGATCCTTGCGACCAGTGTTGGTTTACCGTACCTGTGGTATGATTGAAGCAGACGGGGAACCGTGACAGCGACTGCACAATGGATGACAATTGGCCAAGTGAACCAACATTATCCACCGCACCATATCATCTATCAGAGACCAATTAGCCGCTTCGGCTAATTTCCCCCAGGAGCACTATCTCCGACCAAACATGAACAGGATAAGTTAAGGCACAGTTCTTTATTGCACATTGGGTTTAATCAGAAAGCAAGGTGATAAATGGTGGGAAAACACAAGCATTTATAATTTAAAGAACAAATGTCGGGAAAATACAGCAATGGCGATTCAAGCAATATAGACAAATTAACAGGCACGTATACGTTTCCCCTTGTCTCCGACACGTCATTTGTGCCATCGGATGCCAGATTCTCTGCTAAAGTGAAGGAGAAAAATGCAAGGACAATGTGATGTGGTGTGTGTGTGTGTGTGTGTGTGTGTGTGTGTGTGTGTGTGTGTGTGTGTGTGTGTGTGTGTGTGTGTGTGTGTGTGTGTGTGTGTGTGTGTGTGTGTGTGTGTGTGTGTGTCGGTGTGTAGGTGTGTAGGTGTCAGAAATAGCGTCACCTTTGGTAGTCACCAGTAAACAAATCATCTTCCTTTATCTTCATCATAATATTGTTGCAGAGATGTGATGTGCTTTAAAGGCAGTAATGTCGTCATTGTTATTTCATTATTAAATGTTTCAGCATAGGAGTATAGTATTTGTGTACAAAGATTACAATGTGTTGAAGCATCTCAAGACAGATTTTATTTATGATCCTTTAATCATCTGTTATCTCTTTGTTAGATGTTCTTCTTAAAAGTCAGACACAGTCTTGAGGGTGCTGAAGCTGGTCATTAGCATCACCACAGAAGGTGCAAAATCCATTGTACATGTGAAAGGAGTTCCTCGATCAGATATATGTATATAGGCAGATTTATATACTGTATATACATTTTTTGGTATACCTTGTCGAGGCTCGTATGAGAGCTAACACACAATGCACAGCAAGGGAGGCATGAGACAAGAGGGGCGGGAGTGGGAAGGACAAAACAGTGGGGAACAAAGACATTAGATCTGTGGAAGGGAGAGGGATGGGGCGAGGAACACGGGGTATACAAGATGGACATTACAGGGATTTTCAGGAAGGAAAGCAGGGAATTTGAAGGAGGTGGATTTGGGGTGGATTAACGAGGGTAGAAAAGATCAAGGATTTGGATAGGGGAAGATAAGAGATTGTGGTGAACAGCTGTTTTGAAGGCCTGGAAGGAAGAATGGGATTGAACAGAGTGAGGGAGTATATTCCAAAGGCGGGGAAAAAGAGGAATGAAAGAGTGAAGGAGAGCAGTGATTCGTGATTTTGGTAGTTTTACCAGAAGGGGGGTTGTTGGCGGATCTTGAGCGCTCTGTTTAAATATGGTGGGGACAAATCGCAGACACAGCAAGGGGGACGAGACCGCAAAGGAGACGGTAGAAGACAGAAAGACCACCAACCTGCCTGTGGTGAGAGAGTGAGAGGCCCAAAGACTCAGCCTCATCGCAGGAGATACCAATGATCCGAAATTCCCTGGTTTCCACAGCGTGAAGCCGAGAAAGGTGGGAGGCAGGAGCACCAGCCCAGAGGGGAGAGCGGTACTCCATCAGGCTGCGGATGAAAGCTTTGTTTGTGGTCAAGAGCTCAGGTGGGCTGAGGAAGGACTTTGCACGATGGAGGATTCCCAGTCGGAGACTGGCTTTGGAGGCCAGGTTGGAAATGATATGATAATAATGATATGATAAGATGATAATCCCTTTTCATCTTATCATACACTGTCAAAAGACAGCGATAAAGGACTTATGACATGCAGGTAAAAAGCAACTGGAGTTTCCCATTGAATTGCTCCCTGGAGTCCAACGAGGAGTTTTGTTTTCGTTGCGGTGCTGCTGGGTGCGCGGAGCTTGCAGAGAGGGTTACGGAGACGCACCTCACCAAACAAGCTGTGTCCCTTGTTCCATTCTTGGTCGACGTACGGAACGAGCAGTCGCCTCCTACAGGGACTGTACTCATACGCCTCCCAATGTAATCGTATTTTCTAAAAATTATGATATGGAGTATAATAATGCATGTTGTGATGAATATGAAAAAAAATTAAATTATAAAGTGCATTTCCAAAAATGTGCCACAGCCCATTGCCCACTGAATGTGGGCTGAGAAGGGTATTCCCGCACACAGGTATACCAAATGTCTGTGTGCTGCACTACTGACTTCTCATCACATTCAAATTTTGTCATCTTGTCCTCTTCTCACCAGTTCAAAAATCTTTCTTAAATTTGGGATCATAATTATCTTATTTAATTCTTACTATAATTCACGGACCGGTGTGTGTTTGTTTGTTTGTTGGGCTACCCCTCCGACAGTTATGAGCCAATTACATCCAGACTTGCTACATCAGATCAGCATGACCCTAACTAATATATCGGGGTGTTTTTAATCTTTGCCGGTGGTCTTGGTGGTGGGGGGAGAGGGAAGGGAACGCAAATTCTCCATGTAAATTTGTATCGTGTAGCACTGCTCCAGGTGGGAAAGAGTAATACAAGTTCCAATTTGTATCGTGTCGCACCGCTCCAGGTGGGAGAGGGTATTACAAGTTCCAATTTGTATCGTGTAGCGCTGCTCCAGGTGGGAGAGGGTATTACAAGTTCCAGTTTGTGTTGTGTAGCGCCACTCCAGGTGGGAAAGAGTAATACAAGTTCCAATTTGTATCGTGTCGCACCGCTCCAGGTGGGAGAGGGTATTACAAGTTCCAATTTGTATCGTGTAGCGCCGCTCCAGGTGGGAGAGGGTATTACAAGTTCCAATTTGTATCGTGTAGCGCTGCTCCAGGTGGGAGAGGGTATTACAAGTTCCAGTTTGTGTCGTGTAGCGCCACTCCAGGTGGGAGAGGGTAATACAAGTTTCAATTTGTATCGTGTGGCACCCCTCCAGGTGGGAAAGGGTATTACAAGTTCCAATTTGTATCGTGTAGCGCCGCTCCAGGTGGGAGAGGGTAATACAAGTTTCAATTTGTATCGTGTGGCACCCCTCCAGGTGGGAAAGGGTATTACAATTTCCAATTTGTATCGTGTAGCGCTGCTCCAGGTGGGAGAGGGTAATACAAGTTTCAATTTGTATCGTGTGGCACCCCTCCAGGTGGGAGAGGGTAATACAAGTTTCAATTTGTATCGTGTGGCACCCCTCCAGGTGGGAAAGGGTATTACAAGTTCCACCATTTACAGTGCAGTATTCTTTTCCTCACGTTTTCCAGTGCAGTGGGGTATTTTGAATTACACGTTTGAATGAGGATAATAACGTAACCCCTCTGGCCGCTCCTTTTGGGAGCGGGTACCTTTGCTTGTATATTAAATATCTAACCAAATCTCTGTCAAACATCCCAATTCTTTATTGCAGTGAACGCATTTGGAAAATTTTGCTTGCTTTGTTTAAATATAATAACACCTTGAAAACAAGTTTACAGCATCGTTATTGTCTGTTTAAGGCTTATGAAAGAACTGAACAACAGAGGGTGAGGGGTCAACAAATTGAAGAGGAGTTGGAGAAACAACAGGCATATAACAGAGTGGAGGTGCAACAGGAGAGCAGAGGGGAGAGACCTATCGAGGATAGAAAATCTAATGGGACACCAGATGAAATGGTGCTGATGGCCGAGTGGTGAGTGCAGTCTTAGAGGGATTGAGGGAAGAGCACAAAGTATAGATTCAGGGAAATCGCTACAATCCAAGCAGTAATGTCATTAATGTAGACCAAAAACAATGCCATTCCCCGTTTGCTGCTTTTAGTATGGTAGCTGTTCCTCAAAAAGTGACTTTTCGTCGGCCAACAGTACTTATTTGGTTTGTTGGTACCAATGTTTAGGGGAATATGTCAGCATTAAGAATTGGCCTGATGTAGTGGTCAAATCTATTGCCAAAGTGGTCAAAATGGCGATCCAAGATGGCTGCCGCCACCATAATCGAAAATCATACTTTGTGTATTATGAAAATCATACATAATCATGAAGTATGTACAGCAGGCAGTGGAACGCCTTGGGCAGGCAAATTCAGTGATAACATTTGATGAGGCTATAATATGTGCTAAGGCAAAGGAAATCCAATGGCGAAGGCCAGATGAGTTCAAGGCAACTGTACTTAGACTTGGAGGCTTCCACATGGCAATGGTATTCCTCGCAGTCATTGGAAAATGACATGCTGAGAGTGGGCTATAAGATATCCTGATTGAGTCCAAGGCATTTGGACCTACCACTGTTGATGCAATCATGCGTGTTAAAATGTACAATAGGTCAATACGAGCTCATAAGATGGTTTATGAAGCCATGCAGAGACTGTTGTGGAAAGAATTTGGAGACTGGTGTCTGAAAAATGAAGACCAGGTGACCTTTGATGAAGAGCTGGTGACTGTACTTGCACAAGAATGTGCCAATGCAGTCTCTTCCAAGGTCTTAGAGGCTAGCTCACAAAGCATGGGGAGACTT
The DNA here is from genome assembly GCF_056783735.1 of Eptatretus burgeri. NCBI lineage: Eukaryota > Metazoa > Chordata > Myxini > Myxiniformes > Myxinidae > Eptatretus > Eptatretus burgeri. The sequence goes on along the minus strand of NC_140973.1, from coordinate 11,623,287 downwards.
TCTGCAGCTATGGGCGAACTGGGAAAGAACATTAGAACAGTTTACAGAGTATGGTACATCAAAGTTAGCAACATTTGCCTTTTCGAGGGAATACATTGTTATGATTGAAATTCTGCTGCAATTCATTCGTGCTGAGAGAAGTGGCAACTGGACCATGCATCTGGCTGCTGTTACAGAAATGCTACCATACTTATTCGCCTATGACCATGTCAATTATTCTCGATGGGCGATGGTATATCTCGCTGATATGAAACTGTTGCCCACAACTGCACCACTTGTCCATAGACAATTTCTGGAGGGTAACTTCAATATCAAAAGATCGAGCAGCCCATTCAACAAAGTCTGGTCAGATATGGCTTTAGAGCAATCAGTGAATCGGGACTCCAAGACAAAGGGTGGTGTAGTTGGATTAACACAATCACCAACTGCCCTAGTGAGATGGTTCCTGACTGCTAACAAGCATGCAGAGGCTGTGTCTGCAGTAAAGGGCATGTGTGACCTTGATGAAGATAGAAGAGCAAGGAAACACAAAGAGTTTGGAACTGCAAGAATGGCACAGGATGAGAGAGATGTTGAGGCTATCACATCCATAATTATTAAGCAGATGGTGGTTCCATTTCAAGTGGATACCAACAACAATAAAATCAGATTAATAAACATTGGAACAGGGGTACTGGCCAGCCAAAAAGTGGAGCAAGACTTATTAAATGCAAGAAAGACAGGAAAAGAGGCTGCAAAGCTATTTGCAGAGGAACAAATTAACACTACTACCTTTGTAGACACAACACACAGACACAACGTGTCTTTGATAAGATCACAAAAAACAAGCTCCAGACATTTAAAAGAAAGCAAGTAGTTGATAAAAATGGAAAGGCCAAGACTGTCATAGAACGGAATCTAATTGCTCGAATATTGATTGTTGCAAAGGGTAGAAGGGTTGACATACAGGAGTTGCTTCCTTATGAGCTGTTGAGCATTCCACAGTCCCTTGCAAGAATGGATGGTTCCTTGCTGACAACAGTCAATGCTCAGCCACTGCATCAGCTTGAGACTAGTTGCAAAATGCTGGATGTTCTGCCACCATGTTCACCAAGCAGCTGTAGCTGGCTTATTGATGCCATGGCACTTCTTCAGATGATCAAGAAGTGTGACGCAAAAACCTTTAAAGACCTCTCTGATATCATGCTACATTCTGCACTGAACCCAATAAGGGATGGCATGTGCAATCAAGTTGATGTAGTCTTCGATAGATATGATGAGGAGCATTCCATTAAGGCCGGCGAAAGAACTAGGCATCAGCAAGTCCAAGGAATAAAGATTGTTATATCCAAGCCAAGCTAGCCAATTCCCAAGCAACTCAACAAATTTCTGCAAGATGGCTCAAACAAAGCACAATTAGCAGCATTCATCAGTGAAGACTGTTGCCGTCATGCTGGATAAAAACTATGGTAAGGACAGACCATTATCGTCTCGGGTGGATTCAAAGATCGCCTTCTTGCTCGCCAGATTACCCAGGGTGGTGTTATAGGTAGGCCAGATTTATCTGCATCACACGAAGAAGCTGACAAGGCTGATTCTGCATGCAAGCCGAGCGGCAGTACAGCGAATCGTCATTGCATCACCTGACACAGATGTTGCAGTCATTTGTATTTCTCATGTTGCTTCATTAACTGCCAAAGAAGTTTGGTTTCGGACCGGTGTGGAAGATCATGCAAGATTTATTCCTCTGCATTCGATAGCACAGGAAATTGGTCCACTTGCCTGTCAGCAGTTGCCAGCTTTCCATGCCCTGACAGGATGCGACTCCACAAGTGCCCTATCAGGAAGAGGCAAAACAATACCATGGAAATTAATCAAAAAATGCCCAGAACGGTTTGAAGGGATAGCTCAGGTTGGATCAGAGCCAAGCCTATCAGATGATGCATTCCACTGTGTAGAATTCTTTACCATTGCCATGTATGATCCAACTACCAGAGTCACTGAAATTAATAAGTTAAAATATCAACTCTTCTGCAAGAAGCAAACCAAGACTGAAGCCCTGCCCCCTACAGCTGATGCACTCAGGCAGCATGCCATGCGAGCATGTTATCAAACATATGTTTGGCGAAAGGCTGTCGTTGCAAAGCCTATCATGCCTTCACCAATTGGTTTTGGGTGGAGCACAGGTGATGATGGCCACATTGAACCAGTGCTGATGACCCAGGAGCCAGCACCAATGGCATTGACTGAATTGACAAGATGTCTGTGCGACCCAGAAAAATCAGCCTGCCAGGGCAGATGTTCGTGTTTAAAGCAGCAGCTTGCCTGCACTCAGGCCTGCAAATGTAAAGGTGGTAATTCTTGCCAAAACAAATTCTCAGCAGCGGTAGACAATTATGATGCTTCAGACGATGACTTGTCAGAACTGAGTGACTCTGAGACAGAGACAGAGTAGCTTGACAAACACTTGAATGTCAATATTGTTTTGCGTCATTGACACTATCAGTTTTAGGGTTCCATATGATTTCTGTATATGGGTATCTGAATTTGAAGTTCCATTCAGAAAATCCTGCCCTCTATAATTGTGTCTAGCTAATATTTCCAAAGTTATATGCATTCAATTGATCAATTTGGTTTATCAAATAACTAGTTCATCTATCACTGATGTTGGTTGATAAAATCGTGATTAATTGTTCATGCGTGACATAATCTGGAGATTTGAACAAACCTCTGCTGCTTCAAGAAATCAAGAGTTTTGCAACAATTTGCTGTTATCATTTTTCTCATAAATTGATATTCAGAACACTCTCTCTAGAATGCATGAAATCTCGTATCGGATACCAGGATCGGAATTGCTCTACAATAATATATAGCCAAATATCCATACATATTTTCATCAAGAGTAGATGCAATGCTATGCAATAAATAGAATTCTCTTAGCATATGGACTATACTGATTACCTATTAACTATTGGAATTTGTTTCATGTATGATATCACTATTTGCAATACCATGCCAATCATGTCATTCCAGCTCCGTCACGGTAATGAATATAATAAATAATAAAATTATATTTGAGTTAATATAAATGACTCTGTGTTTGGTTTCTCTGATGTAATTATCAAAATGTGCCAAAATAAGCATTAACGTGTTTTTATGATAACTGGTTGCACTTCTAAATCTAAACTGATCACCATTTAATAACATACCCAAGATTAAGTGCGTACGGCCTCAATTAAAGGATTACTAAGTTATGACACTTGAGTACCAAGATATGAGCAAGTTTTTTTATATAATGGTGGAATAGGTCATTTTTGACCACCGAGAGAGTTTAACCCTAAATCCAAACACCCTATCACATTGCAAATGTCACTAAATGGGGTTTTGAATCACTGAGCCTAATATTGTAGTAACGGTCTCAGAAATTTTGTTGCAGCATCATTACATAGGTATATTATCATAAATTTGACATTTTTTTCAAAGGCGGTGGCAGCCATCTTGGAAATATGGCCACCCATTGCCCAGTTCATTACACAAACATGACCATAGGATATCTTTCCCCAGATATAGTGGATATAGCCACAAGAATTATCATGCTATGACACTCGAGTACCGAGATATGAGCAAAAATGTATTTTTCAGTAATGGCGGCATGGGCCATTTCTGCCCCCCAGGGGGGTCCAACCCCGAAACCAAATTATCTATTGCATTTGCAAATGCCTTTACATGGTTATTTGAATCAGTGAACCTGATTTTATGGGAGTCACCTCAGAAATTATGTTCCAACATCATTATGTAGGCCAATAATCATAAAAATTAGCATTTTTATCAAATGTGGGGGTGGCCATCTTGAAAATATGACCGCCCGTCGCCCAGTTTAGCATGCAAATATGACCATTGGATAGCTTACCCCTGATTTAGTGGGTATAGACACTGAAATTATCTTCCTATCTTACTCTAGTGCCGAGTAATTTATAAAAGAATGATTTTCGATAATGGCGGCGGTGGCCATCTTGGATCGCCATTTTGACCACTTTGACAATAGATTTGACCTCCACATCAAGTCAATTCATAATGCTGACATATTTCCCAAAACATTGGTACCAACACACCAAATAAGTACTCTCGGCCGACGAACTCGAAAACTAGCAGTCTTTTGAGGAACAGATACCAGACTATTTGGGGGATACCCGTCTAATATGGAAAGAGAGGCAAGATAATGTTATCTATATCACCATGCCACACCAGTGTAAATGGAGAAAAACTGTCACCCAAATTGGCAGGATAGTCTGGAGGTACGCACACTCGCCCCTGATCTGTCTCACCTGGGTTCAAACCCTGACCCAGCTATAAACTGTCATCCTGGTGATTCATTAATGTGTGTGCCGTCCCTCGGGTGGATGTTAAACTGCTTGTCCCATCTCTCAGCATTAGTTGGTGGACATTAAAGATCCCACGGTGTCCTTCATGAAGAGTAGGCGAGGAATTGCCGGCAAACAGAACAAATTGCAAATTCCTGGTCTCACCTAAAGAGGACACTGCAGCAGCGGCACAGCCACGGTCCGAGTCGTGATGCAAACAGCAGCCGCATACGAAATGATAATGACCTGAGAGAGAGAGAGAGAGAGAGAGAGAGAGAGAGAGAGAGAGAGAGAGAGAGAGAGAGAGAGAGAGAGAGAGAGAGAGAGAGAGAGAGAGAGAGAGAGAGAGAGAGAGAGAGAGAGAGAGAGAGAGATGGGGGGGGGAGAGAGAGAGAGAGAGAGAGAGAGAGAGAGAGAGAGAGACGGGGGGGGAGAGAGAGAGAGAGAGACGGGGGGGGGGAGAGAGAGAGAGAGAGAGAGAGAGAGAGAGAGAGAGAGAGAGAGAGAGAGAGAGAGAGAGAGAGAGAGAGAGAGAGAGAGAGAGAGAGAGAGAGAGAGAGAGAGAGAGAGAGAGAGAGAGAGAGAGAGAGAGAGACGGGGGGGGGGGGAGAGAGAGAGAGAGAGAGAGAGAGAGAGAGAGAGAGAGAGAGAGAGAGAGAGAGAGAGAGAGAGAGAGAGAGAGAATATATATATATATATATATATATATATATATATATATATATATATATATATATATATATATATATATATATATATATATATCTGAATGCCATTGGCAAACAAATTAGTGAGCAGGTCCGGTTTCCAGACAGTCTTGGAAAGTTCAGTGATGACATGTGAGACTGCTTTTGATGAGCATCCATGCATTGCTGAAAAAGTATCAGGAGATTTGGGAGAAAGAAAGAAGTCCAAGAGATCCAATCTCATGTTAACCTGATGCTGCCTTGCTAAAGCAATGGTAGTGTGCCTTGGAAAGTGGCTGTAAGCTGTATATCTTGTGAACTATTTAAATAAAACCAACATTCCCTGGTTGTCATCCTGACATTCGCCAGTCGTACATGTTTTTCAGCTGGGTGCATGGCTTTGATGTACAGCATAATGAGCACTTTGATATGCTTGTCTTAAATATATGGAGGATGCTGGCTGTTCGGAGAGAGTAATAAAAGGAAGGCAGGAATAAATAAATTAACGAAATCATTATTTTCAGCCATTGCTTAGTTTAATATGTATGTATATATATACATATATATATATATATATATATATATATATATATATATATATATATATATATGTATATATATATATATACATACATATATATATATATATATATATATATATATATATATATGTATATATGGTTATCCGTTTGGGATAACCAAGCGGGGTATTATCGCTAGGCCTCGCTGGACCCGATTCTATTATCGGCTATTTAAAAACCCACTAAATTCCGAGAGCAAGATGGCAGCTCAATGGAGGGAAAATGACGCAACGAACAGGTTCACATTTAAAGAAGCACATTTTTTTACAAACAACACATAAGCACGTAAGCAGTCATGTAATGAATGGGGGAAGTACGCATGCAATTATACAGCGAAACACAATGCAAAGGAACTACGACCGTTTATTTATTATGTACAGTTACTTATACAATTATACTTGACGGACTTGGCTCCACAACTTTCATACAAAGAAAAGCAAGGAAAAACCCCCTCAAAGACGAGGGCTAGACTGGACCTCTCGGGGTCTTTATAAACCTGGAGCTTTGAGGACCGAAGGAGCTCCAGGAGGCCGCACAGGTTACCTTCACCTCAGACCGTTCAGTGCTGGTGGGCGAGCTCTCTCCGGCTCTCTCCACGTCCCGAACACGAACACGCAGCTCCGCGTGGCACAGCAGGCTTGGCCGTGCTCGTGTCTCCTCTGCTCTCCTCAGCTTCGCCACTGACTTTAGGGTCCAGGCGCTCCGAACCCCGACAGACACTCCACAGACTGGCTGACTGATCCTCAGCAGACCCAACTCGACAACCACCTCGAGAGATAGACCCTCCACCGATTCACTCTCCACCGACTGGCTCCACCGACTCACTCCTCAACTCTCTTCCCTCTCCTCCACACCCCAGCTTGTGTTCAGCGTGCCCTTTTTATCCCCCTGGCGCCTCGCCCCTTCGTTCGCGGCGCGTGGGGGGGGGGGGGACATTCCAACAGAGATCGGCTGGATGAGTTGTTGTTTCCCAACCGTCAATCTTGTTTACCCGATCTGAGGGAACTTGTAAAGTGAATACTTTGAACCGTCGCTTTCCAAGGGAGTGATGGAGTTGTTCTTGTTGCCCTTTGGTGTTCGTGGAGATGTCGGTGGTTGTGGAGAAGTTGGTTTGTCGTTGTTGTGGCTGGCGCTGTGGTGTGGATGGCATGGTAGTTGAGATGCGGTTGTGGAGAAGGTGGTTGAGATGCGGTTGTGGTGGTTGTTGCAAAATAAAGATAGTAAAAGAAAAACGGCTAAATGAAGATTCACAGCCCTGCACATGAATAATTGCCTGTTAAACATCGGTGGGGAAATCTAACCGAACACAGACTTATCGACATAACTGATCTAAGGACCTATATGGTGTCCTGTGAATTCCACAGCCGTAACAATATATATCTATATATATATATATATATATATATATATATATATATATATATATATATATATATATATATATATATATATATATATATATATATATATATGAATATATACCCATCCATCCATCCATCCATTAACATCATACTATGTGCAGAGCGTTGGTGCTGCCGAAGCAGTCAACTTGGCTATTGGGTACAATCCTGGATGGGTCGCCACTCCAACACAGGATACCAGTATGCTGGCACTCATTTTGCCGACCTCGGAAGGATGACAGGCAGAGTCAACCCCACCTGGTATTAATTCAACAGCAAAATGGGATCTGAACTCAGGATCCTGAGATCTCAAGCCCATCACCTGAGCCACCTGGTGGTGGTGGCAGCAGGTATTACAATTTCCTTTCTAACCTGGGCAACGCTGAGGTTAAAGCACTCTCTTCACCCTGGTAAATTTGCTCTCCTTCCCTTCTCCCCCTTCCTCCCTCCTCCCTCCCCATTCCCCCAAAAAATTAACGAAGGGGCTGGTCAAAGCCTGTCATCATGTGTGAGACATTTCTAGCAGGAAGGGACATTCGGACAAATGGGGAGGGGGGTGAAAGGTGGGGGAGAGGGTGGGGATGAGGTGTTAAAGCACTCTATGCATGGGTAAATTTGTCTTCCTTTCCTTCTCCTCCTCACCCAAATTTTTTGGCAAACAGGACGACTAATTGGTCCGGCAACAAAGCGACGGGTGGGCTCTGCTAGTATGCCATAATGAAATGGCTGACCAGTTCCAAAATGAAGCCTTTGTTTCACTGTGCCATGCTGAGAAAAACGATGCCAATGTTGAAACTATTGATCATTTCAGATAATAAACGTTTCGCTGTGATGGATAGTTTATCGAAAATATCATGAGAATTGGGACGGTACACTGACAACATGCGTGTGCTTATAAGGAGACATTCAAAATATTCTCGGAACGAGATACCTTCAATCGTCCGAGACGCGGCAACGTTTGTTTATTTGTTTGTGCTCCATTTATCCTGCAAACTGTCTTCGCCAATAAAATATAAGTTGTCAGATTGTCTTGGTGGCTTATAGCCATGTCTTGGTGGCTTTCAGTCAGTTCCTCATCGTCATCAAATTGTTGGCTTCCCAAGCATAGGTGAGACTTCAAACACCAAAACAGCTAACAGTCAATTGGGGACCAGGAATGGGCATGTGGCCTTGATCGCCTTTTGCAATTTTTGCATGCGTATGGTGCAATATTCCCATGTAACCGTAGTTTTGTGATGTATATCATCAATCAACATGATTCCCTTGGCATCTCAGAAAATGGAGGCCTTGATATTGCTGGCTGAGGGTTTAGTGCCAAATTGATTGGATGGCGGTGATCACTTGTTCATCCATTGCATGGAATCCAATTTGGTTTAAGGATCCCAGTGAGGAAGCCACGGTTCATCATCATTAACCTGATGAGTGATGGCATCGGCTGTTCCAATAGTTCCGGATAGATAGTTCCATAAACTTATGACAACATTCCCCATTTTGGTATCGATCGTGAGTGCCGAACGCTTAGGAATCCATATTGCTGTGATCTTGTATATGCCCTGGTGTTCGCGGGTGATGGTGAAAGTGCTGCGTTGAGAAATTCCAAATTTGGTGAGGATTTCCATGACCTTCACTCTGTGATTTTCCATGACCAATACTTTGACCTGAACAACAGTTGATGTGTCGGTCACATCTGCCGCCCATCCTGACTTGGGGTCATCTTCTAAACACCCACTTCCACTCTTAAAATTGGCCCCCCATTTGACAACTGTTGAACATTCGGGCGCACCTTTGAACAATGCTGTGGCATTGATGCAATACAACAATGAAGGCCCTGACATTATACTGCCACGTCTGTAAAGAATTACATTTGAAGGATAACAACTTGGAATATCTGCAACGACCATCCCAAAGGCCTTACTTAAACCAAATTGAACCGCTCTTGGGTGTTTCAGAATGCTTCCTGAGGGTCGAATTGTCCAGATTATAATCCACCACTGATGTACCCGATTTGAAATCGAATGAACGGATTTAGTTGTTTAGATTTTTCACATTTTTAATTACTCGCTTTTGGCAATACACTGCGGAGAGAGAAATGTCACATTTTGACCAAAATGGTTTTGGAGACATTTCCATTGGCATCGCAAGAGGAAGAGTTCTGAACTATTAATCAATCAGACATCGCAGACCTTGCGGAATGTCGTGTTCTCATGGAAATAGTCGTCATAAAAAACTTAAGTTTCATTCGGATTTTGCTGACCTACAAAAAAGAATCACTGTCTCATAAAAGAAAGTGTTGAACCGATTTATCAAGTTAAATTGGTGTGCCAGCACAGTCAGTGTGGCAACAAGAACAGGTTGACACCCCCCAGTGTATCCTGTTTCCATTCTGAACACACTGTGTGAAATGAGTTACATGAGGAAGGCTGGAAAAATGACAAAAAAAGATACAGATGATGCACAAATATCATGATGGCCGGAAGTTATACCGTACCTCAAATCAAGACCTGTTTTGGCCGGTGAATGGTGTGTGATTAGGTATATAACTGGCTTCTTGAGCTTTTTCTTTAGTTTGCCAAAGGTTGCTCATGCCAAAGAACAAAATTACTCCATTGCAGAGTTTGATAGCCATGCTGTATTGCTCTTAAACCAAGCCAAAGCTTAAGTATGCAAACAGAGTGCTGGATTCAGGATGAATTTGTGGGATTTGCTTTTAAGTTAAATGTATGCTTTGTTTTCAATTAGAATTCCCAGAAACGAAATATTGTATGGACGATATATATCTATATCTCTCTCTCACTATATATATATATATATATATATATATATATATATATATATATATATATATATATATATATATATATATATATATATATATATATATATATATATATATATGGCCCCGCGAGGAGGAGTGATGTAAGCGACATTTTTTAATGATATGATGATGATAGGCTCGGATGATAGGGGAAGGGTTAAAATAGTGCTATATGGCATTAACTCCAAAATGGCCGATGTGTCCCTTACATCACTCCTCGCGACACCTTATATTTTGTTGTGGATCCCGGGCTCGAGTTTGACCATGAGGGAAAGCACTTGGGTCCGTCCCAAATGCCCGGTCCTAAGGCCGCCGAACACAGATAACTCCGTGTGCTGGCGGGTTGCTAAGCAACCATGAACGCTGATTGGCACTGCCAATCCTGGCAGGGTTGCACTACTTCACTACCTGGGGCCAGCTGCACCAAGGGGGGTCTAGTGCCCTCGAGGCGTACTCTAATTACTCTTCCGGATCAGGTACAGCTGAGCGGAGCTGCGAGTATGCACCAGCTCATAAGAGCAAATTATGTGGGGCAGAACTTCCTGGATAACCTGTGTTAAGACTATGCTGGACCAATGGAGGAAAAGACAGGATGAGCTGGGAACATTTATAACAAACAATTTATGATAACAAATGAAGCAAAAGGACATGCAAATATTTACATAGACACAATGAAGGACACAGTGCAGACTTATACGAATATAAATAACTTCTACAATCTTAACTTTACATGACACAAGCCAAGCACCATCAAAAGCATACCCCGAGGAATGTTAGAGAGCAAGAGAGAGAGAAAAAGCATGAGGTGCTGCTGACCTCTATTGTACCTGGCATGGCTGAATGGCCCACACTTCCCAGTCGCTTAAGTGGGAGAAGAGGGAAGAAAACTGAGGGTGTCTAAGGTGTGTGATTTCAGGAAGTGCAATGAGGTGCAATGGAATGCAGATGAGGTGCAGAAAGGAAAATGGGAAGAGGTGCATGTCTGTGGGGTCACTCTGAAAAGAACGGTTGCTGGGACTTGCCCTCGCTGATTGCTTTTTTGTGTCCACAGCAGACGAGACAGAAGAGAAGGCACAGAATGTGTGTGAAGATAGCCTACTAATCCAGTGTAAGAAAGTCTACATGCAACTGCTAATGATCTGATAACTGTGATCGGTTTGGCGCTTGGTTTGCTCACCCACCCAGCCCTCTGCTCTGCCTGCTCCATTTCCTGAGCTCCATCTGCCTGCTCAACTCCGCCTTCTGCCCCGTACTGCCGACCAAGCCACAAATGTCTCTCTCTCCAACAACCCAGAACTACACCAAGAGCAAAGAACTACTACAACTCTTTTGCAGGGTATTTTATAGACGTCTGGCGAGGGATGAGCCCAACGTCAGATCAGGGTGATTAGTAGGCATTTCCCAGTGCACCCATTGGTGCATGGACACTTTCCCAAGTATTAGCTTCGCCCCTTCAAGGACTTAATGCTGAAAATGGCCTAATTTGTTTCTGAACTCTGCCACGCAAAGGGGCTCTGAGGTTAATTTGGGGTGCAGGTTTCTGGGCATCCTTTCTGGCCACGAAAGTGTGCTAGACACCAAATGGGGGCCGCAATTGGGGGGAGCGATTGGGCTATCCATGCAATGTTGAATGGATGCTAGTGCATACTTGTGCTTCGAGCTACACGCCATAATGTTCCAAACACAGGCATCTGTAATGGTAGGTAGCGTTTAGCGTCCATAGTTCCCTGATATCTTCAAAGGACAGTGATGAGCATCCGGGGTGGTGAATGTGGTTGTGGCATTCGTAGCGGTTATGGTGAGGTAGTTGAAGCATTGTAGCGGCTGAGGTAAGTGAGCTTTAATGAATGTAGGGATTTTTATAAGGGCATTGTGATGGTTGTAGGAATGGTGTAGCATTGTGGTTCGAGTACAGCAGAGATCTGAGGTGATAGTCGGTTCGGGAATGGCGCAAAGATGGAATGGGCTTTTGTCGGCATATGCTAATGAGCTGTCTCTTGTTACTATGCATGCAACATGCATGCTCGCTTGCGTGAAGAGAAGATCGTGTGTGAAGCAAAGTAAATAAAACAGATAAATGACAGAAATAAAGACATGCCGAAAAGCCCTCGTAACGCGTAATCTGGAGGTGTAAGGTCTGGGGAGCGTGCCGGCCACTTCATCGGACCGCGGCGGCCGATCCACTTTCTGGGAAAGTTTTCATCAAGCCACTGATGAACATAACGTCCATAATGAGGTGGCGCTCCATCATGCTGGAAATAACAGTCCTGATCTTGTTCCCTGTGCCAAAAGAAGGTTTGCAGCATATCCAGGTAAATTTCTGCAGTGACAGATCCCTCAAAGAAAAACGGTCCAATTATCCCTAATGGAGATATGGCTGCCCAAACTATCACTCCAGGTAAATTTACCTCCTTTTCAACTGTCACTCTTGGGTTATTCGCAGCCCAGTACACAATTGTGTCTGTTAATTGTGTCTTAAGCTTAAAACATGCCTCATCTGACCACCAGATGTTGTCTAGCATTGTGTCCTCTTCCTGAAGTTGAGCTAAGAAGTCTTCCCAAAATTGAAGACGGCGGTCATCATCTCCATCATGAAAGGCATGCAGTAAGCGTGGAATGTAAGGTTTCCATTTTTTCTGGTGAACGATATGGATAACACTTGATTGGCTCACTTCAAACTCTGCAGATAAACGGTGAGTTGACTTTTGCGGACTTCTTGTTCCACTGCGGACTTTGTTCCAGTCTTCTGATGGCTTCTTCAGCCTTAGCTACATTCGTTGCCGTTTTCGGACAACCGGACTTCTTTGCAGTGGCTACCGACCCTATTGCTTCAAAATTCTCGACAATCAATCGTATGTTTCTTCCCTGAGGTGGGTTAATATCGAATTCCTGTGCCAAACGGCGTGCCGCCATCGTTGGTAGTTCATTACATTTGTAGTAATGTTTCATGGCCGCAATACGTTGATTCATTGAAAGGTAATTCATGGTTCAATTTGATGCAAATTCAGTAACTTTCCAAACTCGCAGCAATAACCTGCAAAACAAAATCAAAAATAAACAAGTGGTGCCAAGCACAACAAATCCCGCCCATTTAAGACATAAAGTTATTTTGGGGATCAAATTTAAATTTGATACATCCTTAACCTGAATGTTGATTATAAGGAATAGAATAAGGAATATTTTAGTCTTAGTTTGAAGTCAATTAAACCATTTTGGACGAAGTTATGACCGTAAAATGATTTTGACCTTTCAAGGCCACGTAAGGTCAAAGGTCATGGTGTCAAATGAAACCCCATAAAGGACTTGATATATGTCTTCCATGCTAAACACATATTCCTAACCTTTTTTGATTTATAATGGAAAATTTGTAATTTTGACCGATGGCCATGACCCCCAAAACTTCGGACCCTACCGATCTTCACAAATATGCATTTTTCACTATAGGAATGGGTAGGATTATAAGTGACAAATAGAATAAGGTTCACTATAAGCTTAGTTTGAAGTAAATCAGATCATTTTTGACGAAGTTATGAGTGAAAAACGATTTTGATCTTTTCGTGTCCTTGACCTTTGATCCAATTGGACCCAAAATTTAATGGGGTCATCCAAGGTTCATTGCCCACCTGTGGATTAAATTTGATGGTGCTTGCGAAAGCCGTTTGCCGTAAAGTTGCGAACAGACAGACAAACAAACAAACAGACAAACAAACCGGACGATTACAATATCCCACTCCCTCCATTCAGGGGGCGGGATAATAAATTACGAAAATTAATAATCTGCAAGACAATTATTAACAACATGACTTCCCAGAAAGAATCTGACATCCAAAAAAACAGAAATCAAACACTACTTTTGACTCACTATATATATATATATATATATATATATATATATATATATATATATATATATATATATATATATATATATATATATATATATATATATGTATAGAGATATGTAGAGATACTTTTTAAGATATTTTTTTTAGAAATAGAGCAAGAATACTGAATTTTTGTTCCACTTTGGGATTTCGAAAATGTGCTCGAGAAGTAAATTATATTTTATTGTGCTGAAACAAAAAAACATCATTTTGGACTTGATTAATATTTCATTTACAGAACATAATTTAAAGCTTAGGGTTAGCAGGAGGGCCTAGCTAGACCCGAGATGTATGTCCAAGCATGACGACGCACGCTATCTCCTTTGAGCTATCCATCCTGAGTTTGAATCGAGACCCAGCTATAAACTGTCACCCTGTTGTTTCACAAACAGGTTCGATACATCAATATTGGTGCCGTCCATCAGATGGACGTTTTAAGCTGGAGGACCCATCTGCCGGCACTGGTCATTGGGCACGTTAACGATCCCACGGTGTCTTTCCCAAAGTGTAAGTGAGTTATCACCGGCGCCCTGAACAAATTCCAATAATCCCTGCCTTGATTGACTGCTGGGAAGGCAACTGCAAGCCACCCAGAAATTGCTTCAGCAGCACCGAGGCTCCATCAAGAGAATGGTACATTTGATCGATTGGATTTGACGCTTGCAGAAGAATGTATAACCCCCCTCACTTATAAAAACAAATGCAATGTACAAACCCCAAAAAATCATGTATAAACATTATGTATATAAACATAATGTATAAAAATAATGTATAAACATATAAACATGTATATGTATAAACAAACACACACCTATAAGTACAGGGGAAAAGAAGCAGGAAAATGTATTCAATGTGACATTGTTTACACTTGGAGAATAAAGGTATGCAGCTGAAATAGAAAGAAATATGTCATGCTATTATGGTAGGGATAAAACATGTCATGCATTGCTAGAAATGATGTCACGATAAAACATTACGAAACTAGAACGGGCACTCATAGAGCGCATACCTTCGCCGCCACTACTTTTTTTGTTCTTGGTATGAGTGTGGGGAACTGGTTTCATATGAATGGTCTTATGACACAAACCGCATATCTATAATGTCATGACCCCCCCCCCGACTTTCGGGGGCTACGGACTAAACAACAAACAACTCACGTCGTTTTGGCGAGTCTTCACTCGTAAGCTCGGTGAATACAACGTTTCAACAAGAGAAGGTAATCTCGTTTGATGCTGGTTTCATGCAAATCGAATAAGAATTGACTGAGTTATGCCGAAAACCGCATATTTTTCAAGGTCGTGACCCCCCTGACCTTTGACCCCTAACCGTTAACAAGAGTATGGGCGTCATTGTGTCATATTGCATATCACAAGATGAGGCGTTGAATTCTGAACATTTTGGCGTTAGTTGCATGCAAATTGAATAAAAAATGACCGTGTTATCGTAAAAAGACGATTTTGACCTTTTCGTGACCTTGACCTTGACCTTTGACCCGAACGATCCCAAAAATCTAATCGTATGCTTCCTGGCTAATAACCAATCATCCCACCAAATTTCATGCAATTCCGTTTCATACTTTGTGAGTTATACGAATCACAAGATTTCAAATAAATAAATAAATAAATAAATAAATACACGCCGACCAAAACATAACCTTTCGCAGAATGCGAAGGTAATGACATCATGATTATATCATCAATATCACATACTGTTACGATCAGATAGTGATGAAACATATGTCACGATACGATGATAATACGTTGAACTTGTTCTCGTTTGGACACTTTCTCCATCGTCTGCTATTCTCTGGCCAGTGAAGATGCTGCTCTACCTCTAGCAGCCATTATCTTGTAGGCCTCCATAAATCAAGACAGACTGCCCACATTCTCGCTTTGTCACAATTTGTTTCCTGAAACTGGAATCTTCTTTCCATTATCTGCACAATCAGTGTGTCAACTCATCATCCCCTTATTACCTCTTCTGTTTTCTCTCGCTCGATCTGTCTATCACCCCCACATCTTGTTCTTGTCTTCTTACTGTCAGTGGGTACACCGCACAAGGTGGTCAACCTTGTACCGTGCAGCATGGATGTACACAGTACAATGTATGGAGCCAGTCCAGTTACAAAAACATAAACGACTTTAAGAAGCTAGACGCATGTTACAATCTCACGCATGAATGATACCCAAATCAAAAGTCAAATACCAGATCATAAACTTAGGGAAGTCGTTTGTATCAATTACTTCCTAATTATACAAGTTGTTTGTTCATCCAGGACTGCACATATAATCCTTCAATGCTTTCTATATATCTTTTTTTTATCTTTTTTTACAGGATCTAAGGCTCGTAGTGGAGCTGTCACACACATACATCACACACATGGACGTACAAACGAATACACGAGACACAAAACAGCACTGTTAGACAAGGCAAACACACAAAGCACAGAGCTTGGGGGAAGTGCCGTCACTTCCTGGGGCACTCTGGGTACCAGCCACACCACAACAATGGCACCGCCTTTCTCACCGCACTCAGCGAGGCATTTCTGAAGGAGGAATGTACTCCTCTCCATGGATGCCAACCCATGGGGATTGTCCGTGCCCTTAACCTTTTCAATGCTGAACGTCAAGCAAGGAAGCAGCACGGACCATTTTAAGTGTTTCATATGACTTGGTCGAGGTTTGAATCATCGACCTCTCAGCATTGGAGCAGACAACTCTAATCATTACACCTTAACTGCCAATTTAGGGAATCGTTTTGCACGGAGGTTTGCAGACAACACAAAAAGGAGATGGACCTTTGGAGTTCCTATATTTTCCATAGCTATTAGTTACAATATGCATGTTTCAGTTATGTTGTGAATGCTGGATGAGCAGAGAAGTTGAAGAGGGAGGGAATAGGAAAAGTTTGGGTCATAGTCTCTCTGATGCAATGGGTTCCAGGTAATGACAGGCGAAGGTACCCGCGAGCACGGGTCTGCAGCTGTCGGCATGGCGGCAGGTTCTCGAAAAGAAAGCTGCTCTCAATATCAATATCAGCTTGATCTCAATATCAGCCTCAACACCTTCCCAGCTTTCTCATGCCAATAACCTAAGATGGATGCAGTGAATCTCTTCCAGACTGGTCTGCTCCTGGTCTTTCCATCCCTCTGCTCCTGGTCTTATTTTGGAGAATTGCTCCCTCAAGGTGACTTTCTCAGTGCTTGCCGAACAGGTCCAGTTTGGGTCCTTCGATGGTGTGGTTCTTTTGTCCTCATTTTTCCAGCATTAACAAGCTTGTTGCTAGACTACCACCACATGTGATAGCTGAATGTATTCTATCTAAGGGGGTGGGGGGTGGGGTGGGGGTGAAGCTGATTTATTGTGTCTGGTTATCGTTGGCAATGGTTCCTTCCACCAGAATGGAACATTGGAAGGTTTAGCCACGCACACGCTTGATGATGTCGAATAGATTGGATTTTTAAGTCCTGATAATAACCCTGCAGACTTGTTGTGGCGATAGTCGACAGCTGGACCTAAACAATGGGTGGGAATCCATCTGGACAAATGGAAAGCCTCTTCACCAAATGAACAGTTGTTTTTTCAGATGACACAAAAAACTGAATCAATTACTTCACATACCTGCCATTGATGAATGGTCAACCCAAATACAATACCGATTAAAAATTAACGTGAGATTACTCATGGAATTTCGATACTCTATCCAGCAAAGTTTTTAACATGTAACTCCTCCCTCCTCCAACCCCCCAACACTCCCCACCACCCAGCTCGTCAAGCATCTCGCAGCCCTCTGTTCAGTTCTTCCATGAGCACAGACTTCTCCACCCAAAGTTTTATATATTTTTATATATATATATATATATATATATATTCATAGATATATTATAGATATAACAATAAAGAGGGTTGGCAGTATGGCCTGGAGGTATGCACACTCACCTCTAAGCTGTCTCGCCTGTGCTCGAATCCTGACCCAGGTGTAAACTGTCATCCTGGTGTTTCACAGACGGTGATTCATCAATGTGTGTGTGTGTTGTTCCACGGATGGACGTTAAATGGAAGGTCCTGTCAGCAGGCATTAGTCAGTGGACGTTAAAGATCCCACGGTGTCCTTCGCGAAGAGTCGGCGAGCAATCGCCGGCACCCGGAAAGAAATTTAGAATTCCTGCCCTGACTTCCCAAGTCACGAAACTGTATCCTAGCAACCGTTTGGCAGTACCAACGCTCTTTTTAGGGCATGGTAGATGATGATGATGATGATGATGATGATGATGATGATGATGATGAAGAATTAGGAATAAAAGATGGAGGTGACATGCAACACATCATCCTTCAATTCAGCCGGTAATATAGCTTGGATTAATAAATGAGCTTCATGAGCCTGCTGCTTTCGCTCTGATTATGACTGTTGGCACAAATTCCTTGTGAGCTTGGTGTGAGCTACGCGTAAACTAATTACTGACCGTCTGGGTAACTTGGCAAGCACTTGCTCAGTCGCGAAAAGCCTTCGAACGGTTTGTGTCGCAAATCTTTTGATACCGAGTCAACCGGGCATAAACATCGCATGGTGCAATACCTGGGGGTGCAATGGCATGAGGGACACCGCTTTTGATGGATTTTTGATGCTGCTTTGCATTGATGCAAATGTGATGATATTATATACAGTATGTCTTTCTGATATTTTTTTGGACAATTTATCAATTGGTATATTTGTGCATCGCAATGCAAAAAAAAAAAAACAGAAGGAAGGCATTGGCAGAGTGAATTTCATTTCCTGGAGTTTTTTTTATTTTTTTTTATTATCAGAGATGAACGAATCATTAAAGTATTTTCCCAGCTCGATGTGACTATGTGTATAAATCTGCACCGCACAGCAGAGCTTTATCATGAAGGAGTGGGTTGGCAGTATGGCCTGGAGCCGAGACCCAAGTGGTACCCACACTCGCCTCAAAGCTGTCTAGCCTGGGTTTGAATCCCGACCTCGCTATAAACTGTCATCCTGGGGTTTCACAGGCACGGTGATTCATCAATGTGTATGCAGTCCCTCGGTTTGGCGTTAAACCGGGCGTCCCTTCTACCGGCATTAGTTAGTGGGCGTTAAAGATCCTCCAGTGTCCCTCGTGAAGAGGAGGTGAGCTATCGCCAGAGTCCTGAACAAATTCCGAATTCCTGCCTGATACTATAGGGGGCACTGCATCAGAAGTACAGCCACGCCGTCGGCCAATGATGCTTCCCCACAGCCTTGTGCCCGACACCAAGGAAGATGAAGATCATGAAGGAGCAAATTTGATTGATGCAGGAGCATTGATGGGGGTATCACTCGACTCGTGTCTTGTTTGCTCGTATAAGTTGGTTTGTTCGCTCGTCTGCAAGGCTTTCTTTGTTTGCATGCACTGCTCTATTCCCAGCTCCTTTGGTCCCCAGATCACTGGGCTCTTTAGCTCGCCGTCCAGACTCAAGATGGTCTCAAACCTGATCATTCGTGGAGGGGGCCTCTTGAGTGCCCGAGCTACACCTGGGGACGTACTCGCACTCCAAGCCACCGAGGATAGTGCTGATAGCCTATCGATGTGGAGGACTCGATGACCCGACAGTGGTCACAAATTGCTCCATTAGTTCATAAGTATGCATTGCTCTTTTTTTTTGAGTTGAGACATATTATCTACATACACATGCACACACACATTAAAATTATTTTGTACCTTTTCTTGTCGACATTGGACTGATAACCTCCCTTTTCTTATCGACACTGCAGCCATAATTACCTGAATTATTAATACTCAAAGAACCCGCTCCCTACGGGAGATGCCGGGTGGAGGGAAGGGGTCATGTTATTATTTTTATGATTATTAATTCCAAGGCAGAGCACCCACCCTATGGATGATTTTGTTCCAAGTGTGCAACACGTTCTTCTGACGCATCTCTTTATTTGGGCAGTGTATAGGCAACAGACCGCTGCCTCAATTGCTCCCGAGAATAAAATTAACCCGGATTACATACATTAAGCGAAAACATGCGTAATGCTGATGTGCATATATAAGACATTGTAGTTATATAGCTTGGACAATGCTCACTACCCCCCCCCCCCTACACCACCCACCTCCCCCAGAAAGAGAAAAAATTTCTTTTTAGCTTCCTCGGTCAAATCCTCTCGAAGGAGTAGATGGTACATAACTACGTACATACATACATGATCACATACAAACATACATATATACATAATCACATACATAATAACATAATCACATACATAATAACATTCATGCAAACATACATACATAATCACATACAAACATTATCACATACATACATACTTACATACAAACATACATACATACAAACATATATACATAATCACATACATACAAACATACATACATACATACATAACCACATACATACATAGCCACATGCATACAAACATACATACATACATAATCACATATTTAAATAATCACATACATACATACATAATCACATACATACAAACATACATAAATACATAATCACATATATATATATATATATATATATATATATATATATATATATATACATAATCACATACATATTACATATATACATAATCACATACATACATAATCATATACATACATACATACATAATCACATATATACATAAACACATGCATATTACATACATACATAATCACATACATACATACATAATCACATATATACATAATCACAAATACACATAATCACATATATACATAATCACATTCATACATACATACATACATAATCACATACATACATAATCACATACATACATAATCACATATATGCATCATCACATAAATACATAATCACATATATGCATCATCACATAAATACATAATCACATATAGACAAATATACATACGTAATTACATACATACATAATCACATTCATACATAATCACATATATATATATATATATATATATATATATATATATATATATATATATATACATACATAATCACATATATATATATATATACATACATACATAATCACACACATACATACATTAACACACATATACATATATATATATATATATATATATATATATATATATATATATATATATATATATATATATATATATATATATATATATATATATATATACACAATCACATACATACTGTTATGGCTGTGGAAATTCGCATAGCACCATATGGGTCATTAGATCAGTTATGCCGGTAAGTCTGTGTTCAGATAGATTTCCCCACCATTGTCGAATGGGAATTATTCGTGTGATCAGGGCTGTGATCTTTGAGGTAGCCGTTTTTCTTTTGCTATCGTTATTTTGGACCAACCACCTTCTCCACCACGCCAACCACCAACCACCTTCTCCACAATGCCAACCACCAACCACCTCCTCCACAATGCCAACCACCAACCACCCTCTCCATACCTCCTTCAAGACAAGGACATCTCCTCACCATCTCCTAAACCACATCTCCCCCGATAAATCAACTCGAACATCGCCTCACCTTCATCTCCGAAACGACGCCATCTTGGCGCCAGCCACGATGAGTCCGCATCGAACGGCATCGCCGCAGGCAGACGCGGGGGTTTCCTCACCGCGCAAGTCGGCTCGCCAGGGTCGCTGTCTTCGCGCACGTCCGCTCTGTGCACGTTTCGCCCAAAAAGCGGATTGAAACAGCAGAAAGGGCGGAACCAGCGGGGGGTCAGAGATCACACATCAGAGACCGGAGGTCAAACCTCGCCTCACAGACCCCATATAAACGACGCACGGAGGGCTGAGTCAGTCAGTCTGGAGGGGTCGAGGAGCTGCGCAGAAGTCGAGCTTGCCGTCGGTGGGGAAGCTGAGGAGACGGGAGCTGAAGGCGCAGCCCAGCCTGCTGTGCCGCTCAGAGCTGCGTGTTCATGTACGGGACGTGGGGAGAGCCGGAAGGAGCTCGCCAGCCAGCACCGAATAGTCGGAGGTGATCGGGCTTTGGGACAGTCCGAGCATCGCTGAGGGACGGACGGATTCTTTAAGAGAGCATCAACTCGGAAAGAGCATAAGGCCCGTTCGTTCCTCTGAGGCGTTGCCGGCTGGGTCCGAATCACCGGGCCGTCAGACGAGGCCTGGGCCGGACCGCGGTCACGACAGCGGCCGTAGGGATGGAACGTTGCGAGTCGCCCCAGCGAGGTGAAGGTAACCAGCGCGGCCTCACGGAGTCTTTGCGGTCTACACGGCTCCATGTTATAAAGACCCCAAGGGGTCCCATCTACCCCTTATCTGTCCTGGGGTTTTACCTTGCTTTTCTTTGTATGAACGTTGTGGCACCAAGTCCGTCAAGTAGAATTGTATAAGTAACTGTACATAATAGATAGACGATATTAGCTATTTTTTTGCATTACTTTTGCTTGATTGATGCATGACTGCTTACGTGCTTATGTGCTGTTCGTAAATAAATGTGCTTGTTTCAATGTTTCCCGTTCGTTGCG
The DNA here is from genome assembly GCF_056783735.1 of Eptatretus burgeri. Lineage (NCBI taxonomy): Eukaryota > Metazoa > Chordata > Myxini > Myxiniformes > Myxinidae > Eptatretus > Eptatretus burgeri. The sequence goes on along the minus strand of NC_140973.1, from coordinate 11,601,109 downwards.
TCTTTTCCTTAATTGAGCTGCCATCTTGCACTTGGAATACAATTGGTTTTTAAATAGCCGGTAAAGTGATCGGGTCCAATGGGACTGCGCGATAATACCCCGCTCGGTTATCCCAAAAGGAAGCGAGCTGCTTAAGCGGCTCATTTCCAAGCGGTCCCGTTGAGGTACAATCTCTCCGTAATCTACCCGCGCGATTAATTAGGTATATCAACAATTCGGCGATTGACCCTGTAGCGCGGGTAGATTACGGACAAGGTTGTGGTGTGCTTATAAACACACCCATGGCTGGTTTTCGGCGTTGATCCGGAAAGCCGCGAGTGAATTGTCTGTTCGGTGGGCGAGATGGCCGTTATTGGTTAGACGCGGTTGTTCACACGCCGGCGGGCGGAGAATCTACAACAATACATACACACATAACCACATATATACATAATCACATACATACATAATCATATATATATATATATATATATATATATATATATATATATATATATATATATATATCTATAATCACATACATACATACATACATAATCACATATATACATAATCACATACATACATACATGCATAATCACATTAATACATACATACATAATCACATATATACATAATCACATTAATACATACATACATACATAATCACATACATACATAATCACATACATACATATATACATCATCACATAAATAAATAATCACATTTATACATACATACATAATCACATACATACATATATACATACATAATCACATACAAACATACATAATCACATATATACACAATCACATACATACATACACACATAATCACATATATACATAATCACATGCATACATATATACATAATCACATACGTACATACATGCAAAATCACATACACACATAATCACATACATACATATGTACACACATAATCACATACATACATATGTACACACATAATCACATATATACAGAATCACATACATACATACATCATCAAATTTATACATAATCACATACATATTACATATATACATAATCACAAACATAAATACATAATCCAATCCATACATCCATAAATAATCACATATATACATAATCACATACCTACATACATACATAATCACATACATACTAACATAATCACATATATACATAATCACATTCATACATAGATACATACATAATCACATACATAATCACATACATACATATATACATACATAATCACATACATATATACATACACACACATAATCACATATATACATAATCACATATATACATAATCACATTCATATATACATACATACATACATATATAATCACATATATACATAATCACATATATACATAACCACATATATACATAACCACATATATACATAAGCACATATATACATAAGCACATACATACAAACATATATACATACTGTTGCGGATTCGCGCCCGCCGGCGTGCGGACGGCCGCGTAACTCGAATCGCGGCACGTCGCCCACCGGACGGACAATCCAGTCGTGACCCTCTCGGACTAACGTCGGGAACTAGTCACGGGTGGACCTTTCGGTCTCACCACGATCGTGCCAATCGGCCCCCGCGTGGGATAGGGTTGCTCGCCAAATTCGACCTACCTAAGTACCCACACGGAGGGTAGACCGGGCGATCGCACCTCGCCGCAGGTCGACTTCGGACACGGGCCACTTTAAGCGACCCGTTCCGTACTATCGGGATAACCGAGCGGTGTTATTCGTCGGCCTCGACGGTTCGATTAATTATCGGGCATTTTAGCCCACGACCAACCCTTTACGTGAAGCAAGATGGAGATTCAATGAAAGAAAAGACGAAGCGAAGCGGGAAAACAGTTCAACATAACTCACATTTATTTCGCGATGAACGGGAAGCACACATATACAATTACACCAAAAGCACATGTAAAAGGAGAAGAAACACAATATTACACAAAAAGCAAATATAAAAGAGAAACACAATGCAGAGCTATCCGACTACCGAGCACACGGCAACACTTATACAATTTTACTTCACAGACGGCGCCGACAACACAGATACCCAAAGCAAAAGGAAAAGAACCACCCTCCAGGATGAGGCGGGCCTGGGGCCGAGACCGTGTCGGGCCTACCCGTCTGATGATGAGACGCAAAGTGGCGGTGGCGCCTCAACTCCGCGGGCCTCGCGGACAGTGTCTGGTAGGGGGTGGGAAAGGGGCCCCCTTGTCGCACTATCTCAGCGTGGGGGGAAACAAGAGGGGGTTGTTGATGCTCGGGGGAAAGGAGGATATCACCCTGTCTCGGGTCCCGCGACGAGCGTCTCCACCTCGACCTCGGTTGCGCCGCCGGCCTCTCCCTCCGCAAGCTCCCCGACTCTGACACGAGCACCCCCTCGATCGCCTTCGCCACCGCCGCCTCTCCACAGCTCTGTCCTCTTCACTCTGACTACTACCACTTCTTCCCAGCTCCACCGACAACTCTTGACTGCGAACTCCAACTCTTGACTTCTCTCCTCCGAACTGAACTGTTTGGCGAGCGCGGCCGTTTATATCCCCCGTGGCCTCGCTCCCCCACCTTTGACCCTTTACCTCCGACCCTTCACCTCTAACTGGCTCCCCATTGGACCGAGGAAAAGTGGGCGTGAATGCTTTTTGATCCATGAATTTGCACATAGCGACCTCACTCCAACGCCCTGGAGGCGGGGCCAAATCGCCCCACGCTCTCCGATAGGACGGAACAGAAGTGGGCGTGAGTCGTTTTTGATCCGTTTTTCTCGGAAAGTCTGTGATGTTTCTGAACACGCTGCTCGGTGCGCGCCCTGCACGAGTCCAGTATCGGTGCCCACAAGTGGCGCAATAATGGTGGTGATGCGATGGTGGCGAGTTGTGACGGTAAAGGTCGTGGCTGTTGTTGTGAAGCGGCGTTGTGGTTGGTGGTTGTTGTTGTGAAGCGGCGTTGTGGTTGGTGGTTGTTGTGTGATGGCTGTTGAGACGTGGTTGGTGGTGGTAGTAATGGCGGCTGGTCCAAAATAAAGATAGTAAAAGAAAAACGGCTATCCTGAAGAGTCGCAGCCCGACTGAATGACATTTATTCACTCGAAACAACGGGTTTGGGCCTAACTACACATATACTTACAGAGATATCTCACCTAAGGGACCTGAATGGTGGTTTGTGAATTTCGTCAACCACAACAATACATTATCACATACATACATAATCACATATATACATAATCACATTCATATATACATACATACATACATATATAATCACATATATACAAAATCACATATATACATAACCACATATATACATAATCACATTCATATATACATACATACATAATCACATACATACATAATCACATATATACATAATCACAAATATACATAATCACATATATACATACATAATTACATATATACATAATCACATTCATACATACATACATATATACATCATCATATACATACATAATTACATATATACATAATCACATTCATATATATATATATATATATATATATATATATATATATATATATATATATATATATATATATACATACATATATACATAATCACATACATACACAATCACATATATACATAATCACATTCATATATACATACATACATAATCACATATATATATATATATACATAACCACATACATACAAACATACATAAATACATAATCACATACATACATAATCACATACATACATAATCACATACATACATATATACATACATAATCACATATATTGATCATCACATACATACATAATCACATATATACATAATCACATACATACATACATAATCACATATATAAATAATCACATATAGACATGATAACATATATACATAATCACATTCATACATACATATATAAATAATCACATACATACATAATCACATATATACATAATCACATACATACATACATACATAATTACATATATACATAATCACATACATCCATATATATTACATTTATACATAATCACAGATACACATAATCACATACATACATACATAATCACATATATACACAATCACATACATACATACACATAATCACATATATACATAATCACATGCATACATATATACATAATCACATACGTACATACATGCAAAATCACATACATACATAATCACATACATACATAATCACATATATACACAATCACATACATACATACACACATAATCACATATACTGTATACATAATCACATACATACATACATACATAATCACATACATATATATATATATATATATATATATATATATATATATATATATATATCTATATATATATATATATATATATATATATATATATATATATATATATCACATACATACATACACACATAATCACAAATATACATAATCACATATATACATAATCACATTCATACATACATACATACATACATAGTCACATATACACATAACATATATACATAATCACATTCATACATACATACATACATAATCACATTTATACATAATCACATATGTACATACTGTAAATACATAAATACATTATCATATACATACATAATCACATATATACATGCTGTATATACATAAATACATAATCACATACATACATACAAACGTACATACACATGCTCCATTATATAATTTTTTTTTGAGTTACTGTCACAAATAAATTACAGCAGAGTGGTTCGACTGAATCAGTTACCTGAATGAAAGGGCAGCGTCCATCCCAAATGCCAAAGATGCTTATTCGGATTGATATCTGGAGACTCACGTGGTGGTCGATGCAGGTACGGAAAGTCCAAATAATGTCCTCCAAAGCAATTCTGCAGAACACAGCACCATTGTATGTTGGCAATGTCATACTAACTCTTCTTATCATTATTTTGGATATTGGTATAACCTGAACATGTTCACCAATTTGGATACAATCCTGATCAGATACTTCCAGAATATTAACCATGGTCTAGCAGTTTTTTTTTTTTTTGTTTTTTTTTTGTATACCTTGTCGAGGCTCGTATGAGAGCTAACACACAACTCACAGGAAGGGGGCATGAGACAAGAGGGGCGGGAGTGGAAGGGACAAAACAGTGGGGAACAGACACATTAGGTGAACTGTGGAAGGGAGAGGGATGGGGATGGGACGGGGAACATGGCGAAGAGAAGATGGACATTACAGGGACTTTCAGGAAGGAAAGCAGGGGAATTGAAGGAAGTGGGCTTGGGTGGATTATCGGGGGTAGAAAAGATCGAGGATTTGGATGGGGGAAGATAAGAGGTGGTGATGAACAGCTGTTTTGAAAGCCTGGAGGGAAGAATGGGAAAGAATAGAGTGAGGAAGTTTATTCCAAAGGCGGGAAAAAAGAGGAATGAAAGTTTTAACAGTTAGTTAAAAAAAAAAAAATCCAAAACCATGTCAGCTGAACATTGTTCAAACATTTACTCCATGTGTGACAGTCAAACAATTACAATTACTCCACGAGCTTTCAGCCAAACACGAACACCTCCACCCACTGGAATAAGTGAAATCGATTTTCAATATGATCTCGTGCCTTTTTCATCGATTAACACCGAGTTCAATATATTCATTCACAGCACTACTGTTTTAAACATATATGATTCCTGCTAAAATATATACCAAAAAACTATGGCTGAAAATATGGATAACTACCATCAAATCAGATGTTAGTGTGCAAACATCATCATCATCATCATCATCATCATCATCATCAACCATGCCCTATACAGAGTGTTGATTCTTCTGAAGCAGTTTCTTGGCAAGGGTTATACTGGGTGGTTTGTCAAAATTTGTAATTTGTTGAGGGTGCCGGTGATAGCTTGCCTACTCTTCACCAGGGACTGTGGGACTCACGGGGGATGGGATGTTTAACGTCTACCTACTAATGTCGACAGAAGGGATGCCCGGCTCCATCTGAGGGACGGCACACACAATGATCAATCGCCCTGCCCGTGAAACACCGGGATGGCAGTTTATAGCTTGGTTGGGATTCGAATCCAAGCTCGACAGTTTAGAGGCAAGTTCTCCTACCTCGAGGGTCGAAGTCATCCTGCCAGCGCAAGTCTGGAACATCCAGCGCAAAAATATCCAATGCTGAACATATGTGTCATTTGCACAACTATTGCACATCTATAGCTTCCCATGACATATGCAACTGATCCCTGAAAGATGAGCTCCATTTCCACGCGGATTCACATTTTCTGGTGGGTTTGTTCCAAGTATTTTCATTGCAGGTAGATCTAAAAGAGACTGTTCAGATGGACAGCTTCATCAGCTAGACCGTGATGCTTGACATCACGTTGCTGAATCGTCGTTATATTATAACACAAGTTCGCTTACAAGGAACTTCAATGCAGGGGGAGGCCATTTGGCCAATCTAACCTGTGCAATAGTTGCCAACCTTTGGTTGTTCTTCCATGCCCTATCTTTTTTTCAATGCTGAACATAAACCAGAGAAGCATCACCTTCCATTTTTCAAGTCTTTGGTATGACTTGGCCCTTAAAGACTTCTACCGTAGTATTTTTCTAAATTCTGTAATATTTTGGACTTGTCTATAAATGAAACGTACTCATACGATAGAGTCAGGGCAACAGCACGAAGTGTTGTGAGTTGTCCCATGTCTGAGTTTTTATATCGCCATTAATTTTCATTGGACAACAGACGGACTGGATGGTGCAGTGATAGGTCACTTTCATTTGAGTTGGTAAGTCTGGGTTCGATTCTCCACCCGCCGATAAACTGGAGGATGGGGTTTTCTCCAGGCAGGGCGTTAAGGTGGTTGTCCCTTCTGCTAGCATTAAAAGGACGTTAAAAGACCCCCACTGTGTCTATCGTGAAGAGTAGGTGAGTTATATAGAGCATAAATTACCAAATTCCTCCATAAATCACATTCAATCGAAAAGCCTGGTGTTGGCTTAGTGGTTATAGTCGGGCAACTTAGCTAAATATAGCATAACAATTGTGCATTTTGTGAGGAAAGCACCAAATTTGGCACACTAGTGGCCTATCATATTATGAACAGATTTGGATATTGGGCCATCTCAAATTTTTTGATGGCAGTAGAAAATGGCTGCCACAGCCATCAGCGGCTGAATTTGAGATGGCCCAATATCCAAATCTGTTCATAATATGATAGGCCACTAGTGTGCCAAATTTGGTGCTTTCCTCACAAAATGCACAATTGTTATGTTATATTTAGCTAAGTTGCCCCACTACAACGGCTTAGACGCTACAGAGCGATTTTGCAAAAAAATTCCAACTTTTGTTTTTTCAAAATTTTCAAACCTTTTGCCTAAAACCATCCTCAACACTCAACGATGAACCTCTGAAAGTTTGACGAAGATCCGTTCAGCCATCTCTCAGCAAAATGGCGACAGACACACAGACGTCTCTCTTTCAGGGATGGAGATTTCGCCCAGGGATGTCTGTCTCTCCGACGTCGGAACATTATGACGTGATGACGTCACACGCACTTCGAGAGAGATTCAAACAGTGTTAACAGCTCGTGGTCTGTGACTCATTTAGATATTTCATCATTGGAGATCTCCCACAAAACATTGATCCGCAGGACTCGTACAGGTTTCCCCTCGATCAGCATTGGTCATCGGTCCATGACACGCCGTCGGATCGATCGTTCACCACACAAAAGGTCTTCACCTGGGGCCCTCTTGCACAGTTCACGTCAACATGTCGGATTCAGATTGCCACATTTGAAGTGTAGGTTTCCAAAATTTTATGGCGGGAACGTGTAATGAGTATGACCCTGGACCCTCCCCACATTTTACGGCGGGCTATGACCCTGGATCCACCCCGCCACCCATTATGGCAGTCTCATTGTCAAATTATTTTTCGACGACTTATCAAAGTAGAGTTGGCAGATTTATCAGATTGACCGGTAAGCTTTATGTTGCAGTAAAAACGAACTCAAACGTACTGTGCGAGTATACAGGACAGCCAGCTTAATGTGTTCATTTCGGGACTACGTCGACCTGGGGGTGGATTCAGTTACCAAGCAGCAAGTCAGCGCTTGCCAAGCCAGCCGGTCCTTAACGGTTTCGAATGGAGTGCTTGCTTGAGTGTTTAAGCCGCTTGACGAGACGGATGAGGAAAAAAAACGAAAACAAGGTGGAAATGCAGGAAGGATGATGATAACGCAGAGAATCCGACGAAGAAGAAGAAGAGTTAGCGGAAGAGGGTGTGGCCAATGAGTGGGGCAGGGGTAGCGGTGTGAGGCCGGGTGCCGGGCGGTGCCTCCACTTTGCGGATACGGAGGGCTGTGGTGAGACGTTGTTGAGCCTGGTAAGGGCTACACGGCCGATAGGATCTGTGCTGTGGTCGATGGTGCAGAATTTGAAGAAGGACGAAAGCTTCAGATATCTGGGTGAGGAGGTGGGCGCCTCTTCTGTGTCTCCTCTTCCAGAGTTCTCTTTCTGCTCCGTGCCTGCCGAAGCTTTCTTTAGCTTTCATCCTCACACCGAACGCTTCCTCTTTGTTGATCTATTTCTTTGCAAAAATGCCTTTAATTCGAATGGAGTGCTTGCTTTCTGCCACCTCCTCCAATTCTGCCTCCTGCTCCCCCACCTTTTTTATCGAGGCGCCCCCGATTTCCTTTTGCAACTACCTCCACCCCTCTATATTTTTCCTTTCTGCTTCCCCGTTTTCCCTCTGTACCCCCCCCGTTTTCCCTCTGTACCCCCCGTTTTCCCTCTGTACCCCCCGTTTTCCCTCTGTACCCCCCGTTTTCCCTCTGTACCCCCCGTTTTCCCTCTGTACCCCCCGTTTTCCCTCTGTACCCCCGTTTTCCCTCTGTACCCCCGTTTTCCCTCTGTACCCCCCGTTTTCCCTCTACCCCCCATTTTCCCTCTGTACCCCCCGTTTTCCCTCTGTACCCCCCGTTTTCCCTCTGTACCCCCCCGTTTTCCCTCTGTACCCCCCCGTTTTCCCTCTGTACCCCCCCCCGTTTTCCCTCTGTACCCCCCCCGTTTTCCCTCTGTACCCCCCGTTTTCCCTCTGTACCCCCCCCGTTTTCCCTCTGTACCCCCCGTTTTCCCTCTGTACCCCCCCGTTTTCCCTCTGTACCCCCCGTTTTCCCTCTGTACCCCCCGTTTTCCCTCTGTACCCCCGTTTTCCCTCTGTACCCCCCGTTTTCCCTCTGTACCCCCCCGTTTTCCCTCTGTACCCCCCCGTTTTCCCTCTGTACCCCCCGTTTTCCCTCTGTACCCCCCGTTTTCCCTCTGTACCCCCCGTTTTCCCTCTAACCCCCCATTTTCCCTCTAACCCCCCGTTTTCCCTCTAACCCCCCGTTTTCCCTCTAACCCCCGTTTTCCCTCTAAACCCCCCGTTTTCCCTCTAACCCCCCGTTTTTCCTCTAAACCCCCCGTTTTTCCTCTGTATGCCCCTGTTTTTCTCCTGTACCCCCCATTTCCCCTTTGTTACTCCCCCCATTTCCCCTTTGTTACTCCCCCCCATTTTCCCTCTGTACCCCTCCCCCGTTTCCCTCTGTACCCCTCCCCCGTTTCCCTCTGTACCCCTCCCCCGTTTTCCCTCTGTACCCCCCCGTTTTCCCTCTACCCCCCGTTTTCCCTCTAACCCCCGTTTTCCCTCTAACCCCCGTTTTCCCTCTAACCCCCCGTTTTCCCTCTAACCCCCGTTTTCCCTCTAAACCCCCCGTTTTCCCTCTAAACCCCCCGTTTTCCCTCTAACCACCCCCCGTTTTTCCTCTAACCCCCCCCCCGTTTTTCCTCTGTATGCCCCTGTTTTTCTCCTGTACCCCCCATTTCCCCTTTGTTACTCCCCCATTTTCCCTCTGTACCCCTCCCCCGTTTCCCTCTGTACCCCTCCCCCGTTTCCCTCTGTACCCCTCCCCCGTTTCCCTCTGTACCCCTCCCCCATTTCCCTCTGTACCCCTCCCCCGTTTCCCTCTGTACCCCTCCCCGTTTCTCTCTGTACAACCTCCCCCGTTTTCCCTCTGTACTCCCCCTCCCCCGTTTTCCCTCTGTACTCCCCCTCCCCCGTTTTCCCTCTGTAGTCCCCCCGTTTTCCCCTCTATAGTCCCCCCATTTTCCCCTCTGTAGTCCCCCCGTTTTCCCCTCTGTAGTCCCCCCGTTTTTCCCTCTATACCCCCTCCCCCGTTTTCCCTCTGTACTCCCCTCCCCCATTTTCCCTCTGTACTCCCCCCCGTTTTCCCTCTGTACTCCCAGTTTCCCCTCTGTACCCTTTTTACCCCCAACTCATGTTTTCCCTCGGCCTCATATTTTCTCTCCTCAGCCCCCTTTTTCCTCAGCCCCCTTTTTCCTCAGCCCCCATTTTTCCTCAGCTCCCCCATTTTTCCTCAGCTCCCCCATTTTTCCTCAGCTCCCCCATTTCTCCTCAGCCCCCTTTTCCTCAGCCCCCTTTTCCTCAGCCCCCATTCTGCCCTGCACCCCTCCATTTTTCCCTACCCCTATTCTCCACTACACCCCCATTCTCCGCTGCACTCCCCCATTCTCGGAGTCTCCCCAAATTTTCCACAGAGTTTCCCCCCCCCAAATTTTCCACGGAGTTCCCCCCCCCAAATTTTCCACGGAGTTCCCCCCCAAATTTTCCACGGAGTTCCCCCCCCCAAATTTTCCACGGAGTTCCCCCCCCAAAATTTTCCACGGAGTCCCCCCCAAATTTTCCACGGAGTCCCCCCCAAATTTTCCACGGAGTCCCCCCCAAATTTTCCACGGAGTCCCCCCCCAAATTTTCCACGGAGTCCCCCCAAATTTTCCACGGAGTCCCCCCCAAATTTTCCACGGAGTCCCCCCCAAATTTTCCACGGAGTCCCCCCCAAATTTTCCACGGAGTCCCCCCCAAATTTTCCACGGAGTCCCCCCCAAATTTTCCACGGAGTCCCCCCCAAATTTTCCACGGAGTCCCCCCCAAATTTTCCACGGAGTCCCCCCCCCAAATTTTCCACGGAGTCCCCCCCAAATTTTCCACGGAGTCCCCCCCAAATTTTCCACGGAGTCCCCCCCAAATTTTCCACGGAGTCCCCCCAAATTTTCCACGGAGTCCCCCCCAAATTTTCCACGGAGTCCCCCCCAAATTTTCCACGGAGTCCCCCCCAAATTTTCCACGGAGTCCCCCCCCCAAATTTTCCACGGAGTCCCCCCCAAATTTTCCACGGAGTCCCCCCCCCAAATTTTCCACGGAGTCCCCCCCCAAATTTTCCACGGAGTCCCCCCCCAAATTTTCCACGGAGTCCCCCCCAAATTTTCCACGGAGTCCCCCCCAAATTTTCCACGGAGTCCCCCCCCCAAATTTTCCACGGAGTCCCCCCAAATTTTCCCACGGAGTCCCCCCCCAAATTTTCCCACGGAGTCCCCCCCAAATTTTCCCACGGAGTCCCCCCCCAAATTTTCCCACGGAGTCCCCCCCAAATTTTCCCACGGAGTCCCCCCAAATTTTCCCACGGAGTCCCCCCCAAATTTTCCCACGGAGTCCCCCCCCAAATTTTCCCACGGAGTCCCCCCAAATTTTCCCACGGAGTCCCCCCCCCCAAATTTTCCCACGGAGTCCCCCCCAAATTTTCCCACGGAGTCCCCCCCCCAAATTTTCCCACGGAGTCCCCCCCAAATTTTCCCACGGAGTCCCCCCAAATTTTCCCACGGAGTCCCCCCCAAATTTTCCCACGGAGTCCCCCCCCAAATTTTCCCACGGAGTCCCCCCCAAATTTTCCCACGGAGTCCCCCCCCCAATTTTTCCACGGAGTTCCCCCCCCAAATTTTCCACGGAGTTCCCCCCCCCAATTTTCCACGGAGTTCCCCCCAAAATTTTCCACGGAGTTCCCCCCCAAAATTTTCCACGGAGTTCCCCCCCCAAATTTTCCACGGAGTTCCACCCCCAAATTTTTCCACGGAGTTCCACCCCCCAAATTTTTCCACGGAGTTCCACCCCCAAATTTTTCCACGGAGTTCCCCCCCCGCAATTTTTCCACGGAGTTCCCCCCGCAATTTTTCCACGGAGTTCCCCCCCGCAATTTTTCCACGGAGTTCCCCCCCCCGCAATTTTTCCACGGAGTTCCCCCCCCCCCGCAATTTTTCCACGGAGTTCCCCCCCCGCAATTTTCCACGGAGTTCCCCCCCGCAATTTTCCACGGAGTTCCCCCCGCAATTTTCCACGGAGTTCCCCCCCAAATTTTCCACGGAGTTCCCCCCCCCAAATTTTCCACGGAGTTCCCCCCCCAAAATTTTCCACGGAGTTCCCCCCCAAAATTTTCCACGGAGTTCCCCCCCAAAATTTTCCACGGAGTTCCCCCCCCAAAATTTTCCACGGAGTTCCCCCCCCAAATTTTCCACGGAGTTCCCCCCCCCTGTTCCCTGCCCCAGAGCATCTCCCTCTGCCCCACATGTCTTTGTTCCGCCCCACAGCTTGTACCTTACCCAATCTTATTGCCTCCTCTCCATCTTTTCTGCCTCCACCCAACAATTCGTTTTGTTTCCACCCCTACCCCCTACCCCCACCCCCCATTTCCTCCAAACTTTTTTGTCCTCAACACCTCCGTGCCATTTTTCCTTTTTGGATTGATAACATATAATCAAACCTTAATGTTAAAAATAACCTTTTATCATAGCTTTATTTGGGATTGATAGTTTATGGACATCCACTTATCACTACTCCACCTTTAGGATGTGTAGTTCCCCTTGAGTCACCTAACCCGAACCCAACTCCCCCCCCCCTCATGCCACTACCCACTCTGGATGTGTACCTCCCCCTTGAATAACCGAAACCCGAACCCCAACCTCAACTCCCCCTCCCCATCTCCCGTGTCACTACCGACTAACTCTATTCCTTTTTCATAATGCTAATCCACCCCAATACCTGTGGTCATTATGAAGTTACCTTGTGAATTACATTACCGTCATGATTTTTCCCCGTTCCTGTAAGGCAAACAAAAATGAATGGTTATCCTTGTCCCAGTTGTCATATTGACCAATCGTATTGTTTCAATTCATTCCTTTGTTTAATTGTAAGACCAGCTGGCTGAAGGGAATGTAAGGACCAGGGAGGTGTTCTATGGAGAGGACATGACGTGGTGCGGCATGAAAGGAAGCGAATGACTTCGTGAATAATGTAGTACGAGTCCTTCAATCCTGCATTATTTACTACGAGAAGTATTAACCTTGTATATCCTGTGAAATTGTTGGGGCGTTGACATTATTTTTGAGTGCAATTCTTGAACGCAACGCAGGCGATGCATGATGCATGCAAATACTGACATTATTGTCCGCCATGGCCAATTGGTAGTTTGAAAGTTGCCGAAGTGACCAGATCTGCACGACGATCTGATGGATGAGCGATCTTCAAAGGCAGTTGTTGTGGTTGGAGAATTCATCTTGAACTGGGATTCAATTCTGAGTTTGCCCCGCAGGTTACGTTATCATTGAGGCACGGCCATGCCGCCGATGCAGTGCCCCTGCACATTTGGGCAGGGATTTGTAAATCGCTCAGGGTGCCGGTGACATCTCCACTACTCTTCACGAAGGACACAGTGGGATGTTTAACACCAGCAGACCGGACGCGCAGTTTAACGTCCTTCCGATGGACGGCGCGCACAAGCGAAACACCTGGGGGTGGACGTTCGGACCCAGACTCGACAGCTCGGAGGCGGGTGAGCATTATCTCGAGGCTATCATGACAGTCTAGCGGAAATCGGTTAACTAGCGTGTTTTGAGCAAGCCTGTGCAGAATGCTGATTTTGCAATTCACGTGAGGGCATTCTGCTTTTCAAGCGACGTTGACATGATTTTGAATTGAGGCTCGTTTAGCGTTGCAGAAGGTGACTGATTGCGCCACATTGCAAACTTGTGCTTGCAATGGAATGTTTTACACCCCATATCGTTACATTATTTCATGACGAGAGGAAAAATATCCTCAGGTTCCTCTCCCTAATTAGGTGTGAATCCTGTTGCAGTGCTCGTCAGGCTTAGAGAGATGCGCACTCACCTTTGATTGTCTGTCATTAGTTCAAAATCTTGACCCAGCTATAAACGGTCATCTCAGTGTTTCATGTATTAAGCGATCCATGCGTGTGCCGTCCCCTTGGACGGCCGCTAAGCCGGAGAACCCGTCTGCCAGCACCGGGTCTTGGTGAACCTTAAAGATTCCATGGTGTCTTTCGTGAAGTGTCGGCAAGTTCTCGCCGGCACTCTGAACGGATTACAAATTCCTGTCAAATTTAAAGTGACCATCAGGCTTAGCCAGCTGGTTCATGAAAGGCTTGGGTCAAAATGGTTCCGCAGTTGGTCCCACACAGAGGTTATCGTCAACAGTCGTAATTGAAAACTTTAATAATGAAAGAAATATCGATTTGATTAACTTGCTCCCCCCCCCCCTCCCCCTTAATTTCCAAGCCTCTTGAAAATCTGATGCAGCAATGAAATACCAATCTACCATCTTGGTGATCAGAGCAATGTTATTGTATCATTTTAAACAAAAATATCCTCTTTTACATGCGTAGTATGTTCCAAAGATTGTGAACCGTGTAAGTAAATGTCTGCAGACCAGTTTAAATGGCTCGGGGTTACCGTGTGGTTGAGATGAAGAATCTGAAGTGTGGTGACGTTGGTAGTCAAAGGTTGCAAGTTCTCCTCCTTCGCATGCAGCACAAGGCTGCAAGTAGCAATGTTGGCTGATGCAATGCCCCTGTTACCAGTACGCTGGTACTCATTTTGCCGACCTTGGAAGGATGACGGGCTGAGTCGACCCTACCTCGTGTTAATTCAGTGTCCCAACAGGGGCTTGAAATCAGGACCCTCGTATCTCAAGCCACCCACCTTAACCGTTCGGCCAACACCAGGCCTAGGTTGTAACTATTCACCGATGAAGCAATTTATTACCTCGAGTGTGGGGAAGGTGAACTCGATTTAAAAGAGTAAGACTTGCAACAAGAAACAAATCGAGTAAATTTATAGTACAGAGTTAATTTAAAGATTTTTTTTTTCCTCTCTTGTGACACTTTAAACTAGAGCGGCACTCGGTAGATCGTGTACCTGCACCAGGCTGACCAGTGTACATTTTGATCCGACTGATGGGTAAATCCCACCAAAATCTAATCAGCTTCTTCGTGTCACCCAACAAACTTATCCACCAAGTTTTGTTATAATCCGTTCATAACTTTTTTGAGATATCGTGCTGCATATAGTTTCTGGCCTGATCACTAAATAGTGGAGAATCATTTTGTAATTAAAAAAATAATTTACAGCATCCGGATTCGGATCGCCACCGACATCGATATGATTCGTCCTCGTCACACACCCAACCTGTCCAACCAAGTTTCGTCCAAATCTGGCCACAACTTTTTGAGATATCATGCACAGACAGACAGACAGACACAGACAGACAGACAGAGACAGGGTGAAAACATAACCTCAATCCACCTTACCTTGCAGAGGTAATAAGTTAACATTTTGAAAGAAGTTGAAGTAGGAATAGTTCAGTTTCCCTTAATGCGTTACATTTGAACTTCAATAAATCAATGTATGTTGCTCTATGCAGAGCATCGGTGCCGCCGAACCGGTCTCTTCTCAAGGGTTATACCGGGTCGTTCGCCTTGGCCTTCCCGGCAGTGAGTCAGAATTGCAATTTGTAATTAGTCCAGGGTGTCGGCAATAACTGGCTTGCTCATCGTGAAAGAGGCCATGGGATCTTTGACGTCCACCAAATAACACCGGCATACGAGACGCACAGCTCAACGTCCATCCAATAGACGGTGCACACATTCATGGATCGCCCTGCATGAGACGCCTCTCGCTTATGTTGCCGGCTCATCTTGCAAACAGTGTTGCAAATGAACACAGTTGCTTTTAAAATGTTTTCTTTTTTACAGGCCTTTCAAAAACTGATATTCTTATAGTCAAGGTATTCCTCAGCTTTGGAGAAACACTTTAACCATCAGTGTGGAAGCCGTCGGTGTATAAATATTTGTCACATGTAAGCGGCCTGAATAGGACATTGTAATAGCTTTGTTCTTCAAAACCCTTTTTTTTTTGTCTGCATTCCAGGCAAGTGTTGCTTTGGTCATGGATTCTGACTGATGCCTGTTCGTGCTTTGAGCAAAGTGTGATGCCACCTGGGCACCGAACCAACCAAAAAAACACAAGATGTACGGGAGCTCCCGCTCTGTCGGCGGAGAGCGCACCTCAGACTTTGGAGTTGGTCGATCACCTCAGTTGCCCCGGTCGCCTCGCCTTGGCCACCGGCGCACGAACAGCAGCGGAGGGGGGAAAGCGATGTCCATGGAAAATATCCAGTCTCTGAATGCGGCCTATACGGCATCTGGGCCACTGTACTTGGAAGAGCAGGAAAGTGCCAGTCCAAACCCAGGTGAGATTCGACGGCGCTCGGCTTTGGAATGCCGGCGGATTAGGATCTCCGGTCAGAGGGAGTGTTGACAGCTCTGCAAAACATCTTGGCTTGCTTCCCGTTCGGAAGAATTTCTGGAATGAAATTTTCATTTTGGAGAATGAGCAAAGAAGTATTTATTTTAATTTTTCTTTTGTTCGATGAAAGGTTTATTTACGAAAGCTGTGTTCCTCCTTTGTTAGAGGAGATCCATGCACATTTGTGTGCTTTGTGTGCATTCACGCACCTTTGATCCAAGCTGTGTTCCTCCTCCTTTGTTGCAATTTACCAAACATTTACTAAAGCTGTGTTCCTCCTTTGCACCGCCACAAAGCATCACTTCAAGATGATCCTGGGTCAGATGTCTATTTGGAGATGGACTACAGCTTGGGTGTGACGGATGTATAAAGTCTTGTTTTTTGTTTTGAAGTGAAGCTGCCATCTTCCATTCGCCTGCACAAGGTAAACCACGTGCTTGGAAGGCTCTGCTGTTGTGGTAAATACACTCATAAAGGGCCTTTTTTATGGCCTTGGGGTTTGTATGTTGGCTTTTGTTGAAAAGCTTAAAATGCATGTTCCCTTCGAAGCAACTTCAATGCAGAAGGAGGCCGCTAGGCCCATCAAAGCCTGCACTCTGATCGCCAACCTATGGTTGTTTTGTCCGTGCTCTATCCTTTTAAATACTGAGTGTAGAGCAAGGATTCAGCGCGTACCATATGTTTTAAGCCTTTGGTGTAGCTCAGCCGGAGTTCAAACCAGCGACCTCCCAGAATCGCAGTGGACGTTCCAACGCTCCATTACGCCACCGAGTCTGGTTAATCTGGCTCGTGCTTAATCTGCCTCTGAAATGCCGACTTTGTTTTTGATTCTTCTCTCCGAGCAGAAGCAATTTTGTTGTGATCCCAGGTGTCAGTCTGTAATAATTACGCTCACCGAAGGAGAGGGTATTGCATTTGGGTCTATTTTGTTTGTTTTTGTTTGTTTGTTTGTCCCCGCAGAACTTTCGTGTTTTTCAACGCAACCGTTTGTCGGATTGAGACTAAATTTTCACCATTGGTGCGATCGCTAACAATAAATTTTTTCATGGTAATTGACATCATCGGTCACGTGGTCTGGCAGCCATGTTGGAAAAACTTTGGACCTCTGTATCTCTGAAACTGCACCAAGGGAAAAATTGAAACTTGGCACATAGCAAATACTCCTCATGGGGAATGGGCGTGCTTTTTTTTATGACATCATTGGTGCCTTCGTTATGACATCATACTTGCATAGAACGCTACATCCGATCAGTATGAAAAATCTTTAGTCATCTCTGGATAAAATGGTCCACAAAATTTATTTTGATGACGTTATCAGTCACGTGATTTTGGCAGCCATATTGTTTAAAAAAAAAACCTTCATAGTTGAACAAATCGAGGCGAAACGTTACACGTGTGACCGCCTATCCATGAGGAACAAAAGGTTCACACACATGACATCATGGGTCACATGGTTTGGCAGCCATTTTGGATTTACCCTAAAACATAAAAAATATATATATATATTCTTCTCCAGAACAGCTGGACACATCGAGGGGAAACTTCACACAAATGTTCCTCAAAGCATGTTTGTACAAAGTTGTGAAGGAATAATTAAGTCGCATGGTTTGGCAGCCATATTGGATTTAAGGAAAATATGAAATGTTTTCTCTGGAACTTCTTAATCAATCGAAGTGAAACTTCACAGTTGTGATTTAGTAGTGATGGGGAATACAGGTTTTAAATTTCAACTTGATTGGACAAATGGTCTGGCAGCCAGAATTGTTTAATTTTTTGATGTGAGGTTTGTTTTTTTTTCTTCCGAATAAGGCTTGTTTGGCTGTTCCTGGATGGATTTGAGGTTGGAGTAGCAGCGAAAATGTGAATCCTATCCAGGTTGCTCCAAATGACGTCATCTTTTCTTTTTGCTCATTTGGGTTCCTTCTGATTACTGATGCGGGACTGTTCCTATTTAGTGTTCCTTTTGATTTGAATTGAATTTATTTTAATCCAATTCTGAATTCAACAGAATAATAATAATAATAAAAAACCGTAATAGGTCAGAGTCAGGTGTCCAATCAAAGCCGGACGTCTTGGTACCCGGTCATCACTGCCAGCAGTTAAGTGGCAGTTCTAATTATGTCTCTTATTAATTATGTAACACACCACTATACAAACACCGCACAAAACAAGTCCTGGTGAGGGGCTGCAATCTCTGATTGCTCTTTTTCTTGTTTATGTTGTTATTTGAAATTTGTCAATGGGATGTTGGATTTTCAAAGAAGTAGCGACGCCGTCGGACAGATGTATACTGCACTTTTTTGCTGTTGCACCACAAATGTGTTGGCACCTTTCACCGCTGCAGCATCGAAGCTGCACCCACCAGAAGTGGAGACTCAAAAGGCTTTAAATGGGCACGATGTTTGTTCCTGCACATTTCCGTCTTTCCCATGCCTTAACTATGCCACGTTTGTGTGGAGTTGGCAAAGTTGCGTGGATCTCTGCTGTGAAAATCTTGAGAAGTGCAAAGCATTGCACGCTTTGTATATGGAAAGTATAAAGAATTGTTCACGACGTTTTGAACGTTTTTCTAAAGATAATTTTTGGTGATGTCAATGTGGAGAATCATCTTGTGAACTAAAATCTGTATTTGCTTTCCTATTCTTCAGGCTCATAATGGTGGCACCATGCAGTACATGTAACACGCACACACGCACACACTTTTTTTTTTTCCTGGTGGATGTTTATTGTCTGGTAATAACTGATGAATGTTTAAAATGACATTGTGAAAAAGTCATTTGGTCTGTCGGTGAGTGTTGCTTTTTAATCCTTCCTATTTGAAGCATTTTTAATACTCATGGAAACAACAGAAAATAGGAAAGAGAAGACGAGTACAAAGGCAGCTCCACGTGTGTCGTATCCACGACAGAGGCAGAGGGCGAGTGAGTTTCGGGGGTCAATGGTTCAATTCCGACCCGAGTCGGGTCGTACCAAAGACTTTAAAAACAGTACATGCTGCTTTCTTGGTTGACTCAGCATTTAGAGGATAGAGCATGGATAAACCCCATGGACATCCCATGGGGGGGGGCGTGGGGTGAGGGGGGGGAATTTATTCTTGATTGTCCCACTGACTGCAGAGAGGACTAAAAGGGCACTCGATAGAGCGCTTACCTCCACCACATAACTCCTGATCCATCAGAACGTATTGGGCCCGATCAATACATTAAAAAAAAAATCATGCTATCTATCATTTTTGGTCCAATCTCTCAATGGTGAAGAATCACTTTTAAAATTAAATAATTCTCGCATCCAGATCTGGATTCAGATCTTCACCAAAATTGAATCCATTCTTCCTTGTCACACACCCAACATGTCCACCAAGTTTCGTCCGAATCCGTCCACAACTTTTTGAGATATCGTGCTACATACCGTTTTTAGCCCTATCTCTCAATGGTGAACAATCACTTTAAAAATTCTAGTAGTCGGATCTGGATCCGGATCTTCACCAAAATCTAATCAGTTCTTCCTTGTCACACACCGAACCTGTCCACAAGTTTTTGAGATATCCTGCACACAAACAAACACAAACAGAAGGGGGGAAAGCATAACCTCCTTCACCTTCGGTGGCGGACGTAATAATGACAGTGCTGCGGGAGCATACTTCACTTCCCCCACCCCAAAGGTTGTGTCTGTTTCTGTGTGTGTGTTGCTCCTCAGTCCTCATTCTTCCCGAGTTCATGTTTATCAAAAAAAGAAAAACTGAGGAAAAGGGGAGGGTGGGGGGGTTGATGGGTGATGGGTGATGGACGATGGACATCACATTGATAGTACATTTCGATGAAAATGTTGAAAATCGTGGAATAACCAGTCGTAAGAGAAGTGTCCCGAGTCGTTATTGTGTGCCTGATCTGGTGACAGCATGATGTTTTATATTTCTGGTGCCATTGGGATTCAACGACTGTGGAATACTCTGTAATAATAATAATAATAATAATTCTTTGTTTTTCTATTTCGTGTTTGAGAGAAAATGGTTGTATAATTATTCGTATTATTATTTAATAGTAATATCATTTCCCTTAGAAGGCACTTCAGCATATGAGGAGGCCATTGGGCCCATCAACCCTGTTATGATTGCCAACCTATAGCCGTTTATCCATGCTCCTTGCTTTTAAAATTCTGAGCATCAAACGAGACAGCAGCACATACCGTTTTGAGTTTTTTGGTATCACTAGGCCAGGGTCGGGTTCAAATCATCAACCTCCCAGACTCGGAGTGGACGCTCGAACCATTACCCCACCGAGTCTGGCAGATTTAACTTTGTTGTTTCATCATTTTGTTATCCATTTGTTACATAAACTTTCTTAGCTCCGAAAGTAATCTCTTTGTTATCTTTGGGTGATGTTCTCAAGAGTTTGCTTCATGCTTCTCTGACTGCTGAAACTTTGGCTTGTGTTGGCCTGGTGTTTCAATGTCGAACATGAGAGTTGTTACCCACCACGCACGTAACATAAAGCGGGGGTTAAGCAATTGGTTCACTCAAACAGTCTGTCTGTCTGTCTGTCTCTCTCTGTCTACAAATGTCAGTCATTGATTGAGGAACAACTTGATTTCGATTGAATTTTATATTTTGAACACTGGAGAACATGAATCGGAGCATGAAGCTGCAGTTTAGCACGTACTTTGGCTCGAAATTTGACAAATTGTACGGAATCTCGCTCCAATCGCACAAGCACACAGAGGAGTAAGGTAAAAAAATTTTGGATTCTACCTGTAAGGAAGTTAAAATTAAAAATCATTCCAAACAGGAAGCTTACTGTTTTTATGGATATCATAAAAGGACACAAGCGGGCACGAATAACTAATTTAACATTAACTCTTAAATAAGGTGGTGTAAGAGACGGTGCATCAATGGCGGTTAACTTCCGTAAAGTGTTTATTTTTATTTTATTTTATTTTTTTCTCCCTGGAGCCTTTAAAACTTTTTTTTAAATTTCAATTGAGTTGCATACTTGAACACTGTAGAATACAAATCGCCTTGTTGGCACTTCCAAACACCTCGAGTTTAGCAGTACTTGGACAAAACGTTACGACATCTCGACCAATCAAATTTGCCGCTCGTGCTCTCAGCTTCGGTGAACATCGAGATTCAGACAAAATGGCGGCTCGCAGGAAATCTTATATCGTGCTCGGAAATGCAGTGCAACGGTTTAAAAGACCATTCCCATGTCCCTTTTCTCAAGACTGCGTGGGGTCAGGTGTTCCATGAACTCTCTCGTTTGTTTCTTCTTCTCGTTTATACTTGTATGTGTTTAAGCTTCGACGTTGGAAGAAATTGGAGCAGCTGATATGGACCCCGGGGTTTCAAGGGCATTCTCTTAACATCCACTGGCAGCCTTTCTGCACCTTATCTAATAAATCAACATCTTTCTGGCAACCGTGCATTCCATGCTGAAGGAAAGACAACAGCCGTGAGCCACAATCATTCCCTAATGTTGCGTGATGTATGACTGTCACATTGTTTAAGTAGCTTCTCTTGGCCTATGGCTTGTGCCAGGCAAGGTGATGGGGGTGGGGGTGGGGGTGGTATTGCTGTTATGGTACTGATAAATACTGTCTGGGTGTCGGTACATTTATCAGTTTTAGGCTCTTTGTGAATATTTTTTCAGTGTTGAGCTTGAGTAGTGTTTCGTCAATTTTCAAATCTTCATTCATAAAATTGCGAATTATATCGGCCATTTTGGCAAACATTTCCTCGTATCTAGTTAGCCTCACCTATTCTGAAGGCTTGGGGATGGTCCAAGGTGTGTTTTTATTTTTTATTTTTTATTTTTTTTGTATACCTTGTCGAGGCTCGTATGAGAGTGAACACAGTGGGGAACAGAGACATGAGGAGATCTGTGGAAGGGAGAGGGTTGGGGCGGGGAACATGCGGAATACAAGATGGACATTACAGGGACTTTCAGGAAGGAAAGCAGGGAATTTGAAGGAGGTGGGCTTGGGTGGATTATCGGGGGTAGAAAAGATCGAGGATTTGGATAGGGGACGATAAGAGGTGGTGGTGAACAAGGTGGTGGCCTTTACGCATGCATAATGATTAATGATGTAGATCATCCATTTTCATTGTTGTCTCTGCCACCAAAGATGGACAGAGGTTATGTTTTAAGCCCTATTTGTCTGTCTGTCTGTGAGCAGGATATTTCAAAAAGTTATGGATTGATTCAGATGAAACATGGTGGACAGGTTGGGTGTTTGACAAAGACAAATCAATTAGATTTTGGTGATGATCTGGTTACGAGAATTTTTTTTAAAAATAAAAACATTAAGTCTTCTTTGTTCGTATGCAGCACAAAACTGTGGGGTAGCAGCATTGTTGGCTGAGCGTGTGGCTGTGCCACTGATACTCATACGCAATGCTCTCTGCATTGGGATTTGTACAGGAAGTGGCATTATTGGACAGGAATTTGTAATTTCTTAATTATGCTGGTGATAGCTTGCCTACTCCTTGCGAAGGACTCCATGGGATCTATAATGTCCACGAATGAATGCTGGCAGTCGGGATGCCCAGCTTCACGTCCGAGGGACGGGGCACACCCATGGATGAATCACCCTTCCTGAAAAACACCGGATGACAGTTTTTATAGCCACGTTGGGATTTGAACTCGGGCTTAGCTTGATGGCGAGTGTGCGTACGTATAGGCCATCCCGTCAGCCCTAATTTTTAGAGTGATTCTTCCCACATTGAGAGATAGGGCCACAAATGATATATAGCCCGATATCTCAAAGTGTAATGGACGAATTTGGGCGAAACTAGCCGGATGAGTTGGGTAGGTGCCAAGAACGAGCTGATTGGATTTAGGTTCAGGTCCTGCCGCAGATCCGGCCTATCGATGGGATACAAATTGTAAACTATTCAGCCTGGTGGAGGTATGCCCTCTACTGAGTGCAGTTCTAGTTTGATGCTCTGTGGTGTTCATTTTAAGTGGTTTTTCTGCATGAATTTGTGACATGCATTGCACTTGCTCTCATCTCCTCCCCAACTTCCTTTTACTTTTCCTGCTTCCCGGTGATGGACGGCACTATTTGATTTGGAGAAAGATGAAATTGTGTTTTGTAATTAATGCTTGTGCTTTTGTAAACTTAACGTGGACGTGGATACCGTGCTCAAATCACGACTTCAACATATAATGCTTTTCCGCACGGATTCTGCGGCACAAATATTGTGTCTTCGCCAATGAGTTCATAATAATAGATCCAAGTCTTATTGATGCAGAACGTGGTGTTGGCTTAGCGGTTAGGGTGGCTGGCTTGGGATCTTAGGGTCCTGAGTTTAAGCCCTGTTGGCTGCTGAATTAATACCAGGTGGGGTTGACTCAGCCTGTTGTCCTTCCAAAGTTGGTGAAATGAGTACCAGTGTACCAGTATAGGGGCACAGCATCAGCGGAACAGCCGTGCCCCAACAAAATGATAGCTACCCGGCGGCCAAGCTTCCACACGCAAGAAGAAGCAGATATCGATGTGCAGTCGTTACAGGTTTTTGCATAGGTGTCATGAATCCTGTTGAAAGAAACAGCATCTTGATAACAGTTGATGCTTAAGTGCGCACTCGCTCTCTCACCCTCCCCCAGCACCGGGTCATCCAAAGTCCACAATGACGTTGGGCCGTCCCATGATGGGCTGTGTGCCCGTTACCACGCGTCGTACACCGTACAGCTTGCGTGGCATGGCCACAGGGAGCAGTCCGAACATCACCTCCATCGGGCTTCCTGGGGGTGACGCCATTGCCTTTGGAGAAATGGACGCTGTATTTTCACCTCCTTGTGGCTTGCAGGTAAAGGGGGCAAGCTGTAGTCCCCTCCCTTTGATTTTAATTTGTGTTCTTTTTTAGGGGGCAGGGGGATGCAGAGTGTGCGGTGGGTAAAAGTTTGAATTATTAAATTTGTCAAGAACTGGGTAGCACTTCTCCGGTATCCTGTTTATTTTATTACATGAAAACCTTTGTCATTGGAAGTATTAAATTAAGGTGTGTT
Source organism: Eptatretus burgeri (assembly GCF_056783735.1). Lineage (NCBI taxonomy): Eukaryota > Metazoa > Chordata > Myxini > Myxiniformes > Myxinidae > Eptatretus > Eptatretus burgeri. Next base: position 11,576,665 of record NC_140973.1, on the reverse strand, counting down.
GTATAACACAGAGAGGAAGAATATCCTAGAAGCTTTAAAACATGGTTGCCAACTCTGACTAGTTTGTTGTTTTCCTGATTTTAGCACCTCGTTTAGAATCTTATCCTGCTGGTCGATGCAGTATTTTCTTATCTCGTGTACAGGGTACAAAATACCACGCATTGTTTGTGTGCGTTTGTTCATGAGTACAATTAGTCATAACAGCTCAAGATTTGAGATGCTCTGCCTTTTGTTCCGACGATTTAGAAACTGAATGCCGATTTAAATATACTAATGATTTGTGAAATCACGATGGGATGTGTGTTTATAAGCTGAGGTTTTTTTTTTTCCCCCCAAGTTGAATCGAACTGCTTTCGGAAGGTGAGCATTGATGCATTATGATGACTGACAGTTTTTTGGTAAATTGGGGGAGCCTTCAGGGTGGCAGCAAATAGAAAACTCGAACTTTGTTCTAAATCCACGTGAAGTCAAATTTGGGAGAATTAAAAGACATGACTGCCTTGATCTCATGTCTGACTTTGAGGTAGAGTGACCTGGTCTGAATCCAAATGAGGTTGTTGGAGAAAAGGAAGGATTTCATATCAACTGTGATGAATGGTTTCATGACCTTGCTCATTATTGCAAGGAAGCTGTTTGGTCTGCAGTTAAGGGAATCCGTTTTTGTACCTTTTTCTCTAATGCAGTGATGTTTGTGGATTTCCAAGCAGACGGAAGATGACCGAGCACAAAAAGGATGGAATGAGCAGAGAGGGGTGGGGGGGGGACGTGCAAGAGCAGCAGAGCAGGTTTTTAGGACACGTGAGCTGATGCTGTCCAATCCAGTTGCAAAATTAGAGTTGAGGGTTTGCAAAGCTTCTCCACCTTTCAGGTACAAAAGACACAGAGTCCAGGAGCAGTTGGGTATGACTGGGAAGGGCGGGTACAAAATTGAGGCATTCGGTATTCTCACGAGCAGTGGTGCCATTTGAAGTGAGGATAGGTATGGAGGTGGAGCATACACCAGAGACAGACTTGACAAGGTACCACCAGGTCTTTTTCTGAAGGAGACAGGTACGAGATTTCACCCTTGAGGTTGGCCAGATGTTGTTTTCTGGCTTTGCTGTGAGTGGAGACACAATTGTTGCAGACCTTGTGGAATGATCTGCGGTTGCCTTTGGTCAGGTTTGCCTTCCATGAAGAGAAGTCAAGTTGTTTGAAGGCAACTGCCTCACCAAAGGATTATATGCACCAGGTGATGAATGCAGACGAGATATTATACATTTGTACATAAGAGAAGGCAAGCATGTGTTGAAGGATTTCCAGGCAGTATTGATATCAGGAGAAGTGGAAATGAAGGACCACTTTTGACATGCAGGCAGCTTGCAGTCCCTGACGGTTAACTTGAGTGAACTGACAGACTCTGCGGTGTTGAGGCAGCTCTGCGACAATAGCCAGAGAGATGTTGACTCTCACAAGCACATGATCAGATCAACCTATTGGAGCAGAAGAGGAACAGGAGATATAGTTTGGAAAATTCATCATTACAAAGTCCAAAAGGGACAACATGCCATTGGCAGAAATCTGAGTCAGAAAGGTCACTGAATAGGTGAAGCCAATTGCGTCAGAAGAACTTTGCTGCAATGCCATGGCTGCTTGAAGGAGGAGAGGGGTTTGCAGGGTGGGTGCCACGCCAGCGGAGGAGAGGGGCTTGCAGGGCGGGCTCCGCGGAGGGTAGGGGTTTGCGGGGCGGGCGCCACGCCGGCGGAGGAGAGTTTTCCTGGGCGGGCGCCACGCCGGCGGAGGGGAGGGTTTGCGGGGCGGGTGCCACGCCGGTGGACGGGAGGGGTTTGCGGGCCGGGTTCCACACCAGCGGAGGGGAGGGGTTTGCGGGCCGGGTTCCACGCCAGCGGAGGGGAGGGGTTTGCGGGCCGGGTTCCACGCCAGCGGAGGGGAGGGGTTTGCGGGAAGGGCGCCATGCCGGCGGAGGAGAGGGGTTTGCGGGGTGGGTGCCACGCCAGTGGAGGAGAGGGGTTTGCAGGATGCGCTCCGCAGAGGGTAGGGGTTTGCAGGGCGGGCGCCACGCCGGCGGAGGGGAGGGGTTTGCGGAGCGGGCACCACGCCGGCGGAGGGGAGGCGTTTGCGGGGCGGGTGCCACGCCGGCGGAGGGGAGAGTTTGGAGGGCATGGCGGAGGGGAGGGGTTGGGTGGGCATGGCGGAGGGGAGTGGAGGGGATAGGAGAGTGGGCCGGCAAACGAGGGAGGGGCGGAGCGAGGCACGGAGGCAACAGACCAGCCTTTGTCTAATTTTAGTCAGGCACTTTAATACGAGCGGGGTATGCTTATACATTATATGCAATAACAAACTTTGCTTCCCCATTGTCTCGGGTCGTTCACCTGTATTTATATTTTCCTCTTGGGATGCTTTCTGACGGTTGTGATTTTAATAAAAGACGGTTAAACTTGTTTATTTATTTATTGTATGGGCTTCGATGTCCATCGGCATACCACACATTAATGTCAGTGAGTGGTTAGAATGAGCTTTATTTTTTCGATGCATTTTTTTTTTCAGTGAGAGTATCCCTATTAGAGAGTCTGGTGTTTGCTTAGTGGTTAGGGTGGCTGGCTTGGGATCCTCGGGTCTAGAGTTCAGCCCCGTTGGCCACTGAATTAACTCCAGGGGTTGACTCAGCCTATCATCCTTCCGAGGTCGACGAAATGAGTACCAGTGTACTGGTCCTGGTGTGTGCCCCGGTTAGAACAGGTGTACCATATCCCTGTGTGTCATAAGAGGCGACCATGGTTGACATCAGGTAGGGCATCCGGCCATAAAAACATTGCCTCAAGAAGGGAACCATCATTGCATGGATCCCACAAAAAGCTAAACCCTGCTCAGCAGGGAAAACTGGCTGTAAAAAGGCTATTTTTTCTTTTTTAGTATCCCCATTAGAAAATGTCTTTTCACTTTATTGAGATTCCAAATTCCTAACCCTAACCTTATTATAATGTTACTTGTTCAACGTTTAGGGTTATAAGATTGTTCTGATATTTCTGTTGTCATGGTATCACTTCAATACAGCAGTATCGTGAGTTTCCTGATCTCCCATTAAAATATGTATTTGATGTGTTAGCCAGGATTGGTGATGGTTACATTGATGTAGCCGTTATTGTACAGCTTGTATTTTCATGTGTTTCATTATGTGCCTCACACAGCTGGGTGCATCACACGATGCCGGACTCGACATGCACGTCCAGCTGCAAGAAATGCATCGTGTCAATGAGCTTCTCCGACGCGAGCTCGAGGTAAAGGACAGCAAGTTGAGCTCATCCATGAGCAGCATCAAGAGCTTTTGGAGTCCCGAGCTGAAGAAGGAGAGGTCTCTGCGGAAGGAAGAAGTCGCACGGAACACAGTCACAAAGCAGCAGACGCAGGTGTTGCAGGAGGAAAACCAGGTTTGCAATGATTTCTAAATATTTTTTTTGGGTGGAGGGGGGATGGTGGGGGGGAGGGGGTGAAGAAGGTCATAGAAAATGTGTGAAAATATTAAATACAGCACCCCATGATTAATCAGAAAGTGGGCACGAGAAGTGCGAAACATCTGCACTGTAACCACAAATCTGCATGGGCCATGGCTGTATCAGCAGGAATACAGAAAATGCAGAGATGCAGCCATGCCACTAGCACATGTAAACGATCCACCATCACAAAACCCATTTTCTGCTTCATATTCTGAGAATGGTGGTAAATGCCATTTTTTTTTAAAAGGTGGTTGTAATGAACTCACCCACCTATATCCATCAGCCCCCTGGAAGAGGTGCATACTCTTGAACTTATTCTTTGTATACACTGTCGAGGCTCGTATGAGAGCTAACACACAATGTTACAACCAGGGAAGCAGGAGACTTTGAGGCCAGAGAGTAGATGGTAGAAGACAGAAAGACCATCGACCTGCCTGTGATGAGAGAGTGAGAGGCCCAAAGACTCAGCCTCATCGTGGGAGATACCAATGATCCTAAATGCCTTGTTTTCCACAGTGTGAGGCCGAGAAAGGTGAGGCGGGAGCACCATCCAAGAGGGGAGAGTCGGTACTCCATCAGGCTGCAGACGAAAGCTTTGCACATGGTCAGGAGCTCAGGTGTGCCAAGGAAGGACTTTGCATGATTGAGGATGGCCAGTCAGCGACTGGCTCTGGAGGCCATCTTGAAAATGTGGCTTTCTTAGGGAAGATCATGGCAGATGGTGAGACCCAGAAGTTTGAATGGAAGGAATTCTTTAAGAGGATTGTTGAGATAGTAGGTGTGTGTGTGTGTGTGTGTGTGTGTGTGTGTGTGTGTGTGTGTGTGTGTGTGTGTGTGTGTGTGTGTGTGTGTGTGTGTGTGTGTGTGTGTGTGTGTGTGTGTGTGTGTGTGTGTGTCGGGGGGGTGGGGGTTCCAGACGGTACTTTCGGAGAGACATTGTGAGAATGTGAGATTTCTCAGGGTTGAAAGACATGTTCCACACGTTGGACCAGCTTGTGATTTTTATCCAAAACTGAAGAGAGTGAAGAAGCTGCTACTTGCCGATCTGAGGGATGACATGGTACGGCAGAGGGTGGAGTCATCAGCAAAGAGAGAAAGAGGATTTTCCAGAGAGTCAGAGAGATCATTGATGAGAGTGAACAGTTATTGAGGCCTAGAACTCTCAGTGATGAGAGTTCTAGGCCTTACTGTCAGTCATGACCTCTCATGGGTTGATAGTAATAGCAAAGCTGGTCTCCAAATTCAAAACTTGGCATTGTCCATCATTCCAAGTCTTTCCTTGAAAATTTTGAGCTAATCACAGCTGTAAGGCCTTTATTCATTATTTAATGAAGTATTGTTCTCCATTATGGACTGTGGCCCAGGATCACTTGTTTCTTCTGGATTCTGTGCAATCTAAAGCTCGCAACATTATTGGCGTCTCCCACAGTGAGACCAAATAATACAAGACCTGTTCCTCTCGCATCATCGACAGGTCAGTGTCCTCTGTTTTTTTTGGGGGGGGGTGGGGGAGGTTGTTACTGCTTCTCCTCTGATGTAACTCCCTCTGTTCTCTCAATCTTCCGACCCTTCTCAGCTCCTGGAGGAGGTACATATTCTTCCATTAACCTCTTCCTGCTTAAACTTCCAAAATCCAGACTTACTGCGCACCTCCACTCTTTTCTTCATTTTTTTTTCTCCCTTTTGTGGAACTGACTTCTTGAGGCCATTTGATCTCACTCTTCTCTCCTGGACTTCAAGCAGGTAGTTCACCACCCTCTTGTCATCCCCCGTCTGTACTTGTCATCTTTTCTACTCACATTAACTCAACTTACTTCTTTAAAACTGAGTGTGTTTTCTCCTCTCCCCTTTCTCTCCCTCTCACACTTTTCCTGTTCATTAATTCCCCAGCTTGTTGTGTCAAATTATCCCACTGTTCCGTGTGCAAAAGCCTGCAAGGACCATCAAGGAGACCAGCCCACCGCAATTGCAACAGATTGGAAAAAGATTTCCTTACCACCAAAGTTATATGGAAGAGATTGTTATGGAGCTGGTTTTAGATGGGTTTAGTTATCCGAACAGCACGGCCATTCACTACTTGTCTGGAAAGTCAGTGATGTCTAAGAAGTCCCCATGATAACCTCAAATTACTGCACAGGCTTATGAATCATGGAATCTCCAAAAATATGAAGGAAACTCCCTCTACTCTGATAATCTAAAAAGATGTAATGCATTATGACGCATGGAATCGCCATGCCGTTAAAAATACCTGGAACAAAAGCATCTGAATACTGGGAATGTGATAGCTGTACATTATGCATCCAAGGCAAACATTGCAGCCATGACTAACTTGGGCTCGGTTGGTGAAATTCCCCAATGGCATGGCTGTAAAGAATCCCCAGTTGAAACATCAATCGGCATCTATGGTACATTCATACAAGTTAAATAAATGGCCAAAAGAGGAACGAAGCGCAACTTAAAGCACGACATAGCACGTGGCAAGTCAAGCGTGCTGATCGGAGTGAAGGCGGGTGGATAATTGCAGACTGTGCAGCTGGGTGGAGGGGGGGGACTAAGTCAACACATTCGAGGAAGGTTTTTGGCACACCGTGGGGAATCCCCTCGAAATGGAATGCTCAACATGCCAATTGCAAATGGTGGAGCTGTGACTCCAGTGCGATGGAATCGGCGATGATTAAGTTGATCAAACTTATGAAACCATTGGCATCCGTGTTATCACCGTTTCTATTCATTTGTGGTGTTTTTTGGATCCCTTTTTATTTTTATTTTTTGGAAATCAGTCAAACTAAATGAACAGCATGCCATCATTGATGTTCAATCAACTTTGAAAATCATTTTTGCGAGTTTTCCGATTTATCGGGAATCAAATTCTCACCGGGCGTCGTTTGTAGTCTTGTTGAATCGGTTTTGCTTTTGGATACTGCTGCCATTCCGATAAACTAATATGTGTTGTTACGAATTTGGAATTCAATCGCACACAACATACAGGTTCCCTTAGTCAGCTATGTCGATAAGTGCATGTTCCCTAGATAGCTCACCTTCAATTGTTTAAATGTTTTGAAATCGATTAGATGCGCTGCAGATCGATTTAATAGTTAGGGAGCGAACAATGGAGACGTCCCTCCCCCTCTTTTGCGAAGAGGAAGAAGAACCCTGCGGTGATGTCAACAACTCCCTCCCACCCGTGGTTGAGCAGGGGGTGGGGGGGTGGATGACGAGGGCATGAGTCACGCCGGGTGCGGGGGAGGGGTGCAAAGGATAAAGAGGACATCTTTTCTGAGTAAAAAAAAGTCCCGTGAAAAGAGTTCGTGTGCTGAGTCCCGTGGGAGGAGTAAGCTTTTTTGCTTCAGAGAGAGCAGTCGTTCAGCCATCGGGTCCTGCTGGGCTTGCTTGGCTTGAGGCCTTCGGAAGCTTTTTGCTTCGGCTGGCTCAGTGAGCTTCAGCTGCTGCTTTGTTTTGGAAGGAACTTGAGTCGGTTGTTCGGCTCGAGCTGCGAGTGGAGGCTTCTTCCTCTTCTTCCTCTTCCTCTTGGTTCGTGGAGCTTTTCGTTCTCCATTTTGTTTCCCAGCTTGGTGTGACGTGTCGGCCTCTTCTTGGAGTTGGTTCCTCGGGGAAGCGACGCATCGACAGGAAGGATCGGCGCCTTATCTCGCCGACACGTGTTGAGAAGCGCGGGAGGATTTGCGGGAGCTCGGGAAGGAATGTGGCTCACGGCGATTTGGATCCAGCTCGCTCTCGCTGGAGCCTGGGTCCGGACAAGTTGAAGACCACATGAGGTGGAAAGGTTCGAATCAAGCTCTGAGTTCCAGCTCACCTGTTCTCAGAGCTGGAGCTCGTGATTAAAGGCCTCAGCCACCGTTTCTTGTGTGCGTACGTGTGTCCGTGGGCCCGTCTAATAAGTAGGAACTGCTGGTAAGTGTAAATGACTGTACATAATAAGTAGACGGTTGTAGTTCTTTTGTCGTGCTTTTGTTGCTTGTATAATTGCATACGTGTTTTATTCTAATAAATGTTCTTGTGCGAATGTAAATCTGCTCGTTGCGTCCATTCCCTCATTGACTGAAGATTTCGTGTGTTGGGAGTTAGAAAGCTGTTGGTTTGCCGTAATAGGGGGACATTTGGACCGACGGTTCTCGGTGATTACGCCGCTCGGAATCGCGCACGGACAAGCTTGCCTCGGCGGTTTGTTCCATACGAGATCCGTCGAGGGTGAAATACCCTGGTAGTTGGATCACCTAGGTATTTAGGTACATTGAAGATTGTCAATCGACCCTACCCCACGTGATCTGCCGATTGGCGTATTTCGGTTCTTGTACAAGGACCCGTCGCTCGGAGTTATCCGGGCGGCGATCTATATTCCGGGCAATCGGTCGGGCCAACTCGACTTGCGGCTCCGTTCAGAGCGGTCGGTTGGCGGCCGACCCCCGGCCTGTAACAACTGGTTGTCAGGAGTGCGATTCGGCCGCCTCCGCCTCCGTAGCAAAATTCACGGAGTCGGATCAGTGGTATACGGAGCAACCCCCCCCCCCGCCCCCAGTGTACCCAAATTACGAGCGTTTTAAATTTTATTCCCAGCACGTAAAATGTTCAGCCAAGGCGAGCAGGGGCAGGAGGGATTAGGAATGGATTTGGAAATGTTAGAATCTATGGCTCAGGCCGAAATGACCATGCAGGACACTCCCATTATGCAGGTTGACTATTCCCCACAAATGGGCGCAGCGGCGGGGGCCGCGGTGTATGACACCCTCCCCCCTCCCTCCTCCGTCAAAATCCCTCCTCAGTCCACGGCGGATCCACGCCCGATAATGGCAAAGCGATTGCCACCGGGCCACCTGACATGGGCCAGCTATTAGAAATATTGCTGGCAAAAATGGATGAGAATGTGCAAACGCTGCAGGGTGAGATGCAGAGCGTGGGGCGATGCCTGCAGGCGGGCAGAATGGCAATTGAGAGGAGTGAAACACGGGCAGTGGAGCTCAAAATGGCGGCACCACGTGTTGGAGCGAACGAGCTGAGGGGGAGTGTGGACTGTGTCGGTCCCGCGGTGGAGGACAAAGTAATTCGGGAGACGCATTGGGCGAGACTCGAGCAGATGACAGAGAAAGTGACGGTGACACAGAGGGAAAAATTAAAAGGGGTGACTGAGACGTCGATGGCAAGACACGTAGAGACGAGGGAAATAATAAACGAGGTGACAGAAATACCAGAGCCACGGGGAATAGAACAGGAAACGGAGACGAAAAGCCAGGAAGAAATAATAAACGAGGTAACTGAGATAAAGCAAGTCGAGGAGAAACTCCAGGTAATTGAGGAGCACACACAGGTAGGCATAGTGAGGGACAATGGGGTTGAGCTGGGGGAGTGGTTTGTGACCCGGTGCGAGCAGTAGGATAGCCTCCTTCAGGAACGAGGTGAGGGACTGTGCCCCCTTGAGGCGTATCGCGACGAGGAGAGTCCGGTCGAGCCTTGCGAGGTACAGGGGGTGTGTTGTGAATGGGTGCACCTGGAGCTTGGGGGTTATGGAAACCCCGGGACCCCTTGAGGTGGTGCTAATTCCCAGCGTGGTTGTTCCGGTGTGTGTGGTGTTGAAATGTGTGTTTGCGAGTGTGCCAAAATGCGTGCTTTCCAGCACGCATGGTGTAGATGAAGCACCGCGTGTGGATGAAGCACCGCGTGTGGATGAAGCACCGCGTGTGGATGAAGCACCGCGTGTGGATGAAGCACCGCGTGTGGATGAAGCACTGCGTGTGGATGAAGCACCACGTGTGGATGAAACACCGCGTGTGGATGAAACACGCGTGTGACAGGAACCGCGTGTGTGAGTAGTATAATCCATGTGAATGAAGCACGGTGTGTGAGAGGGACAGCGTGTGTGAGGTCGCTGTATGTGAGGGAGATGACAGTCGGCATGCGGGAGAACGCAACCGCATCCCCGTGTCCGAGTGCCATGGTGGAGTGTGTGAGCGTCGTGGCACGCAGGAGTGTGTGCGTTGAACGGCGATGACGACGGGACCAGATGAAGGACAAGGGCCGAGTAGTGGCCGCAGCTATTTTGAGAACCGTGCTGGGTTTGCACAGCAGCGAGCGCGGGGTCCGTGCTGTGCTACGCACAAGGCCGTCACGTGCGCGGCTGCGCAGGTGAAACCCGGTCCGGAAACGCCAGCGGTGGATGTTAGCCGATCCCGCGGATGGACAGAAGCTAGGCTGGATTCAGAATTTGGACCGGATGGCTTCTCCGCGCGAGCATGTTTGTAAAGCTCCGACGAGCAGAGCACATGTGTTCACGTGGGGAACCGCTCGAAACGCGGGGCTTGCTTTGAGATGCGCAGAGTGACGTCATGGCTGCACGTGTGTTTGGAATTCGGCAGAAGGGAATTCCTGCCGGAAGGTACCGTCCAAGAAGGACGAGGTGCGCGGGGCGCAAGCAGCTGCCATGACGTCACGGAAAAAGAGCCCGGCTGTGAACTGCCGTGCTGGTGGTGCGCATTATGAAAAAAAAAAAGAGTTGAGAAAAGCAAGCCTCACTTCAAGTGAACAGGATTCCCAGTCAAGGGGTGGAAGACCCCCTTGTTGGGGGCACAGGAAGTACTATTTAGGAGGATGGGTTAGAGTTAGCGAGACCAGCTTCATGGGGACATGGGTTGTACCTCATGGAGCCCGTGGAATGGATTAGTTGGAGGGATTTTAGTTTAGATTTAGGAAATGGAATTTTTGGATTTTTTGGAGACACGGACAGACTGGAAATGTGTAGTGGAGACGTAGCTTAGCTACGGAGAGTAAATGGAACGTGCATGAGTTTTGAGGGAGCACGAGTGAGTCAGGGGATTTAGTTAGAATGATGGCAGTGTGGAGTGTTGGTGTGAGTTGCGAAATGGAAAGTGTGTGAGGAATGAGTGTGGGACAGTGGGCCCAAGTGTGCGAGTGGAGCGAATGTGGAATGCATGGTGCGAATGACTGGTTGGGGGGAGGAGTGATTCCCACCCAAGTGACCCGGGGTCAGTTTAATGTTAGCTTGTGGGTTAGTCAAATTTTCCAAAAGGAGGTCGTTTTGTTGTTGGTGTCGAGAGAAGGCACGAAACCCATTTGGAGGGGTGCAAGAGTTCATGGACCGGCTGGGAGCGTGGCTGTGGAAAGTTGAGTATTTGTTCAGTGGGCACCCCAGGCACCGGACGAGTCGGCCAGAGTAGGCCAAGGGCCCAAGAGGGGCCGGGATAGTGTAGTGGGCACGGGCGACCCGTCGGAAACGGGACCCGTAGCGCCAGAATGCCACTGGGGCAGTGTAGTGGGCACGGCCGACCCTCGGAAAGGGACCCGCGGCATCAACACGCCACGTGGGCATCGGATGGGGGCAATGCCAGAGAGGGCAACCCCCGCGTTGTAGGGAGCAGCGAGGCTCGGAGGCAGCCTGCGGGCCTGGGGGTGCCATGGTTAGAGTTCGGCAGAGGGGGAGTTCCTGCCAGTTGAGCCACGCTTCCCAGCCAGGAAATTGTGCGAGGGCACGTATGAAAATTCGAGGGCAAGGCCCAAATTTATAATGGACACCAACACAGGCAACGGGAATCATGGTTTTTAAAACCAATAGTTTTAAAGTGTGAGGCGTTTTTGGAAAGCCCTGGGGTAATTTCAGGTTAATGAATGTTAGGGTAGATAGGAGATGTACCCCTTCGCACCATCCATCCCTTCGCTCGTTGTAGACCGCTGGACTCACCTTGGGAGATCGCTGAACTCTGAGGAGGCCATTCTGAGGCTTCGTTGGGCCTCGAGACGGGACGCTAGTCTCTCCCTATTCCCTCCAGAGAGGGAACGTAGGGGTTGGGAGTAGGCTTGGTTGACAGGATAGGTTAGCCGGACAATGACGATAAAGGGGCTTAGGGAGGCAATTGTAAAAGGGAAATAAAAATAATAAATATAAAGAGAGGGTTAAATTTTGTTGTGTTGTGTGGCAAATTAAGGGAGTGGGTATGGACAGACAGGCAAAGGCGACAGAGTGGGGGGAGACAGTAGGCTAGGTCCGAGCCTGCCTTCGAAGCGGCCGGCACCACCGCACTCCCTCCAAACCTGATGGAACCACACCAGAGGCCGGCCAGCTTCACCTGTCGGCTTGTTGTGCTGCAGCCGCCTGTTCTGCATGGGCTTACCTTGCCATGCCTAGTTGCCTGCCTCTGCCATGACCCCATGCCTGCTAGCCCTTGTTTGCGTTTGCCCCTGTGTCCATCCATCACCATGCGTGCCAGGACCATCCAGTTTTGTGAGGACTGCCCTGCAGGCAGCCTGTGCATATAGTTCATTTTTTGTGTTTTGCGACCATCTCCATCCATTTCCCTGCATCAAAGACTTTGCTATGACTTTTGCCTTTCCCCTTTCACAGATCACAAGTCCTGGGCCATGGTTAGTGTGATGTAATTGATAAGTTAAGATTGTAAATACGTGAACCCCCGCCTGCATGTTTGTTTTAGCGCCGGCAATTTTAGTTAAGTTGTCCGAATGAGTCTGTGAGAGTTTGTTTAGTTAGTTACGCAGCGCATTAGGTTATTTATTTTTGGGACACGTATAAAGAAATGTCGCACTCAGGGATCCGAAGGTAGAACGTACTCGGGGAAAACTTACACATGCTGGTCACACGAAAATTTGAATACTCGGGACAAGTCTGTAAAAAGGGGAGGGGGTAGTGTTACGAATTTGGAATTCAATCGCACACAACATACAGGTTCCCTTAGTCAGCCATGTCGATAAGTGCATGTTCCCTAGATAGCTCACCTTCCATTGTTTAAATGTTTTGAAATCGATTTGATGCGCTGCGGATCGATTTAATAGTTAGGGAGTGAACAATGGAGACGTCCCTCCCCCTCTTCTGCGAAGAGGAAGAAGAACCTTGCGGTGACGTCAACAACTCCTTCCCACCCGTGATTGAGGGGGGGGGGTGGATCACGAGGGCATGAGTAACGCCGGGTGCAGGGAGGGGGTGCAAAGGATAAAGAGGACATCTTTTCTGATTTAAAAAAGTCCCGTAAAAAGAGTTCGTGGGAGTCCTGTGGACAGAGTTCGTGTGCTGAGTCCCGTGGGAGGAGTAAGCTTTTTTGCTTCAGAGAGAGCAGTCGTTCAGCCATCGGGTCCTGCTTGGCTTGCTTGGCTTGAGGCCTTCGGAAGCTTTTTGCTTCGGCTGGCTCAGTGAGCTTTGGCTGCTGCTTTGTTTTGGAAGGAACTTGAGCCGGTTGTTCGGCTCGAGCTGCGAGTGGAGGCTTCTTCCTCTTCTTCCTCTTCCTCTTGGTTCATGGAGCTTTTCGTTCTCCATTTTGTTTCCCGGCTTGGTGCGACGCGTCGGCTTCTTCTTGGAGTTGGTTCCTCGGGGAAGCGACGCATCGACAGGAAGGATCGGCGCCTCATCTCACCGGCACGTGTTGAGAAGCACGGGAGGATTCGCGCAGCTCGGGAAGGAACGCGGCTCACGGCGATTTGGATCCAGCTCGCTCTCGCTGGAGCCCGGGTCCGGACAAGTTGAAGACCACACGAGGTGGAAAGGTTCTTATCAAGCTCTGAGTTCCAGCTCACCTGTCCTCCGAGCTGGAGCTCGTGATTAAAGGCCTCAGTCACCGTTGTGTGTGTGTGCGTGTGCGTGTGTGCGTGCGTGTGTGCGTGTGTGCCTG
>NC_140973.1:11411027-11548527 GCF_056783735.1 Eptatretus burgeri | reverse complement strand
TGTAAATGCCACTTTCTTGCTGTTCAAATCAACTATGCTAGGTATGGTTGAGGGAAGAAGAGGAAGAGGCAGAGCTTGTATGTGTGTGATGGGTGGAGTAAAGGCAGCAACCAAGCTGTCTCTGCCAGAATTTCAGAAAGCTGTGCAGGATAGGGATGTTTGAAGAAATCTCATCATGAACACCATCAGAAGTCAGACATGACTTGAAAAACTGGATAACAGGTTTTTAACTTGAGAGTTCAATGACCACGATAACCTGCGCAGTGTTCCAGCATATACAGGTATCCCATCACTAAACGAATGTTCGTATAGCGAAGATTTACGATGACGAATGGTTTCATTTAGGGCTATTCATCGCTTAACAAAGGTCTTCATTCGTAACAATGAAAGAGCCATCACAGTATACGGTGATTCTGCTACATCCATGGTGATAACAGTGCATGCATATTTCCACTGATTAACTTTTCAGTGGGTTTTCAATTAGGATATTAACTTTTCAGAAGGCTTGCAAATAATAAACTTTTCAGAATGAAAGGGTTAAAAATAACCATCTCCTCCACCACCTCCCGCAGCCTTCTGTATGGTAACTTGGACTCGAGATGGTTACCTCCACCACCAAAGGTGGATGCAGGTTATGTATTCACTCCTGTCTGTTTGTGAACAGGATATCTCAAAAAGTTGTTGGATGGATTTGGACAAAATTTGTTGGAGAGCTTGGGGATGTGACTAGGATGAAATGTTTTGATTTCGGTGAAGATACAGATCCGGATCTGGATCTGAGAATATTTTAAGTTTATGGTCACCATTGAGTGATGGTGCTAAAAGAAATTATAGTATAATATCTCAAAAAGTTATGGACAGATTTGGACAAAACTTGTCGGGCAGGTTGGGTGTGTAACGAGGAAGAATCGATTCGATTTTGGTGGAGATCCGGATCTGAGAATTTTAGTGATTCTTCACCATTGAGTGATTGGGCTAAAACAATATATAGCATGATATCTTTCAAAGTTAGGGACGGATTCGGATGAAACTTTGTGGATGAGTTGGTTAGGTGATGAGAACAAGCCGATTAAATTTTAGTTCAGGTCCGAATCCAGAATCGGCCTATCGGTGGGATACAAAACGTAAAACTAATCAGCTTGGCAGAGGTATGCGCTCTACCGAGTGTTCTCGTTTTGGTTAGTGTTACAGCGAGACTAACTTATTGTGCCATTGTCTTTATTATTAGGTAATAATATAATGTCACTTGCGACTAAAAGCATCATTATAGCAAGCATCTGGCTTCGCTAGTCAACTGAAAAATTAGGGTTCGGGAATGTAGTGTAATTTTCCCACAAGAAATAATGGAAAATAAGCTCCCGCAAAATGAAGGTTCGCCTCACGAAGGTGTATAAAGGTATGTGACCCCTTTGTTAAGCAGGGGATATCTGATTTTCATTTGTTTGAAAACTCTGATTTTAAAGATCGCTGAAAATTTTTCGGAAGGTTAACGCGATTGAAGCAGTCTCATACACCACCCTATTTAACATGTCCAAGTACTGCTAAACAAAAGGATTTTGAAGGTGCCAAAAAGACGATTTGTGTTCTCCACTGTTCAAGTATAGAATTCAATTTAAATAAAATAGAGATTGTAAAAGTCGTACAAATAAATAAATTCCAGAATTTACCACTGTTGTTGCAGCGTCTTTTACACCACCTTATTTGACACGTTACATTAGTTGTGCCTGTTGTTTGTGTCCTTTATGATGTCATTAAAAACAGTAAGCTTCCTGTTTGGAATGATTTTCAATTTTGTTTTACTGCCAGGCAGGCAGACGGATTTTTTTTCAAAAAATGGTATCTCACTCCTCTCTGCACATGTACAATTGAGACAAATTCACAGCCAGTCATGAAAATGGCTGGTTCGCTTTCCGATTCTTGTTCCGATTAGTGTTCAAAATATAACATTCGATTTAAATCGGTTGTTCCTTGATGATAAACTAACGTTTACAGATAGGTAGATGAACAGAAGTGAACCAATTTCTTAACCCTGCTTTTCGCTTAATGTACGTGGGATAATGTTTACCTCCGGGAGGTGTGCAGACTAGTGACTTCGCCTATTCACTGCCCATGTGCATGAACATCCATTTTTCTTCAAATTCCCTCGAATAACTATTAAACAATGCTGGCGACTGTTAGAAATGGTGTTATGCGTCAAATACAGATCACAATTGGACCATAAATGTGTCGGTGGAATATTGTTGTGGGTCGGGTATCGGCTGCGATCACGACCGCAAGGTGGAGCAGTAGGGTTGACTCGACCGAACACCCAGAATCTAGATCGTACCTTTCGGAAAACCCCGAGGGTACGGGTCCCTTACCGGACCGTGAATCGTGAATAATTCCACCACGTGGTACAGGGTTATTTGCCAATCTTCAAAATACCGAGAGATCCACGTGGCGAGTAACTGAGTATTCACACCCTCGACGGCACCCGTACGAGTCGAGCCGTTAGCGTGCCCGACCCGTGCACAACCCGAGCGGATGGTTGCCGAAGTCCCGTCGGTCCAAACGTACAGTTACAGTGGCAATAGCCTTTATAATTCACCAACACGCGCCGTGCTAAGCCAATGGAAGAAACACAGCAACGAACTGATACATTTAACAAATGTATTTATTTATAATGGGGGAAAGGAGGGAGCACGCAAGAAGCAGAGTTATCCGACTATAGAGATGCAAGTATGTACAGCAAAGAGCACATAAACAATTCCTACTTAACGACGGGCCCACACACAGATGCACACCCAAAAGAAGCGGTTCCAAAATGGTCTTTATTATCCCTTCAGCTCGGGAGGAAGATGAGCTGAAGGACGAGAGAATAGTAGGCTACCTGGCCGCGCCACGCAGCTCGACGTCCGCGCCTCCCCGGAGCACCAGTCGGCCAAGAAGGAACCAGGGCAGCCAGACGCAGACCACACCAGCCACAAGACGAGATGACCCGGGAACCAGAGCGCGCCAGTGACGAGATGCCTTTCGCCCAGCCTCGAGAGATGCGTTTTGAACGGGCGCGAATTCTTCCTCTCTCGCTCGAGCAGATCCACACACTCGAGCAGATTCTGACGCTCCTCCCGGTCCCCTCATCCTCTCGCTCGCGCAGATTCTGATGCTCCACCCGATTCTCACACTCTCCTTTCCTTTTTATCGCTCTCGGGCGCGGTTCGCTCAGGCGTGGCCCGCTCTCCTCAGTGGGTGGGACATAATGCACGTTCCCATCGGTTCATGACCATATTTGGGAATGGAATTCCATCCCCGAACGCATTCCGAACACGCCCGCATACCAGCGAGCACGCGGAGAATGCCGGGAGCAGAGGGTTGTCATTGTTGTGGTTGTAGATGTCGGAGCGATAGTTGTGAGTGATGTAAAAACCATAACTATCAAAATAACTCACAGCGCATGTACATTTATTCACCCATTAAACAAGGAACGGGGACCCTAACTAAAACACATACTCACCGATATAACTGTTCTATAGGACCTGTATGTTTGTGTGCACAAGGCTTCCAAATTCGTAACAATATCACATGTCATAGTTGAAGTCATCGCCTGGAGAAATCGCTTAAGAAGCCCCAATAAACAAGTAAATAAGTTATAAACAATCCATATGCAGTTCACACATCATCTGATGGTACAAGCAATGAGATGCATCAGTCATGCGTAAAGACTCATTTAAGCACCTTCATTAGCAAAAGATCATTGTAGCCAAGCTTGCGGCCGACCTGGATGCCTAGCAAGTCAAGACGGCCTGGAACCATTAGTCTATGGGAAACACGATGAGCAAGCATTGAATGCCTCAAGGATTTGTTTTTTTTAAATTTATTTCATTTAGCACTGTTTAAAAAGATAATCATACATTGTTTCGAACTGACCGAATACTGTAGTTTGTGGTTATATAATTTTTAATTCCTGTAAGTGTGCCCCACAAAATGCCAACGTAAGCTATTTGTACACGTTAACACGAGTTCGTCCAAGGCAGAAAACCCCCTTGAGAAGTTGGATTAATGAAGGAGCGACAACCTCCATCATGTGACCTTTAGTCGCCCTGGCAAGTTTGGTTGGGATTGGATAAGTAACGACCGAATGTATCGCAAATTGCTGCTTTTAGTATGATTTACATCGTGCCACGTCTGCGTACGTACTTTGTGAATGAGCATACGTGAGCCAAGGAAAATGGATGTAGGGTAGGAGGCCCCCATGTCTCATGGATCTGGTTTCCGCTTTCTGGAGTTTGCAGTCGGGTCGGTGGAGGTGTTCGAGGAGTCGTGGAGAGCTTCCTGGATTGCCCCCCCCCCTCCCACACGATAATGCCTAACTGTTAAGGTGGCTGGCTTAAGATCTTTGGGTCTTGAGCACTAGGTGGGTTAACTCAGCCTGTCATCCTTCTGAGGTCAACAAAATGAGTACCAGCTTACTGGTAAAAGGGGCACTGCATCAGCGGCGCAGCGTCAGTGGCACAGCTGTGCTTTCAGAAAATCATGTAACCAATACAAAACAACATTATCTATTTTGCTCTTTCGAGCTCATCTTCGATGCCACGTATTTCTCCGACAACGACCTCGTGCAATGCCAACTCGCATGCAGAAGTCTGCACGTGATAAAGTGACACTACGTAGTCTGAAATGGCAAAGCTAATGTATTGTAATTTTACTGTGCATTAACAATTGGTTTTAAAGCCGAGTTACATCTCGATGTCATTCGATGGTCAATAATTTTTCTGAAAATGATCATTTGTAATCTCTCATCCCACATTTCCCATTTGAATCTAGAGCCCAGGCCACAAGACTTGATGGTCATCAGGATACTCGCGGTTCTATCTCGTTACCCTTATAAACGCGTGTAAAAGGTTCCGACGGACACCAACGTTAACATTACTCATCGTGGTTTGGATGTTTGTTTGTTTTTTAATGTATCCTTTCATGATTAATTATTTTGAAGATAAGATTCCAGTTTATTCAAGGAATACGATATTTGTTTTGTTATTTTTAGTGGCAGTGTGGCATCGTCGATGGTTTGTTCACCTCTGAGCTGGTACGTTATGGGTTTAATTTCTGACCGAATATGATCCAACATTGCAGAGGAAGTTTTTGGCCGTGCCCCATGAGCAATCGCCACGCGCACAAACTTAACAGATCACATCCTCTTAGGAGAATGAGGATCTTTGTGATAATGATGACGACTGATTTTAAAGCCTTGCTGCTTCTGTATCCATCTTGTCCACCCCTTGCATCCTCCCCTCCCCCTCATTCCACCCCACACCCATTATTTGTCCAAGTCTACCTATATTTTGTCCTTCACCCCTGCTGCTGGTTACTAATCCACAGTATTGTATGAAAAGAGTTGGCATTTGAATCGACACCATAAAACTAGCAATAGATGAAAAAATACATTTTCTCCATTAAATGTCCTTGTGATGTAAGAAAACACGAGCACTGAAGGAGGCGATTTGGTCTTTAATGTCCTTAATGCTATATGCATGCCTCAGCACTCCCCCGCAGTAATGGAAATTTGCTCAGGGCACCAGTACACGTTGGCCTTCTGTTTTTTTGTTTGTTTCAACACCTTAATGCAGGTGGGCATTAAGGAGAGGACAGAACAAACGTTCAAAGCATCCAAGTGATGTGTTGGCACATTGACCGTTGAGCATGCAAAATGTCTCCTCCTCTTTTGTGACACAGACTAATGGAAGGACAGTGTTTTTAACATATAAATCGGTGCTGTATGCTTCATTTTAGAACCGGTGAGCAATCTTTGATTGGTGAATCAGCTTTTGGGTCGGAAAACAAAAGGACAGATTTGATGCAACATCTGAAAATGTAATATTGATGGAAGTTTTTGGCAGATTATCTATTTTCTTTCACCCCACCCCCCCCTCGTGCTGCCTTCCTATGCTCTCCCCCTCTCCTCGCACCACCTTCCCATTCCTTCTTCTCCCCTCCCCTCACGCTGCCTTCCCATTCCCTCCCCTCTTCCCCCCTAACGCTGCCTTCTACCGCCCCCCCCCCATGCTGCTTTCTCTCCCCCTCCTCGCGCTGCCTTCTCTCCCCCTCCTCACGCTGCATTCTCTCCCCCTCCTCGCGCTCTCTTCTCTCCCCCTCCTCGCGCTGCCTTCTCTCCCCCTCCTCGCGCTGCCTTCTCTCCCCCTCCTCGCGCTGCCTTCTCTCCCCCTCCTCGCGCTGCCTTCTCTCCCCCTCCTCGCGCTGCCTTCTCTCCCCCTCCTCGCGCTGCCTTCTCTCCCCCTCCTCGCGCTGCCTTCTCACCCCCTCCTCGCGCTGCCTTCTCTCCCTCTCCTCACGCTGCCTTCTCTCCCCCTCCTCGCGCTGCCTTCTCTCCCCCTCCTCACGTTGCCTTCTCTCCCCCTCCTCACGCCGCCTTCTCTCCCTCTCCTCACGCCGCATTTTCTCCCCCTCCTTGCGCCGCATTCTCTCCCCCTCCTCGCGCCGCCTTCTCTCCCCCTCCTCGCGCCGCCTTCTCTTCCCCTCCTCGCGCCGCCTTCTCTCCCCCTCCTCACGCCGCCTTCTCTCCCCCTCCTCGCGCCGCCTTCTCTCCCCCTCCTCGCGCCGCCTTCTCTCCCCCTCCTCGCGCCGCCTTCTCTCCCCCTCCTCGCGCCGCCTTCTCTCACCCTCCTCGCGCCGCCTTCTCTCACCCTCCTCGCGCCGCCTTCTCTCCCCCTCCTCGCGCCGCCTTCTCTCCCCCTCCTCGCGCCGCCTTCTCTCCCCCTCCTCGCGCCGCCTTCTCTCCCCCTCCTCGCGCCGCCTTCTCTCACCCTCCTCGCGCCGCCTTCTTTCACCCTCCTCGCGCCGCCTTCTCACCCTCCTCGCGCCGCCTTCTCTCACCCCCTCATGCCGCCTTCTCCACCTCTCCCATCATGCTGCATTCTCCCCCCCTTCCTCATTGCCTTCTCCCCCCTTCCTCATTGCCTTCTCCCCCCTTCCTCATTGCCTTCTCCCCCTTCCTCATTGCCTTCTCCCCCCCTTCCTCATTGCCTTCTCCCCCCCTTCCTCATTGCCTTCTCCCCTCCCCCTCATGCCACCTTCTCCCCCTCTCCCATCATGCTGTGTTCTCCCCCCCCTTCCTCATTGCCTTCTCCGTCCCCCTTCCTCATTGCCTTCTCCCCTCCCCCTCATGCCACCTTTTCCCCCTCTCCCATCATGCTGCGTTCTCCCCCCCCTCTTCCTCATTTCCCCCCACCCTCCTCATTGCCAAGTTTAATTTGATGATGTATAAATAAAAAAGAACACTTTCCACCGTACTTTTCTGTTGCAATATGGAGAGAGGAGACAGAATCATGAAAAGGTTGTTGTTTGATGAGGTTGTTCGGCCAAATTTGTGATGTGATGATGTGCATATCCAAGTTGTTTTTCCAAGAGTAAATGGAAGATTAAATGGTTGGAAGGGCTCTGTTTGTTTTCCTTTCTCTTTGCTTGTATAAATGTCTGAATTTTGGTTTCCAGGGTGTTTGTTTATCATAACTCCAACAATCTTAAAACGCTTCCTGATTCCATCTCCCCCTTTATCCAGTCTGTTTGTGGGGAAGTCTCTGTACATTTCTGTAGTCCCGCATTAGACTGAACCACTTGCCAGAGTGTTACTGGGAAATGTTCTGGGAAAGGGGGCGCCTGTTGGCACCCGAGGTTTGTGGATTTTTTTTGCTCTTTTTCTTTGTTTCTTTCTGGGAGCAAGGCTCATATAACTGGCAGTGGGGCAAACGTCAAAGGAATGAACGAACAGGAAAGTAGCAAAGGGAGGAGGAGGAGGAAACACTGAAACTAGCAAGTCTTCTTCCTTCGTGTGCAGCACAAGGCTGCGGGGTAGCATCATTGGCCGAGGGCGAGACTGTGCTCTCTACAAAGGCCCTGTCACACCTTGACGTTTTAGCCAGCATATGGCAAGGTCTCAAAATGCATGTAAAACGCTGGCATACGCTGAACTATTGATGTTTTTTTTAAGTTTTGGGCATATAATAACGTGTTGGACGTATGCATAACGTATTAGTAACGTACACAGAACGTTTTAATCACATATAGATAACTTATACCAACGAATGCTGAGCGTGTTGTCGGCGTTCACAACCTATGCCCAACGATAGTCTAACTTATGCATCGCGCGTGGCAGCGTATCGCCGACGATCACGTGGCATAGGCTATTCATCGGCTGTGGCTCAACGATTCAAATCATAACCGCACTAGACATCGAAGTGTGAAGCCGCTGTCACACCTTGACGTTTTAGCCAGCGAATGCCGACGTATGAAAAATTTGCCGAACCAAGCTGGCACACGTCGAATACGTAATGGGTAAGTTTTGTATACGTTAATAGTACGCCGAACCAAGCTGGCACACGTCGAATACGTTATGGGTAAGTTTTGTATACGTTAATAGTACGCTGGCATACGTCGTCATATGTCGAGAAATTTTCAACATGTTGAAAATTTCTCGACGTACTCGACATATGACACACATTCCGCATACGCTGGCATAAGTTGTAGGCACGTTACGCGATCGTTGACACACGTCGACATGCGTTACTTGTAAGTTACTCATAAGTCGAAACACGTCGAGGTAATGGTTAGCGTCAGTGTTCCAGACTCCCTGGTTTTTGGTTTTTTATTTTTGTTTTTTTTTCTTCGGTATGACTGTGATGTTGACACTTCGATTTCTAGTGCGGTTATGATTTAAATCGTTGAGCGGCATCCTATTAATTATATTATGTTATAACCGTACTAGAAATCGAAGTGTTAACATCACTGTTATACCGAAGAAAAAAAAAACCAGGGAGTCTAGAACACTGACGCTAACCATTACCTCGACGTGTTTCGACTTATGAGTAACTTACAAGTAACGTGTGTCAACGATCGCGTAACGTGCCTACAACTTATGGCCAGCATTATGCGGAACGTGTGAGTCATATACTGGCATACGTCAAAAAATTTCAAGCATGGAAAATTTGTCTAACAGCTCGGAGTACTACGACGTATGCCAGCGTGCTCTTAACGTATACAAACTTACCCATAACGTATTCGACGTGTGCCAGCGTTTTAGCCAAATTTTGCTTACGTCGGGAATACGCTGGCGAAATCGTCAAGGTGTGACAGGGCCTTTAGTCATGGCAGGAATTTGTAATTTATTCAGGGTGCCGGTGATAGCTTGCCAACTCTTTGCGAAGGATGCAGTGGGATTTTTTTTTTTTAATTCCACCAACTAGTGCCAGCAAATGGGACGTCCGTTTAGCGTCCATCCGAAGGACGGCACAGGCATTGATGAATCAACCAGCCTGTGAAACGTCGGGATTCAAACCCAAGTTAGACGGCTTAGGGGGTGAGTGTGCTTGCCTCTCGGCCATCCTGTCAGCCCATTCGCCGAGCAATTGAGGTGGTTGGGTTCGGGGAGGTTAATGGCGGTAATTAAACATCACGGGACAGAATTGGGAATGAAGAGATGGAGGTGCACTTCTTGCTTGAAGCCCTGGATTGGAAGAGCGAGACAGAATAGCCTCTGGAATGTGAATGTATCGATGGGAGAAGCAGGGAATAAGAATTGAGGTGTTCAGGTCAGCTTGGATTTTGGAACTTTAACCTCTTTTTATAAACTTTACTGATGCCTATTATATGCCTTTGGTTTCATCATTTTGACACGGTGCCCTGTTTACGGTGAGAGTGCGTCCTCGTAGTCCAAAGGTGGCCGAATTGGCGGCTGATTTTAAACATGGACCCAAGTCCAGCGAAGAGATTTCGCAATGACACCCAACCCTCATTCCTGTTGATTGATTATATTTTCCTCACGAGACCGTCACAGGAACATGACATCAAACTTCATGCAAAGTTTGCTGCAGGACATTAAGGATAAATGCCGAGGGATGTCGATGAAACGTGTTGTGCTCCTTCCACCACAAACACCTGTCCAAAGGACCTGTGTTGTGCTGACTGCCATTGATGACTGGCTTCAGTCGTTGGATCTCATACATTTAAAAGGACATCAGTAGACAGTGGGGACATGTCCTTCCCCCCCCCCATTTTTTTGGAGGAGGGGGGTAGCATATAGATTTTATTTCCCCTCCCTGGTCTCCCAACCCAACTAATATTGTGTATACTCGCAAAGGATTGCGAAGCAGTTTTCCTTGCAATTGTTTTAATACGTTTTATGAAAAGTTTTGAATGAACGATTAATTACTTAGCGACTGGAAATATTAATCGATTCTATGTTTTCACGAACATTGTTCACCTGAATGTCGTACAGCCCAAACATAGCAAGTAGTATTCGGCCGCAACCGCTCCACATCGTGTACCGCAACATAGCACATCTGGACAGGCACTTGAGAGTGCAAGTTGCCAACACTTGAGGGCTTGTGTGCTTTCATCATGTATCATCTGTCATCCGAAAATATGCAATTTGGTGTCTGTCTTTGGTCGATGCATTTGGTCGTTAGTTATCAAATCTCAACCAAACTTGCCAGGGCGACTAAGGGTCACTCGTAAAACAAAGGTTGTAGCTACTTGGTTTCTATCCCCCCCCCTACCCACTCCCCCAACCCCCAAAGTTCCAAATTTATGGTGAACGCAAATTCTCTATGTAAATGTGTACCACCGCTCGGATGACTTCAGGCCTTCAATCTCCATCGTCTTCACCTTAATTTTACATTTTCAGTCGATTTTTTTTTTTTTTTACTTTTGACTGCAAAAGCTCCAGAGGAATTCCGCTTTGGTTTTTGCTTTTTCCGTCTTTCTCTGCTCTACCTCTTCCCCCTCCCCCCATACCCTCAACCCCTCTAACCCCCCACGCACTTTCCACTTTTCAATAGCAATCAACACCTTTGTAAGATAACATATATGATTTAATGCCAGCGTCATGAGCCTGGGGACATGGAAAGAAGGAAAACTAAACGCAATCATCGCAAGAAAACAGTGGTGTGTTTAATATTAACAATCCTGACTGGTCCCTGCATCCCCTAACCAGCACCTACAGCTCACCATCCAGGCGATGCAGGAAGAACTGCGGACCCAGCGTGACCTCAACGAGCTTCTGCAGGGACATGAGGGGATTTTGGGAAGCACGACTAGCCTCGTTGACGAGTCCTTTGCCTCAGCAGAAGATGATGACAATGCTCAACAGAGTCCCGAGGCCTTCCGGCGGCTCCGTGCTCAGCACGAGCGCCAGGCGAAGGAACTGTTTCTGCTGCGGCGGTGAGTCACGTCAGCAAGAACGTTGGATGTGGATTGCTTCAGGCATTTTTTTCCCCCATTCATGCTTGTGTGCTAATAATCAAATTGTTTTTGTGAGTCAGGGTGTAATGCTCTGCATGTCACTGCCAATGATAGGACACTGGAAGAGATGGAGCTACGTATTGACGCGCAAAAACAAACGCTCTGTGCACGAGACGAGTCCATCCGGAAGCTGATGGAGATGCTTCAGGGGAAGGGTCTGAGTTTGGTGCGTTCGGGGTCTGAGGATGAGAGGTTGACCGATGCCGAAGCCCAGTTGACCCAGTTACAGTCGGTATTGGATGGGCGTGAGCGAGAGAATCTGCAGCTGAGAGAGGTACTCCAGTGAATGCTCTGATCGATTACAGATTCTCTTTTGTTTCTTCGACCATAAATTGATCATAATCGAAGTATTACATGGAAGTAATGTTTCGTTTTTAAGCAAACAACGTGTCGGTTTATGTTTTTGGGGTTTTTGTTTCATTCCATTCTCTCATCAAATCAATTTGCAGTCAAGATCCCAATGGCTTCCTATTATTATTATTATTATTATTATTATTGTTATTTTTGCCATGCCCATTCAGCAGATATTAAAAACGAAATTGACCCCCACCCTTACGTCGACCCCGCTTTAAGTTGTTCGAAATAATGTGGTTATTCTAGTTTTTATTTCATTGTCCTCAGGCATTTTCATATCTTGTGTTTTCTATCTCAGCATGGTCCAAACATGTGAATTGACTATGATGTAAAACCTTTCTCTTCATGACCCCATCATTATGAGAAAAGATGCTCACATTTACTTTTGTTGCCACTCTATAAAAGTCTGAGAAGAGGACTGCATTTTCTGCTTGTAAAGTAGAAACTATTGTTGCTTAACAAGTGATGTAGCCAGGTATTCATGCTGTGTGTATTCAGCCAGGTATTCATGAGCTCCTCACCCTGTGAGTTGTACCGTCCTCCAAACAGTGACAACTCTCTATCAGCATATCTCTCTTTCTTAGCCATGTGGACCAACTTTTTAACTACTTATCCAAACTCTCTCTTCCTCATTTGTGGTTATGATTATCTCTGGAGTATGCTCCCCTTCCATCCCTTCCCTCCCTTCAAATAGCACCGTAGCCGACTCCGCTCGGGAGAAGGCCGAATGACTCAATTCTGTGTTTGCTTCCAAATATTGCATCCCCAACCCCTTACTGTCAGTATCCATCCTTCCCTGTCATACCCAACTGCTACTGGACTCTGTGCCTTTTGCACCTGAGAATGTGGAGAAGTTTCTGGCAATCCTCGACTCTGATTCTGCATCTGGACTGGGCAGCATCAGTGCACGTGTCCTATAAAAAAAACTTGCTTTGCTGCTCTTGCACATCTGCTTTTTGATTTGTTCATCCTACCCCTTGCTCTTGCTTATCTTCCGTCATTGTGGAAGTCCGCTGGCATCACTGCATTGCATAAACAATGTGAAAAAAACCGATCCCCTTAACTGCAGACTTCTAAGCTTACTTCCAATCATGAGCAAGGTAAGCCTGGCGTGGGCTCAGTGGCTAGGGTGGTGCTTTGGGATCCTAGGGTCCTGAGTTCGAACCCCTGAATTAACACCAGGGAGTTTGACAGCCTGTCATCCTGAGGTTGGTGAAATGAGCACCAGTGCACTGGCAATAGGGGCACTGCATCGGCGGCATAGCCATGCCCCTAATCAATGATGCAGCCAACAGTCAAAAAGACCACATGAAGGGAATGAGCAAGGTCATGGAATCCATAATCAGGAATTCATAATCGCAATTTATATAAAATCCTTCTTTTTCTCCAACGGCCTGATCTCAGATCATCAATTCTGATTCAGGTCTCCACAATGGACTTGCTGCTCATACTCTCCCAACAATGGATGGAGGCCCTCAATGTCAGACATGAGTTCAGGTCAGTCTCTCTGGACATAGTCATGGCCAAAAATATTGGCACCCTTGTACTTTTTTCAAATAACTCACAACTCCACAGGACATTCTCCCACAAGGATTTTGGCTTGTTCAGGTGTGTTTTGGCAACCATCACTCAGGCTTTCTTTTGTCTCTCTCTCTTAGCAGTTGAGTCTTCCTGGGTTTCCTACCATTGAACCCCCTTTCATTGAGTTGATGACTAATGGTGCGAGTTGAAACTGTCATACCTTGTGTTTGAAGGTCAGCTTGAATCTGTTTGGCAGTTGATCGAGGTGCTTCCTCCACCATTCGAACAATCCTTCGCTGCAATGAGAAAATAAGGTTTTTCTCTTGCGGCCACGTCCAGGGAAGTTGGCTACAGTGCCATGGGCCTTAAACTTCCTCAAAACATTGTGTACGGTGAACACAGGAACATCAAGATCTCTGGAGATGGACTTGTAGCCTTGAGATTGTCCATGCTTGGCTGCAATCTTGTATCTGACTTCCTCAGACAATTCTCTGGTTTTCTTTCTTTTCTTCGTGCTCATTGTGGTACACACAGTGACACAAAACAGCAGAATGACTCCTTTTTGGTTCACGAAAAAATATTTTTCACGAAAAAGATATAAGTGACCACTATATTCGTTATTGGTCTGTGTCTGCCTGTCTGTCTGTCTGTCCCGAGCATAGCTCCGTGGGTTTTGATCCGATCCTGATAAAATTGTGGTGGGAGGTTTATATAATGATCTAGTTGTGTTTTCCTGAGAATGGGCGTGGTGCGTCCATTATGGGCGGAGCCACGCCCAAAAAACGTGTTTTTAGGGGGCAGCCGATTTCAATTTGCATCTTCTCGAGGGGGTTTGTTGAATCTGACAGGAGTTTCGGTATTTCGTTAGCCCAATGGCACCTGCATAGCCCCACAGAGCTTGATTTTTCATTTTCGTCCCAAGGTCAAGGTCACAAGGTCACGAACTTAGAAAATTGCGAATTTTGACAGAAACATTGATCTTCTCCCAGGGGTTTGTCGAATCTGGCAGGGCTTTTGGTATTTGCTTAGCCCAATGGCACCTGCATAGCCCCACAGAGCTCGATTTTTCTTTTTCGTCCCAAGGTCAAGGTCACAAGGTCTCGAACTTAGAAAATTGCGAATTTTGACGTAAACATTTATCTTCTCCCAGGGGTTTGTTGAATCTGGCAGGCTTTTGGTATTTGCTTAACCCAATGGCACCTGCATAGCCCCACAGAGCTCGATTTTTCATTTTAGTCCCAAGGTCAAGGTCACAAGATCACGAACTTAGAAAATTGCGAATTTTGACATAAAAAAAATCATACGACCGCCCAAACTTTGAGAGCTCGGATGACAATTTTTTTATGCATAATCTTGAGGTCATTCCCCACCTAAAGTCTTGAAACCATTTTTCTCTATCTCGAACACCTTGCCCGTGGCGCCCCCTTCAAGTTTGTTTTTACGCTGATTTCATCAAAGTATGGATAATCCGAGGAGTGCGAAATGCCAAATAGCCTATATGACGTTATATTGTTCCTGGAATGTTCCAGAGGAAGTTTTGCACCAAAGGTCATAATCCTTGACCTTTGACCTTTAAAGTTCACAAAGGTCAAATTTTCAAAGTTGTGAGAATCGAACCGGGTTGTCGACCTTCGACGAACTAACTCCAATAAGCTATAGCACGTATCCTGTTTCCTTATTTTAATGTCCACAACATTGTATTGTGAACTTTTAAGGTTATGCAAAGGTCAAATTTTGAAAGTTGTTGAACGAAACAGGGTTTTCGACATTTTGCAGATAATAACCTCGTCACTCGTACCACATCATGTTGATCTTTTTTATAACTTGGTCAAACATTATCACATTCTCATCCTTGACTTCTTAAACAATCTACATCGTCAAATACCACTCGTGACATCACCAGATCACTCGTATAAACGGCACCACCCCTTCCGTCTCCCTCATCCCACCCCTTCCGTCTCCCTCATCCCACCCCTTCCGTCTCCCTCATCCCACCCCTTCCGTCTCCCTCATCCCACCCCTTCCGTCTCCCTCATCCCACCCCTTCCGTCTCCCTCATCCCACCCCTTCCGTCTCCCTCATCCCACCCCTTCCGTCTCCCTCATCCCACCCCTTCCGTCTCCCTCATCCCACCCCTTCCGTCTCCCTCATCCCACCCCTTCCGTCTCCCTCACCCCCCCCCTTCCGTCTCCCTCATCCCACCCCTTCCGTCTCCCTCATCCCACCCCTTCCGTCTCCCTCATCCCACCCCTTCCGTCTCCCTCATCCCACCCCTTCCGTCTCCCTCATCCCACCCCTTCCGTCTCCCTCATCCCCGCGCTTCCGTCTCCCTCATCCCACCCCTTCCGTCTCCCTCATCCCACCCCTTCCGTCTGCCTCATCCCACCCCTTCCGTCTCCCTCATCCCACCCCTTCCGTCTCCCTCATCCCACCCCTTCCGTCTCCCTCATCCCACCCCTTCCGTCTCCCTCATCCCACCCCTTCCGTCTCCCTCATCCCACCCCTTCCGTCTCCCTCATCCCACCCCTTCCGTCTCCCTCATCCCACCCCTTCAGTCTCCCTCATCCCACCCCTTCAGTCTCCCTCATCCCACCCCTTCAGTCTCCCTCATCCCACCCCTTCAGTCTCCCTCATCCCACCCCTTCAGTCTCCCTCATCCCACCCCTTCCGTCTCCCTCATCCCACCCCTTCCGTCTCCCTCATCCCACCCCTTCCCCTGCCTCCAGAATCCCACCCCTTCCCCTGCCTCCAGAATACCACCCTTTCCGTCTGCCTCCAGAATACCACCCCTTCCCCTGCCTCCAGAATCCCACCCCTTCCCCTGCCTCCAGAATCCCACCCCTTCCCTGCCTCCAGAATCCCACCCCTTCCCCTGCCTCCAGAATCCCACCCCTTCCCCTGCCTCCAGAATCCCACCCCTTCCCCTGCCTCCAGAATCCCACCCCTTGCCCTGCCTCCAGAATCCCACCCCTTGCCCTGCCTCCAGAATCCCACCCCTTGCCCTGCCTCCAGAATCCCACCCCTTGCCCTGCCTCCAGAATCCCACCCCTTCCCCTGCCTCCAGAATCCCACCCCTTCCCCTGCCTCCAGAATCCCACCCCTTCCCCTGCCTCCAGAATCCCACCCCTTCCCCTGCCTCCAGAATCCCACCCCTTCCCCTGTCTCCAGAATCCCACCCCTTGCCCTGCCTCCAGAATCCCACCCCTTGCCCTGCCTCCAGAATCCCACCCCTTCCCCTGCCTCCAGAATCCCACCCGTTCCGTCTCCCTCATCCCACCCCTTCCCCTGCCTCCAGAATCCCACCCCTTCCCCTGCCTCCAGAATCCCACCCCTTGCCCTGCCTCCAGAATCCCACCCCTTCCCCTGCCTCCAGAATCCCACCCCTTCCCCTGCCTCCAGAATCCCACCCCTTCCCCTGCCTCCAGAATCCCACCCCTTCCCCTGCCTCCAGAATCCCACCCCTTCCCCTGCCTCCAGAATCCCACCCCTTCCCCTGTCTCCAGAATCCCACCCCTTCCCCTGTCTCCAGAATCCCACCCCTTGCCCTGCCTCCAGAATCCCACCCCTTCCCCTGTCTCCAGAATCCCACCCCTTCCCCTGTCTCCAGAATCCCACCCCTTGCCCTGCCTCCAGAATCCCACCCCTTGCCCTGCCTCCAGAATCCCACCCCTTCCCCTGCCTCCAGAATCCCACCCGTTCCGTCTCCCTCATCCCACCCCTTCCCCTGCCTCCAGAATCCCACCCCTTGCCCTGCCTCCAGAATCCCACCCCTTGCCCTGCCTCCAGAATCCCACCCCTTCCCCTGCCTCCAGAATGCCACCCCTTCCCCTGCCTCCAGAATCCCACCCCTTCCCCTGCCTCCAGAATCCCACCCCTTCCCCTGCCTCCAGAATCCCACCCCTTCCCCTGCCTCCAGAATCCCACCCCTTGCCCTGCCTCCAGAATCCCACCCCTTGCCCTGCCTCCAGAATCCCACCCCTTCCCCTGCCTCCAGAATCCCACCCGTTCCGTCTCCCTCATCCCACCCCTTGCCCTGCCTCCAGAATCCCACCCCTTCCCCTGTCTCCAGACTCCCACCTCCTCCCTTTCCCTCCTTCCCTCCCACAAAGGAATTTTCTTTGGGTGTATATTTGGAGAACTCTTTCACCCTTGAGAGTTGTGTTGTTCCATGATCAGTAAAATTACCTTTAAATCAACTAGTGCGTGCCTGTACATGCATAGCCATACGTGCAAAATGAAAAAAAACTTTCAAACCGCGTGCCAGAAACAACAGCCACAAAGCCGTTCCTTCGCTCTCGTGTGCCCGTAAGTGCATGGCCGTACGTGCAAAGAAAAAAATAAACCAATGTCACCCGCAGGGTGACCCGTATCTTGCCAAAAGGTGACCACGTGTGACTTCTTTAAGGTCACACTGAGGTGAACAGAGCTGCTATCCACCAGGAGCGACTCCTTGAGGAATATCTGCCTACGAGAGATTCCGATGAGAATCGTTCTACAGAGTAATCATGAAAAATATGTTTGCCTCATAATGTCACCAAATGACGTCATAATGTCTCAAGCTTGACATATCGAGAAAGCACTCATCGAGGTGTTCAATTTGAGGTACTACACGATATGGTTCCTAAAACTTGAAAATTTGACCTTGGGGTCAAATATGTTTGACCTCAGGCGCTAACCATGAAGGTCAAGGCCAATCGCCACCAAAAATTAATCAGCTGAGCGCCAGACCATGAACTATATTCCCATAAAGTTTGGAGACGATTACATTAAAATTACTCAAAAAAATAAGGGTTTCGTCGACTCCCCTGATTTGCGACAAAGTGACCTTGACCTTTGACCTTGACCTTGAAAATTTTGTGCACTGAAAGGGACCTCTATAGGCCTCTGATATGTGAAGTTACAAAAATTTCCAATGATAACTGTGCTCTGCAGAATTTTTTATACGTGATTACAGACAAACAAAAAAAAAAATACAAGCTGACTAACATATCTTGCAAAAACTTCGTTTTGGCAAGATAAAAAACTTTCAAACCGCATGCCAGAAACAACCACACAAGCCGTTCCTTCGTTCTCGTGTGCCCGTACGTGCGTGGCTGTACGTGCATGGCTGTACGTGCAAAAAAAAAAACTCAAACCGTGTGCCAGAAACAGTAATCACACAGGTCGTTCCTTTGCTCTCCCGTGCCCGTACGTGCGTGGCCGTACGTGCAAAAAAAAACTTTCAAACCGCATGCCAGAAACAACCACACAAGCCGTTCCTTCGCTCTCATGTGCCCGTACATGCGTGGCCATATGTGCATGACCATGCGTGCGAGGTCGTACATGCAAAAAAAAAAAATCTTTCAAACAAAAACGCAGGCCGTTCCTTCGCTCTCGTAAACGACGACTGGATTGGGACATTGTGTTTATCTATAAATGTGCATAAGAAATCGAGAAATTATTCGAATATAGTAAGTCATCACTATCCGGAAGTCCTTACGTTGTAACCCGTAATGGGGAATGCGCTCTAACTTGGCCATAACTTGGGAACCACTTGTCCGATTAATTTCAAACCTTTAGAAAAGCAAACAAACAGAGATTGCTGGAATTATAGATAGGTAGAAGATAGCTACTGTGGGTGTAAAACGCCAAGCAGCTTGTCCTGTCATTGGTAACTAAGGCGCCCTTTCCCCATCGGCCACGCCTACGCATCAACGTGTCCTGTCATTAGTTTGGTAAATAAATGGCCATAACTTGGGAACCACTTGTCCGATTAATATCAAACCTTGAAAAGGCACATACTCAGGTCTCCAGCAATATACCTGGCAAGTTTCAATTAGATCAGACCAGTGGTTGTCGAGAAACAGCGGTCAGAGACAGACACACACACACACACACACACACACACACACACACACACACACACACACACACACACACACACATTGCTGGAATTATAGATTGATGTATAGGTTGTGTTTGTTCTCTTTTCGGTTTTTGAATAATTAGCGATTCATGTATTTGAGAAAGCATTGTATACAGTATATGGATCCACTCTCGGAGATGGCGACAGGTGGTGACTTGTGTTTGTGTGTTCATAAGTTATGAATTGTGAGAAAATGACTGTTTAAAACCCCAAGTAAGGTGCATCATGGTCAAAACTGTGATTCTATAAAGTTTTGTTGCAATTAACTTTGGGAGGTCAGAGGAGTAGCATCACAAACAAAAACTCGAAAGGCAATCAGTAGAGCACACACCTCCGCCACGCAATGCCTGATCCACGAGAACATATCGGGCCCAATACATTTTTGAAATATCATGCCATACAGTACTATATATCGTTTTTGGCCCCGTCTCTCAATGGTGAAGAATCACTTTAAAATTAAATAATTCTCATATCCAGATCCGGATTCAGATCTTCACCAAAATCAAATCAATTCGTCCTTGCCACACACCCAACCTGTCCACCAAGTTTCATCCAAATTCATCCGTCCACAACTTTTTTAGATATCATGCACACAGACAAAGAAACGGACAGAAAGGGGTGAAAACATAACCTCCTTCACCTTTGGTGGCGGAGGTAAAAAGACGTCTCATTCCATTTATACAAAAGATAACCGCTCTGATCTCCTCATTTGAAAACTATAGCATTTCCAAAAGCGATGTGTACAGTGATGCGTAGGTATGAAGATCAGGCATTCGATGATATGAGGTTGCAAAGTGAAAAAGATATGATAGACATACCAGGCCGAAACTGAGTCGTCCTTCATTTTATTGAATGCCATCCTCCTGTTTGATCTGTTGATGGAACGCCTTTCATCGATATGTTTGAAAATAAACTGAACACTTTTTTATTTTATTTTTTTAAAGCGTGGGGATAATCAGGGTCATTTGAGGAAAGTTTGAGGAGATTGCATTCGTTTTGAAGATTTTGTAATATTGGTGATCTTGTTAGCGACATGCAAGCGAGTTGAGATTTATTGGCTGCTCTTGGAGCAACCTTATTCTGGACATTTCCATCTGTCTGTCTGTCCGCGAAACTTTGGTCAAGCCTCGGGGCTAAACCACTCAACCGATTCCAATGAAACTTGGGAGGTAGGACCAATATTTCTGGGAATCGTGTGCTTTCAAATATGGGACCCCGGGTCCAAGCAACGGCCCTTTAAAGTGGTCAAAAAAAATCAAAAAATAAATAAATCGAAAAATCGAAGCTTAGAGTTCTGTGCGCAATCTATCTCGCTCCCTTCATGCCAATTTGCAGCCCTAACAAAAAATATTTGTTTGGAGGCGATAGGTTTTGGGCGAGTACGTGTCGAACATTTCAGAAACGGTGAATTGCGAATATCTCTAAGAGAAAGAGTCTGATTTTGATGAAACTTGGGTGAAATGTGTACAACGTGGCTGGCATGTACACAAAAATGAATGGTTGCTATGCACACCTCCGTTGCTTAGCAACAGCTAAAATACTTTATCGTACATCGTACACTTATTTTGTGGACTGTACAAAAAAAATCAATACCTCCGAAACTGGACCTCCGAGGGACCTGTTTTTTTTGTGCCCAAGGAGAATGTCTTACAGCATCATATAAAAAAATAATCTTTAGCGAATCGATAAATGGAATTACCAGGGCTGCCATTTGTTAGAGTCTCTTTGGAAACATGCCTGAAATTTCACAAGGCGGGTTTCTGGGCACAAACTAAGAGGGCTGTGATAATCATATTTATTGTGATAAATTGATTGATCGCATGTACATGAATATCGGCTAGTCGCGTCGGCCAGCTTTCCATCTAGAGCGAGCAGCCATGTCGCGTACCGGCTTGTTTTGCTTGTTTGTATGTTTTATTGCCATTGGAAATTAGAAGAGGTGGTGTTCATATTGCTGGCTCTCGCAAAGTTTAAGTATTGTTGTAAGAAGGACAGTTGTAAATTGGGTATTATTACCAAGTTGGCTTGGAAATAATGAAAAACACAGTTGTTAGCAAGGTGTGCTATTTTTGCTTCCACCTATGCTGACTCGATATTCACCGTCGTATAAATAGCTCTTTGTTTTGTGCAACCACAATATCGATGCATGTGGTGAGCATCTTTGATATTTGACCGTTTCAAGCAACCGCTTGTTAGTAGCAAACTGTGTTGGTTGTGTGGGGATGTTGCTTTGCTTTCCTGTGAAGTACCAGATGGGAAACGTCGTCGTATTGTTGGAGTAATTGAAGAGGGATTATTCACAGTTTGTGAGCTCCTCACAGCTTTCCTATGCATTGGAAGTTTGGATTTATTGCCGCAGCTATTGTTTCCAGTGTCCAAAGCATGAGCCTTCTCCACCTCCCCAGCCTTGTGGTCTGCAACTATCCACGAGTTTTCCTTCACCTCGACCCCACAGTAAAGGATGGGTCACAAGGCTTAAACTATGAGCTTGAGCTGCAACAGTTGCTAAGCAACAGGCATGTGGGGTGCTGTCTAGCTGGTGGGCAGAATGGGTAAATGAGGTAGGAGCCAAGCTTGCTCAGACACCAGAAGCTTCTGTTCCTATTGGATCTAAGGACTGTGTGCTGGATGTTTCATGGCGCCATTTATCACGAGCGTTTGGAGAACCAAGTGCCGGAGTGTATGTGTTGGTGGAGACGCGAGCCAGGTGTTGTGATGCAGCGGCATTTGTGTATGCGCCGTTTGTTACCGCAGGAGCTCCAGCGAAGAGCCGAGGCTGCGTCGGATACTGGCAAGAGCAAGGCCTTGCAGACGGTTGTTGAGATGAAGGTGAGCTGTCATCCGAAGACCCGGTTGCTTGTGCAACGCTTGGTTTGAAACGGCGCTCTGCTTTCAGAGAAATGGTTGTTTTTGCTGTCAGGAACTTTCTCATCGTTTCTATGCCTCAGCAGCCAATGTCTTTTGGCATTGTTTTCTGGTTGTCTGTCCAGCTGTCCATCTGTCCAACCGATGTTGTTGTTTTTTTTTTTTTTCTCGCTGATACATCATATCGAGTAAGGCTTGAAAGTGACTAATTTTTTGCATGCTGACTGTGAGGCAATTGAGATGTGCTTAGCGGAAGCAGCAGTGTGTGGGATCAAGCTCCAGGAGTCAAAGGTGTCATTGGAGCTATGTGATGAGCAGAAAAAAGCGAATCGATCAAATGCTCACTCCTAAGTTTTCAAAATGTGGATGGGTAAGTTGTTCGTAAATGTCTGTCTTTCCCTGACTGATGCAGCTGCGATGTTTTTGGATGCAGGATACCAAAATCACCTGTTTGGAGCAAAACTTGCGAGAGCTCGAGGATGAGATCCAGATGCTCAAAACGAATGGAGCGCTTAGTGTTGAAGAGAGAGAAGAGGAGATGAAGCAGATGGAGGTTTACAAGAGCCATTCAAAGTTTATGAAGAACAAGGCAGGTGGAATGTCCATGGTTTGTCTTCCTGGGTTGTTACCTGCCACCGATGGTGATCGGAGGTTGTTTTCACCCCTTTCTGTTTGTCTGTGTCTGTGAGCAGGATATCTCAAAAAGTTGTCGACCGATTCGGACAAAACTTGGTGGGCTGGTTGGGTGTTTGACAAGGATGAATTGATTGAATTTTGGTGAAACTCCGGATCTGGATACGAGATTTATTTTTTTTTTTTTTTGTAATTGTCAAGTGATTTTTCACCATTGAGAAATGGGGTCGAAAAAAAAACGATACGTATAGTACGATATCTCAAACGGTTATGGACAGATTCAGACAAAACTTGGTGGATGAGGTTGAATGGGTGACGAGAACGAGCTGATTCGATTTTGGTTCAGCTCCGGATGCAGATCCGGCCTCTCGGTAGCACACAAAACGTATACCGTTCAACCTGGCAGAGGTACGCGCTCTACCGAGTGCTGTTCTCGTTGTTTTCATGTGCCGATCTTTATCCTACCTGACTTCTTTGAAGTTCATGCTTGAATCTAGTGTGCATTGAAGTGTTGGTCAAGAATTGGGTTCCCAATGCTGCGGCTGCATGTATGTGCATGCACGTGCTGTGACGCCATGGTCAGGACGTCGGACCTGCTGTAAGCAGTGGTTATGGATTTTAGTTTTGTAATTTTCGAGAAAAATAAATATTCTCAGGATAATTGCCATGTCACCAGC
Source organism: Eptatretus burgeri (assembly GCF_056783735.1). Lineage (NCBI taxonomy): Eukaryota > Metazoa > Chordata > Myxini > Myxiniformes > Myxinidae > Eptatretus > Eptatretus burgeri. Next base: position 11,525,280 of record NC_140973.1, on the reverse strand, counting down.
AGATTGGTGGTATTTATTTTTTTTTAACCTAGATGGCTTACTATTGGCCTTCAGGGAAGGGGGAAATGTGCCTGTGTCATCTGGTCTGACCCGCAGGTGATGTTGCTCCACACTATGCGTTATGCAGATCTCCTTTAAATTAAGTCTTAAATTAAATTTTGGCCGATGGTCAACATTTTCTCGATGATGCATTGTGTAGTTTTGGTGTAGATTTTTATTTATTTATTTATTTATTTATTTCTAAAAATGGTGTCATCTTGAGACACGGTTATCATTCCAAGAACCTGCAAATAATTAATTTTTTAATACCTCTGCAGCCGTAGGCTGGAGTCATGTTTTGGGGTTGTCCGTTGTCAGTTTTCTGTGTTACCACAATAACTTGAGAGCCGCTGAAAAGATTTCAGTCGAACTTGACGCAGGCATGGACTGCAGCACAAAGATGAACTCGTTCGATTGTGGGATCAACAGCATCGAAGGTCGATCGATGGTCATACGACCTTTAAATTGTGAACAACTGAAGATATTTCAAGCAAAGTTGGTGCAAGTGTTGACTGTAATAGAAAGATGAACTGATTACATTTTGAGGTTCTACAGGTGAAATATCAAAGGTCATGTGCCCTTTGAGACTTATTTTGCAGACCATAACTCGAGTTCGAAACATCTATCTCTCTCTATCTCTATCTCTATCTCTATCTATCTATCTATCTCTATCTATCTCTATCTATCTCTATCTATCTCTATCTATCTCTATCTATCTCTATCTATCTCTATCTATCTCTATCTATCTCTATCTATCTCTATCTATCTCTATCTATCCATCTCTCTCTATCTATCCATCTCTCTATCTCTATCCATCTCTCTATCTCTATCCATCTCTCTATCTCTATCCATCTCTCTATCTCTATCTCTATCTCTATCTCTATCTATCCATCTCTATCTCTATCTATCCATCTCTCTCTATCTATCTATCCATCTCTATCTATCTATCCATCTATCCATCTCTATCTATCCATCTATCCATCTCTCTCTATCCATCCATCTATCTATCCATTCATCCATCCATCCATCCATCCATCCATCCATCCATCCATCCATCCATCCATCCATCCATCCATCTATCCATCCATCCATCTATCCATCCATCTATCCATCCATCCATCCCTCTCTGAGATCAAACGTAACAGTGGCCCATTGACCTCGAATGCGAGCGGAGGCATATCCCTCCATGTATTTGCATCAAGTTCCTTTTTCTAGTTCTGCCTCCATTCTGCGCACCCATTCCCCTTCACCCTTTCTGAGCCTCTTGCTTCTTCGTTAGCCATGTCCTTTTATATCTCTGAGTTGATGAGCAAGGTGGAAGCACAGAGCAAGTCGAGTTAATTTTTATGACTTTTCAAATTGCCACTGTGGCCTAATATAAATAATATGTCCTGACCTCCTGCACTCCCATCAGTTTTGCATTCTCAGAGAATACCATGGCTATCTGCACCGAGTGTTGCCATTATCCCTATCCCTTCATATGCAGCACATGGCTGCTGGGGGTGTGTCCGTGCCACTGATGATGTGTCCTCTGTAGTTTAGAGCAGGAATTTGGAATTTGTTCATGGTGCTGGCGATATCTCGCCTACTCTTTGTGAAGGACACCGTGGGAGCTTTAACGTCAGCCAACTAATGCCAGCAGCCGCAACACACACACACACACACACACACACACACACACACACACACACACACACACACACACACACACACACACACACACAGTATCACATCCATCCACACGACAGTAAACATTGATGAATCACCCTGCCTGCAAAACACCAGGATGGCAGTTTATAGCTGGGTCGAGATTCAAACCCAGGCTACACAGTTCATTGTCGAGTGTGCATATCCCGAAGCTATCTCTCCAGTCCATTGCCATTATTATGTCGGGGCACAGTTGCTGTTTAATTTTGGTGCAATCCACTGCAAGATTAGGATTATGCGATCCCAGTTATTTGGGTTTGTGGGTGCAGTGTAGGAGGAGGTTTTGTTATTTTGTACGCAGCCTATGGCTGCTGGTTGCATCGTTGCTGGGAGCGTGTTTTTTTCCAGTAAGATGGTACTCCTTTTTCCTAACCTCGGAAGGATGACCTGCTGAATTAATTCACCGGGTGTTATTTTATCGGCATGACGGGGGCTCAAACTCAAGACCTTAAGATCTCTAGGCAGCCACCGTAACCATGAAGCCAATACCAGGCTGGGTGGGGGGAGGTGGCAGGCAGTGTAAGGTCAAATGAATGAAATATACAGATCAAGATAGAAAGGGTTAAGGTTTGAACATTCTTCTTTTTGGGGGTGGGGGTTCCTTTGTGGTCCATGTGGCACTATATCACACAGCAATATCTCACCTTTCAGACGATGTGTAAAAAAAAATAATAATAAAACACCTGTGAAATTATTTTGCACAAATGGATTTGGAGAGTTGTGTGGTGTCTCTTGGGACGGTGTTCTTGCACTTTGACCCCTCCGTATGTTTCTCAAAGGTTTCTGCCTTTGGGAAGGTTTCATGCCAAAAGCTCGTCCGGCAGTCAATTTTTGTATCAACGTGCTGTCGTCTTCTCACAAAGACAATGCAATTCCATTCAACGTCGACGAATCAAATTTTGTCATTCATTGCACGAATGCCGAGTTCACGCACCATTCTGTGAATTTAAATTGGACTTACCTGCTGAATTAATTGGCATTTGTATGTCATCTCAATTTGCACAAATCTGATATTTTTCCAAGTCTGCACGTGCTCTTGCAATTTTTCTCGATGTTACTGTTGTTACTTCCGCCAACAAAGGTGGACGGAAGTTACCTTTTCACCCCTGTGTGTCTATTGGGTCGCCGAAATAGGTGACCCTTATTGTCAGTAATTCTGTCTTTTTGTTTGGATGTTTGTTCGTTTGTCATCAGCATAATTGGTATTAAACGTGGGCCGATTTTGACCAAACTCGGTTGGTAGGTACATCTTATGACCTCGTGCTTTGGAAATTGTGATGGTTGCTAGGGACGCTTTGGTTCCCTAGCAACAACCGAAAAACCTTCAAAATCGGTACCGTTCACTCGAAATCAATTCCGAAAGCCATTCTCCCACGTAGGGTTATGAAATTTGGCACGAATGATCTACAGGTGATGCTCTATCAAATATATTCCGGTTTTTGTGATATATGGAATAGTTTGCCCGCAGCGCCCCCGACAATTAGGGTATGCGCGAAAATTGGCAAATTGAAGGCCCCCTAGCAACCAGGTGAGTGCATCGATACGAATGAAACTTTGCAGGTTCATGGTACTCAATGAGTACTACAACTTTGCCTCAGGACATATTGACCGATTTCGCTTAGGTCAGGGGTCAAAGGTCAATTAGTGCAAAAATCGATAATATGCAAGAGCTGGAGGTGCCTTCGCGCCAAATGCTACTCCTCCTAGGGTTATGGTCGGATGGTCATGAAAATTCACACTAATCGTCTGGAATACATTGTGCACAAACGATCGAGACAGATTTTCGATTTAGATCTTTGTTCACCAACAGCACCCCCTCGAACTTTGGGGATTTCCGATTTCAAACCGCATTTTCGGTACTTTTCCTTCAAATGGATACCGAGTAGTTATCAGGAGATGGAACTGGATGAGATTTTATCTGCATAATCTTGAGGTGATTCCCTATCCGCTATATGACATCCATTTTGCTCTATATCTTAAAGTTTCCATGCTCGGCGACCCATCGCCGCCTGCCGGCTTGTCTGTCTGTCATTCAGCAGGATATCTGTCATTCAGCGAAAAGTTAGGGATGGATTCGGAAGAAATTTGGTGGACAGGTAGGGTATGTGACGAGGACAAATTGATTCGATTTTGGTCAAGATACGGATCCAGTTACAATTTTTTTTTTTTGTTGTTGTTGTTTTTTAAAAAAAAATTTAAAGTGATTCTTCACCATTGAGAGATGGAGCCAAAATGATACATAGCATGATGTCTCAAAAAGTTGTGGACGGATTCGGATGAAATTTTGGTGAATGAGTTGCATAGGTGATAAGAACAAGCTGATTCGATTCTGGTTCAGGTCAGGATGCAGATTCGGCCTTTCAGTGGGATACAAAATCTAAACTGTTCAGCCTGGTGGGGTTATGCACTCCACCGAGTGCCGTTCTAGTTTTGCAAAAGCAGTTTTGAGGATCGAGTTTTTTTGTTTGTTTGTTCGTTTTCCAGGTTTTTCACAATGTCTGGCAGGCCTTGCGGGCCTCTCTTATTTGAGTTTTCTCATTCTCCATTTGGTATGCGGATGGAACTTTTTCTTGCCCTTTCACAAATCATGCAAAGCGATCTTGTAAAGCGCATCCTGAAAACGCTGCAGATAACCAGTTTTTTTGTTGTTTTTTTTTTTAAATAAAATCTTTAATAGATTCCCAAATGCAAGGACACCTTAAGCTTGGACACTATTGACTTTGACGATGACGCAAGACTTCTTCTGGGAATTTTGTGGATCTGTTTGGCCATTGGTGGTGGTCCTTCTTTTTTGTTTTTTTGTGATTGGCCAATGACATCTTCCCCCCCCCCCCCCAACTTTTACTGTGCATGTCATCCAGCCTTCCCATCACAACTTTTCTGTATCCTCACTGTAGGTTGACCAAGTAAAGCAAGAGCTCTCACGCAAAGAGTCAGAACTTCTGGCTCTGCAGACGAAGCTTGACGCGCTGACTAATCAGAATTCGGATTGCAAACAGCACATTGAGGTTCTGAAGGAATCGCTTACGGCAAAGGAGCAGCGTGCAATTATCCTGCAGACCGAGGTGCAGTATTTGAGTGTCCTGCTGCCTACGTCTATGGGCTCTTGTGAAGTAAAATGGATGATGTGCAACTTGTGAGGTTCAACACTACCGGCAAGCAGAGAAGGAAAGTAGAAGTGCTTCGGTTGGTGGTGTTGGACCTTTTTAGATTAAAAAAAAAAGTGTACCACGTTGTTGGCAGGTTGATGCACTGCGGCAAAGGCTTGAGGAGAAGGAAGCTTTGCTGAACAAGAAGAGCAAGCAGCTGCAAGACCTGGCTGAAGAGAAAGGCACTTTGGGCAGTGAGATCGGTGACCTCAAGGATATGCTCGATGTCAAAGAGCGCAAAATTAGCATACTACAGAAGAAGGTTGGTGTTGCAAGATTTTCACTATATGAACCTTTTAAAATCTTTTCTTTGTCCTCATAAGCATTATGCATTGTATGCACTGGATGTCGTACCATAAGTACCTCGTGAAAGCTTTTGCTTTGTGTTGTTTGACTTTAACGAGTGTTTTGTGTTTTTTTTTTTTTCTTGTTGTTGTTGTTGTTGTTGAACGACTTTTGAATGCAACTTCTCAGCTGATCTGTTGATTTTTTTTTTTTTCCCCTGGCAGATTGAAAACCTTCAAGAGCAGGTGAAGGATAAGGAGAAACAGGTGGGCAGCTTAAAAGACCGCATCAAGTCCCTGCAAGCTGACTCGAGTAACACAGACACCGCCCTGGCCACTCTTGAAGAAGCCTTGACCGAGAAGGTTTGGTTCAATTTGCTTTGTCTCCATGCACTTCCTCAACCTGCTTTGGACCTGACTCGGCCTGCATGCCCCCCCCCCTCCTTTTCCACCAAAACCACTTACTTGGGTCTAATAGGATGGCTCAGACTTAATGTATCCAACATTGTGCTGCATAGTCTACTGTATAAACAACTGTGGTGCTTCACAGGAAGGACGTTGCATCAATAGGCTCATTTATACCATACATTTGAGGCCACTTGAGACCAGGCAGGGGCACATGAAGGTTTGTTTGCAACCAAACTGATCAGTCATGTCGGGCTCGGTTATCCGCCCATGACCAATCGGATTGGTTGTGAACACAACCTCACACATCCCTGCCTCGTACCAAGTGGCCTCAGTCTTGGTATGAAGGAGGCTAATGAGAACACCATTATTTGCAGGTGACATTAAGCTGACTGTCCTGTTTGCAAGCATTAGCTTGTGAATGTTAAAGACGCCATGGCACCTTTTGAACTTTCCTGATTGAGGATTTGATTTGATTGATTGCGCACTTGAAGCAGCATGCTGTGATGGACTCGAGAGCCATCCAGGGCAAATTGCAAGGCATTGAAACGACCACAACTGTGGGCTCCCCTGATGTCCTCAGGCGTCATATGGCAAGAGCAAAGCAAACATTTGTTTGTATTTTAATTTGTGTGAAAGAATGTTGGTGAAAGCTAACGGGCAAATGTCACGCTTGCGTCTCGTCAATCCTTGGTCGTCACTCACGAGGTGTGCCTTCGGCATATTTATTAAAATCATGGCCTCACAAAGCTCACAGAGACTTCATGATTTCCAAATAATCCTTGAGAAGCATCATTTCATCGAGTCTGCATCAACTTGAGGATGTGTTTGCATTTGTGATTTCTCTAAATGTGTTATTATTATTATTATTATTATTATTATTATTATCATCATTATCACTGGCAGAGTTCCTGCCCTATGGGTGATCTTTGTCCAAATGTGCAGCACGTTATTCTGACTCATCCCTTTACGTGCGTGGTGTATAGGCAACAAACTGCTGCTTCAGTCGCTCCCAAAAATAAAAAAATAACACTGGTTATGTACACAGAGCAAAAATATTTCTCCTTGTGTGCATGTATTATACATTATCGTTGTTTTGCTGAGATAATTATTCAATTGCACTGGCCCATAAGCTAACAGCAAAGGCCTGAAACCTAAGACCTCAGGCTGATGCACACCGTCGCCTTCGCAAGGCCCATGACGCCTTTTGACTCCAACCATTCGATATTTGATGATCCTTTCAACAATCGCTTAAGTTGTTTTGCACTGAATGGAAAACTCGTCGGGAGGTCACGGCGGTTATGAATATGATCCATCCAAAGATGTCTTAGGCTTACCAAAATAACAGACATATGATCTTCACTTTTTCTTCAGGTTGCAATTGTGGGTGCCATGAGGTCAGATGTCCAACAATTGGTGAAGAGCAAGCATGCATACATACATACATACATACATACATACATACATACATACATACATACATATATACGTACTTTTGCTCCATTATATTGTTACGCGTCGACCTTCAGGCACCACAGCGAGTGCACCAGTAACCCTGAGTGTCACAGCAGAAAATAAATAAGGACCTTGGTGTGCCCTTCGTGCTGCTTTAAGGGTGGAACCAACAAACGACAGGAGACAGAAGGGTAACGTTGTAAGAAATATTTATTAATCCCTAATGTCTACCTTAAGCACAATACTTCCGGTTCCGGTTTTGAGCGGCAAGAGGTCTCCTTCGGGGCTCCCTGCTGACATTCTCAAAGTTAAGTTCCGGTTGTTATTTGTCCCGTTTTAACTGTTTAATTTTCTCACCTACATGTTAATGTGTGTTCCTAGTTCGGTTTTGTTTCAAAAATCGTGCTATTTTGTGAGTATTTATGTCGACGTTCTCACCTGGTGTTTGAGGCCTAGTCCTAGGCTTGAGGCCTACCGGTTCCACTTGGTGTTCGATCGTTTTTTTTTTTTGTTTGTTTGTTTTTTCTCCCCATTACCTTCAATTTCTATCCTCCCCATTACCTTCAATTTTCATCCTCCCCACTTTCCAAACATCCCCCATTCTCCCAACTAATCTCTTTCTTATCTCAAAAAAAAAAAAAAAACCCAACAACAACAACAACAACCTTCTCCCGATTCTGCTACTTCTTCTTCCTCTTAACTTCCTCCTCGTCTTCCTCGATTTTTTTTTTTTTTTTTTTTTTTACACTTCCATGACCTAATCTGTTGAACTCTCTCATACATTAATATTAACAACAAAAACGATCTTATAATGCTTCATCTTCCTCTCTCACACATGTGGTACTCTTTACTGTTTCACAATGCACTACTCTTCTGCTATTTTAACAGACTGCTCTCATTTCGACCTCTCCTTCATTCCTTGCCTAAAAAATCCAACTATTACAGCGCTTCTTCTCTCCATGCTCTGAATTCGCCTTCATTGCATCCATCAAGAATTGTGTTAAATCGCATCTCTGACCTAAAACTTTTAAAAACCACAGTTTGCCATGGATGCTCGCTTTCCATCAACCATTCTTTTTTTCCAACTTCAGTGCCAACTCACCCCCTCACCCCTCACTCTCACTCTCAAAGCAACCATCCCACTCTTCTCCCTCCAAGCCTCCCTCTCACCTCTTTCAAAAATTCCCCCTCACCTTTCTCCCACCTTTCATCCCCCTCACTCTTCCTTCTCTAAGTTGCCCCCCTCTCATCCACCAACCTGCCTCCCTCCACTGCCCTCTCACCTCCATCTCTTCACTCCACCTTATCAAATCCTCAACTGCCATCTTCCTTGTCTCTTGTCCCCCCTCTCTCACAGCACCACAGAGCCTTTTCTCCTCCTCATTCGGCCCCCTCCCCTCGCTATTCTGCAATACCCCACACTCCTTCAGCAACCCTCCTTACCTCCCCCCCTCGTCCCTCGTCCGACCCTCCCCCGCCCCTCCACCTCCTGCACCAAAAGCCTCCTCCCCTACCTCTTCATTAAAAGTGTGGACCTCAAATATCCGGGGCCTTCGCTCAAACCTTTCAGATCTTTCCATGCAGGTTGCCACTGACAAACCAGACATTATCTGCCTAACAGAAACTTTCCTCTCCCAAGACGTGTCTGACTCCCAAGTATCTCTCCCTGGTTACTCCCTCTTACGGTATGACAGACCTGAGCCTCGTCCTGGTGGAGGTGTTGCTCTCTTCATCAAAGACTCTATTCCTCACTCTCCCTGCACTGCTCTCACTCCCCCACACCCAGGAATACCTCTGGCTTCGGCTTCCCCTCCACTCCCACCTCATGTTTATATGTGTACTGTACCGTCCACCGAACAGTGATGACTCCATCTACACCTCACTCTCCGAAAACATGGACCATCTTCTATCTTCTCATCCAAACTCTCTCTTCCTCTTATGTGGCGACTTCAATTGTCATCACGCCAGTTGGCTAGGTGTGGGTACCTCTCTCACCTGCCATGGGACATCAGCAAAAGCTTTCTGTGACTCATTGGGACTGACTCAATCGGTCAACTTCCCGACCCGGATCTCAACCAATGGTACTCCATCTCTTCTGGATCTGATTTTGACAAATTTCCCTGACAATATCTGCTGCTCTTCCTTCGCTCCAATTGGTTCTTCTGACCACGTCCTTGTTAAAGTGGACATCTCTCTGGCTGTTATCAGAGAACCACCTCACCGCCGTCGAGTCTGGCATTTCACTCAAGCCGACTGGCAGGGTCTCCGAGCAGCCATCAAACTTACAGACTGGTCTCCTATCACTACTTTCTCAAACATCAACTCATCCTGGGAATTCTTTCAAAGAAACTTGCTCTCCCTCATGCACAGATTTATCCCCTCTCGTGTTCAGTTGTCTTACCCTTCCTCCCGCCCTTGGTTTACTGAAGCTTGTGGCGAGGCAGTTGTCCTGAAACAACTTGCCTTTGCCTCATGGAAAGCAAACCCAACTGAGGGCAATCTCAGTTCTTTCCACAAAGCTCGGAACAAGTGTGTAGCTACCCTCAGGAGAGCCAGAAAACGACATCTTTCTCATCTCAAGTCTGAACTCTCAAACCTCTCTCCCTCCTCAAAATCCTGGTGGCGTTTAATCAAATCTGTTTCTGGTGTATGTTCCCCCTCCATCCCCTCCCTTACCTCAAATGGCCGCACTGCTGATTCCACACGTGATAAAGCTGAATGTCTAAACTCGGTGTTTGCAGCTAAATCTTGTGTCCTAAACCCATCACTATCTCTACCCACTTTACCCAGTCGCACCCAACTTTCCCTGGACTCTGTATCCTTTTCTCCTGACAAGGTGGAGAGCTTGCTTTCAAACCTCGAGCCAGATTCTGCCACCGGTCCAGACGGCATCAGCCCACGTGTCCTCAAAGCCTGCTCTTCTGCTCTTGCTCACCCTCTCTCTGTTCTATTCACCCTCTCATTTTCCCAAGGTCATCTGCCATCTGCTTGGAAATCTGCTAACATCACTGCCCTGCATAAAAAAGGTGCAAAAACAGATCCCTGTAACTATAGACCAATCAGCCTTCTCCCAATCATCAGCAAGGTTATGGAATCCATCATCGCTTCAGACATGAAATCCTTCCTCTTCTCCAATGGCTTGATTTCCAATCATCAATTTGGTTTCAGACCAGGTCACTCTACCCTAGATATGCTGCTACTGCTCTCCCATCAATGGATGGAGGTCCTCAATGCCAGACAGGAAATCCGAGCCGTATCCCTGGACATATCACGTGCTTTTGACACAGTCTGGCACCCTGCCCTACTCACCAAACTCTCTGCCCATGGTATTCAAGGCCATCTCCACTCATGGCTCGCAGACTTCCTCTCCTGTCGCAGTCAACGTGTGGCCCTAAATGGAGTTCTTTCATCCCCTCTTCCTGTGCAGGCTGGAGTTCCTCAAGGTAGCGTTCTGGGCCCTGTTCTTTTTCTGGTTTTCATCAATGATCTCTCGGACTCTCTGGAAAATCCTCTATTTCTCTTTGCCGATGACTCAACCCTCTGCCGTACCATCTGTCATCCCTCAGCCCGGCAAGCAGCAGCTTCTTCACTCACTGCAGATCTGGATAAAATCACAAACTGGTCCAACACGTGGAACATGTCTTTCAATCCAGACAAATCTCACACTCTCACTATGTCTCTTCGAAAGGACCGTTTACAAAACCCCCCATCCACTTTCTCAACAATCCTCTGGAAGAAGTCTTTTCTTTCAAGCTTCTGGGTCTCACTATCTGCCATGACCTTTCCTGGGAAAGTCACATTTCCAACCTTGCCTCAAAAGCCAGTCGCCGACTGGGAATCCTCCGTCGTGCAAAGTCCTTCCTCGGCCCTCTTGAGCTCCTGACCACTTACAAAGCTTTTGTCCGTAGCCTGATGGAGTACTGCTCTCCCCTCTGGGCTGGTGCTCCTGCCTCCCACCTTTCTCGACTTCACGCTGTCGAAACCAGGGCTTTTAAGATCATTGGCATCTCCCGCAATGAAGCTGAGTCTTTGGGCCTCTCACTCAATCACCGCAGGTTGGTCGGTGGTCTTTCTGTCTTCTACCGACTCCTCTCCCGCCTTGTGCCCCTGCTCTCTCTGCGATTTGTCCCCACCACATTTCCACAGGGCGCTCAAGGTCCGCCAACAACCCCCTTCTGGTAAAACTACCAAAATCACGAATCACTGCTCATCTTCACTCTTTCATTCCTCTTTTTTCCCGCCTTTGGAATAAACTTCCTCACTCTATTCTTTCCCATTCTTCCCTTCAGGCTTTCAAAACAGCTGTTCACCACCACCTCTTATCTTCCCCCATCCAAATCCTCGATCTTTTCTACCCCCGATAATCCACCCAAGCCCACTTCCTTCAATTCTCCTGCTTTCCTTCCTGAAAGTCCCTTTAATGTCCATCTTCCCCTCGCCATGTTCCCCGTCCCATCCCCATCCCTCTCCCTTCCACAGTTCACCTGTGTCTGTTCCCCAATGTTTTGTCCCTTCCACTCCCGCCCCTCTTGTCTCATGCCTCCTTGCTGTGAGTTGTGTGTTAGCTCTCATACGAGCCTCGACCAAGGTATACAAAAAAAAAAAAATAATAATAATAATAATAATAATAATAATAATAATACGAATTAAATGTAATGATTAATTACTTTCCTAAGACTCCCCAAATTAAACCAGCATGAACATTACATATAGCGACGTGGCAACTTGGCTTACTCAAGCAGTTCACACATTAAACCCCCGTGGGTTATAAATGGGTGAAAGGTCAGGGGTGAGCTCTGTTGAAAGGATCAAAGTCCAGAGGGTGCGCACTGTAATGTACTGAATGGAAGATGCTTAGCAGGCAGACACAATGCGGAGGAACAGTCGAGCCGGGCTGTGGTGCACAAGCATGAGCGCGAGCGTACTCTGCCCGTGGCTCTCCTTTATTGCGTATTAGCACACTCACGAGCCGGACGACTCCAGCATTACTACAACGCCTCAGGCGGCGTGCACACCTTATATCCCTTGCCGACCCGATGACCACACCGACCCCTCCTCCCATCATCATGCCCATCGTGCATCATCATCATGCCCCGCCCTGCATGCCCGCAGGCTACACCACACTCCTCCCTCCTAAAACTATGATTATTGAATGATCACCATCATAATAAGCATAAACAACACGAAGGACTTCGGTATAATAATCATGAAAATAAAATGAAAACAGCGAAGTATAACAGCACACCACATCATATAATGCGTGAAGCGAGTTAATGGAGCTGCCACGGCCAGATTCCGAAGACACAGCACCTCCCAAACTCTGGCCGCGTTACCGATATGAAGCAGCAAGGCGAAAAGCACAGCAGCCCTACACAGCGGAACCGCCCCCAGGCGGCTCATGCTGACATGGCCCTCGCCGAGGCCGTGGCGATCTCTCGCGCCAACCTCCCCCGGCACCATCAAACGCCTCCGGCCCACTCCCCCCAGGCAGACCCGACGTCGATAAACATTCCGAGGCCGGAAGCCCGCTGTCTGGAAGCCGTGGCGCCAGCCTTGATCGACCTTGGCCGGGGGCACTGAACAGCGCCGCTGGCTGTACGCACTTAATGCTCCAAAACAACCCACGCACCACAATCAGTTGAGATGCCAACGCCCGTCTAAACGGCCTTGAGCGAACACAGAGAGCTGCGCTCTCAACCAGAGGTGGGGGTAACGCCGACCAGCGCCCCAGTCTTGGTTCCGAGTCAATCTCCGAGACCCACACGGCAGCTAGACGGTAGCAACTCCATTTAAACCACACTTCAATCATAGGCTCGTTATAAATCACTACGAACATCCTTCGAAGCATTGCAAACTCATTTTTCCGTACAGCGCGCTCTTGATAAAATCCCAGCACATGACAAAGCAACACCCCGCGGCCCGGGACAATGGAAGGCCAACCCAACCTTTTTATTCGCCACCATCGCTCCCAAAGCCCCCACATCACATTTATCACAATACCACTCCCATTGATTGAGCTCCGCCAAATCCACTCTCACACGGGAACTGCTGGCATTAATTTCAACAACGTTAAACTGCATCACTAGAGCAAGGAAAAACACATATGCCATGAACAACAACCCACAACCCACATCACGAGTCCGCTTCTTGGTTGTCGACTCGATGTTGTGACTCGCGACTCCCTTTAACGCCACGGGCTCACCGCAACCTGCCGCAGCTGCCCGAACAACACCGGCGCGCATTGCCTCACGAACGCTGCCGAAACGCGGGAACTCATCGCGAGAGCTGATACGGCTCTCACCGCTCCCGAACCGCACATCACCGCCGCAGGCAGCAACGAACGGTCGCTCCCGTTGCATCGACGCGGCCCCCGCCGCCAGAGCCTCGCCCTCGGTACTCGACGAAGGCCTCGAAGAGAGCACTGGCACATCTTGGGGTACGAACCGGAGATCCAGTCCGAGGTGCGCCAGCCAGTCCCGACCCAAAAGGGCGGGCCCCTCCCCTCGTACAACGAACACCGAGAGCCGGGCGCGTCGACCTCGGTAGCGCACTGAGACGTCGGCCCTCGCAAGCGGTGCAATCGCTTCACCGGTGTACCTGTACAGCGATAAGGCCGTCTTGACCAGGCGAATACCGCGAAGACCACGAGTCGCCTGCTCACCCATGACCGACACTGCAGCCCCGGTATCCACGCAAAACACGGTCAGTTCGCCATTCACTTCGACCTCCACCGTGAAAGGCGTCGCCATCTCCGAACCAACGGAAAACAGACTCAACCATGGTTGCATCTCCTGCTACGGCTCGCCGGCATCGTCATGCCCCGGTTGCAGGCCGATCTCCAGGTCACTGGGGTCCTCCCGCACCTCGTCATCCAAGACCCCAACGGAGGCCCCCGCCATCCGACACACACGCTTCAAATGTCCCACCTTGTGACAATGCAAACACACGGTGTTCTTATACGGGCACATTTGTCCCAGGTGCGGACCCCCACACCCCCAGCACCCCCGGAAAGCCCCTTCGCTCCCGGTGCGACTGTGCTGCGGTGCCCCTTCGCTCCCGGTGCGACCGTGCTGCGGTGCGCGCCCTCGTCCCGCACCGCCAGGCGCGCGTGCGACCTGCAGCACTTGAGCCATCGCGCGGACTCTGGGCTGCACGACCTGCGGCACTTGTGCGGTCACCGCGTGGACCTCGGGATTAGCCGACATGCCCCAGCTGGAGCTACTCATTACGTCCTGGCCAGCAATGGTGCGGACATCCGTGAGTGTCTGCTCGACAGACGAAGCAGTCGCGACCGCCGAGTCGAATGTGATGTCGGTCAACCGCAGGATGGCTGCTACCATCTTTGCGTCTCGCAGACCAGAAATAAAACGATCTCTGAGCCGTGCCGGACGCTCCTCTGTTGTGAATTTGCACGGCACAGCCGAATGCTTCACCCGTGCTACGAAGTCTGCAACGCGCTCCTCGCCACCCTTAGCGAGGTGATCGAACTGGAACCGCGCGAGATGTAACGACTTCTCTGGCGCCAAGTGGGTCTTCATTTTCGCCACGATGTCCTGAAACGATAGCCCCTCATCACTGGGTCTATTTGGAGCCACCAAATCACTCAGCAGCCGGTAGTGCTCCGTTGATAGCGAGGCGAGCAAGATCGCCTTGCGTTTCTCTTCATCCTCTACATCATTCGCGCGAAAGTAGCAACCTAACTGTTCAGAAAACAACTCGAACTCATCTCGCCCGAACACGGGTATGCGTCCGTGCGCCATGTCCCGACCTTCTGCCATGCTCGTGCTGGCGAGACCCTTGGCTCCGTAGCTTGGAACCGCACGGGTTACTTGCCGCCCTGCACACGCCGATCCGAAGATCCTCGTCAGCCAACTGTAATGTACTGAATGGAAGATGCTTAGCAGGCAGACACGATGCGGAGGAACAGTCGAGCCGGGCTGTGGTGCACAAGCACGAGCGCGAGCGTACTCTGCCCGTGGCTCTCCTTTATTGCGTATTAGCACACTCACGAGCCGGACGACTCCAGCATTACTACAACACCTCAGGCGGCGCGCACACCTTATATCCCTTGCCGACCCGATGACCACACCGACCCCTCCTCCCATCATCATGCCCATCATGCATCATCATCATGCCCCGCCCTGCATGCCCGCAGGCTACACCACACGCACAACTGGTGAAGCCGACGTGGGCAGTCACATTTCATAAGTCCTCAGTAGATGAATTCCCGAATAGTTAAAGCATCGAGAAGAACTCGAGTTGGCCATTAATTCTACGTGGGCTGGGGGGAGGGGTGGGGGGATGCCTCCCCTCGTTAATTTTCACGATGATTTTCAAACCGCGGCCAAAATAGCAGAGCCCAGAAAGGGTTAAAGCTGCATCACATAATGAAGATGAGAACTCCAAGCTGAAAAAGATAATGTGGTTTAAGGACAGGAGAGGTTAGGACCAGTCAACATGCCGAGTGCCTTCCCACAGTGGCATCTAAATCACCCAAAATGGAGCCAACTAGGGTATTCAATGAGCAGTGTTTTATTGCCCCTGAGATGACCACTGCGGTGCAATGTCCGACATGCAGGGCCAACGAATAGTTGAGGAAGTTCAGTGGAAAAAGAGTACCTCGCAGGGTATATGTATGAAGATAAGCTGAATCTCTTCAATGGACCAGCGCACAGTGGGTTAAAGATGAGCCACAGTGGCAAAGAGCCAATAGGTCATTAAACCTTAACAGGAGGTTGGCATACAGAACATTCCCTGATCCCTCCTTCACTGTGGATGTCAGTATTAAAATATATTGTTACGGGTTCGGGGAAGGGCACAGCTCACGAGGTGGTGACTCGGACCCGCTTCTCAACCTCCGACCCTGAATCCGCCAAGCCATGGATAACTCTGTGACCCAACGAACCACGGACGCCGTCTGAGGCAACTAAATCTGGTAGGGTCCCCCTATCAGGTCAGGCCACATTAGATCTGTTACTTGCTACAGGTACAATGCAGACCTGTATTGACTGGTTCCATGGTTGGGTTGTTGACGAGTAAACCACCTCCCCCCACCAGGTGAGGAGGATGTATGGATATGGGCACCCAGCAGGACTAAAAACAAAACCTGTCAAAGGGTGGAGGAGCTCCTTGTGAGCCAACAGCCATCCATATCTAGTGCCCAACTGTGTCAGCAGACGTCGTCCTGCAGTTGGGTTACTTGTGTTTTTAAGGAGGTTACTGGCAGGATTTGCACTCCAGCCACCGTAAAACCCTTCACTCTGCAAAACACAAAAAAAAACACAAAGAAAACTCACAACCCATTCTGTGAGAGTACCTCCTGTGCAGTTGCCCTTCGCAAGGCAGCTCACCGGATGATGGAGTTGGGGCAAAGCCTTTGAGATCCCCATTCCTTGAAGGTCAGATGAAAAGCATGGGGGTAAACTTCTGAGATCAGATTGCGGTAGTGTGTGGCGGAGTGGTGCTGAGTTGTCATCCACCAGATGGCGGTCATCTTTGGTTAACCTGAGGCGGTCCTTTCGGATGGGTGCCTGGAATGTCCTATCCCGAAGAGAGGATGATCACCTGTCTCTGTTATCATTTGAGCTCAAGCGTTTGAACATCGGTATTGCAACAATCTCTGATATTCGGAGACCAGATTGCGGCAAGATCGTGGCGCGTCGTTACACCGACAATTGGTCTGGTCGCTCTGATGGTTACCATGTCAAAGGAGTTGCTGTAGTTGTGTCCTTTGAGCTGACTCCAATGATAATTGAGGTAACACCGGTCAACGAGCGTATTGTGAAACTAAGGATTCGTCAATCCTTGGGTGTCATTTCCCTGGTCTCTGGATATGCTCTGACTGAGGCGAGTGGTCTCACCGTGAAGGAAGCATTCTATGCCGCACTCAAGTCTGTGGTTGATCAGTGCCCCAGGCGAGATACACTTCTAGTCTTCGGGGATTTCAATGTATCGACTGGAACTGATAGGGATGGATATGAGACATGTGTTGGTCCACACGGGTCTGGAACTGTGAACCGGAATTCCACTAAGTTCCTTGACTTTGCAAGAAGCCGTGGACTGAGAGAGGTTGGTTCATAGTTTCAGTGCACACAGGCTCTTTGCTGGACTTGGAATTCTAACGCTGGTGTTGTGATAAAGGAGATTGACCATGTGCCCCTTGATGGTCGCTGGAGGATGATCCAGAACTGCAGGCTCCACCAGAGTGCTCAGTTCCTCAATACCAACTACAGGCTTGTTGGAGGCAACTCTGAAGTTGCAGCTTAAATCCGGGAGAATCGTACCATCCCAGCCGAGGCTGGATGTTGGTAAGCTCAAGGATGAGAGGGTAGCTGAGGAGTTTGCGAGCAGGCTGAGTGGGGATTTGGGGGTCTGGATGCTTTGGGAAATCCTGGAGTTGTGAAGTACCTTTAAGACTACCATCCTTGATGTTGCCGGTGGATGTTTTAGAACTCACCGAAGGGCGAAGAATAAACATGTCTCTCAAGGGACACTGGATACCATTGACCAGAGTTGCAGGGCCAGGCTTAATTGCAGAGCTGAGCTCTTCAGGGTGTTGAAGTGTAAAACTGTATGTGTGCTGAGGGTGGACAAGGAGACCGGTGTGTGAGGGATTTGCAAGGGGATAGAGCATCACCTGTGATCAAGTGATTCTCGTCCTGCTTACAGGGGAATTCATGCATTGCGGTCCTCCAAGCCCATCCCTCGGTGTAATGCATTTAGAGCGGAGGGTGGTGGGCTCTTGACAGAGCCGAAGTGAAGTCCTGCTGGCGGACCACATTGCACCGCAGTGGTCATCTCAGGGGCAATAAAACACTGCTCATTGAATCCCCTAGTTGGCTCCATTTTGGGTGATTTACATGTCACTGTGGGAAGGCACTCGGCATATTGACCGCTGGCGGGTTACTTTGAACAGCTGCAACAGGCTGACCCACCAGATGTTGAGTTGGATATCAGTTGTTACTATACCTATTGCTGACCCTCCAATCAACTGTGATCCACCTTTGTTTGTGGAAACGCAGGCTGCAGTGAACCGGTTGTAATGGGGTAAAGCTCCAGGGATCTGTGGCATCCATGCTGAACTTCTCAACGCTGGTGGAAATGCTGTACTTGTGTCATTGCATGCAGTTCTGTGCTCTGCCTGGAACACAGGCATCATCCCAACTAACTGGAAGAGGGGCCTTGTCCCTCTCTGGAAAAAGAAGAGCGATCACCAGGGCTCCAACAACTATCCCAACTAACTGGAAGAGTGCCTTGTTGTCCCTCTCTGGAAAAGAAGAGCGATCACCAGGGCTCCAACAACTACCGAGGGGTGACTCTGCTCTCAGTGCTGGGTAAGGTCTTCCTTCAAATAATTATTGGTGGGGTTTGCCACGATCTGCTTGAGCACCAGTGCCCAGAACAGTCAGGCTTCATACCAAACAAGTCAACGATTGACCGTATCCTTCCACTTCGGGTCCTCAACGAACACAGACGAGAGTTTCGGCAGGGGCTGCTTGCAGCTTATGTAGATCTCTGTGAAGCATTTGATTCAGTTAATGCCCTCTGGAGGATTTGTGGTCTTTATGTGGTGCCACCCAAACTGATCAATCTGATGTCTTAGCTTTTCCTTTGGTACTGAGAGTGCTGTGAGATGTGGTGGTACCATCTCTGACTTATTTCCAGTTGTTACTGGAGTTCATCAGGGGTGTGTACTGGCCCCCACACTTTTCAGCACTTGTATGGACTAGATTCTGGGGAGGATGTCGGAAAGATCAAGCTGCGGTGCTTCTTTTGGAAATGTCAAGATCTCTGTCCCTGAATTCACAGACGATGCAGTCATCTTTGCGGAGACTGGATATCCTTTTTGGGGCCCTTGCGGTGCTGAATGAGGAGTCGCAGCCGCTGGGATTACAGGTTTCCTGGGTCAAAATTAAGATCCAGGCTTTCATTGACATCTTGGATGCTGCTTTCTTATTTGTACCTGTTTGTGGTGAGGATGTTGAGTTCACTAAGAGATTCACTTTCCTTGACAGTGATATTCATGTCTCCACAGGCTGTTTCCAGAGGTCAACAGACGTCTAGGTCAGGCCTGGGGAGTCATTGATTCACTGGATCATGGAGTGTAGCACTGTCGATAGCTGTGCAGGAGGACAGAAGTCTGAGTCTTCAGGTCCTTGGTGCTATCAGTCTTGCTCTCCGGATGTGAGACTTGGATTATGACCAGGGATCTGAAATAGAGAAGAGACTTAATTCCTTTGATACCAGGTTTCTTTGGAGAATCCTTGGCTCTTGCTGGTAGGACTTTTTGTCCAAGGAGCAGTTGCTGAGAGAGATTGCTGGTATCCTGTGTTGGAGTGGCGACCCGTCCAGGATGCTGCCCAATAGCCAAGGTGACTGCTTAGGCAGCACCAACGCTCCATACAGAGTATGGTCCCAATTGATGGATGGATTCTAAAACTGCATTGACTCTTCACTCCTCTTGTTTTGACTTAACAGCAAATGTAACCTTTTCGAAGCACACTTAAATGAATATACTGGTCCGTAACAAAACATACAGATCATATGGTTGTCACCCTGTCGAAAGTGCCCTGTCTCGGCATCCTTTGATGATGTCATGTTGGCAGGTTCCTAAGAGTTGTTATTTCAAAGACCTTTGAGTAATTGAAAGGATGAATATCATTAATATCTTTATATCCTTCGAAATGCTCCACCATTGCTCTTCATTTGCCATTTCTAGGAACGCATCATCGAGCGGTTGAAGGAACAGAGGGACAGGGATGACCGCGATCGGCAGGAAGAGGCAGATGCCTACAAAAAGGAGAACAAAGAGCTGAAGGAAAAGATCAAAGTGTTGCAGACTGAGCTGTCCGACAAGGAGGTATGGATCTCACTCTATTTTATCATTCAGTTATTCTCCTTCTGCTACACCTCCTGCCGCCCCCCCCCCTTCCTTATTGCAGTGTGGACACTTTTGACTCATTTCAGTCCTCCCACAACATGGATGTGATCATTATCTCAGCTGTTCAGGCATTGCAACACAATGTGGCAGAGAACCTCTCAGAGCTGTAATCATAGCCATTGTGCCGAGAAAACATTTTATCTTTTTTTTTCCACATTAGTTTGGAAAATGTTTTTGGTTATTGCTCACTGAATCCCCAACTTTTGAATTGGCGTATGACTGCTCAATGAGGCCTTTTGCGCATGTGCTGTCTGTGTTTGTGTTGATTCAGTTCTGCTCAACGGGCGCTTTTAACCTGCCGTTGCTCGTGTGATATATGTAATTCAAATCTTCTTTTTAACATAATTTTCAGCATTTAGACGAAAGAGTGAAAAATTCAAAACTGTTTACCATAATTGTTCTGTTCCTGGATGCAAATCGGACTCACGGAAATATAGGAAATACAAGAAATATCCGTGGATGAGACAGAGAGGTGTTGATTTCCTATAATTTTCTGGTAATACTGTTGCGGGGCCGGGTATCGGTGATGAGCACGACCGCCAGATGGAGCAGTAGAGTCGGCTCCACCAAACACCCGGAATTTATAGGTCGTCACCCCTGATAACTCCAGAGCCGACGAGTCCCTTATCAGACCGAAGATCGCCAATAGGTCGACCACGTGGGGTAGGGTCGATTGCCAATTTCAATTTACCTAAATACCCACGTCGTCCAAACTACCGGGGAAATTCACCCTCGACGGCGCTCGTACGGAACGAGCCGCTAGCGTGCTCGAACCGTGTGCAACCCGAGCGGACAATCACCGAGATCCGTCGGTCCAAATGTCCCCTTACGGCGGCAACAACGGCCTTGCTAATTCTCCAACATGCGTCACACTAAGCTAATGGAAGGAAACACAGCAACGAACTGATACATTCAACACATGGCTTTATTTATAATGGGGCGGGGGGGGGCACGAAGCAAGAAGCAGAGTTATCCGAATATAGAGATGCAAGGCAATTTATGTACAAGCAAAGAGCACTTGTACAATTCCTACTTACTAGACTGGCGCCACAAACACACACACACACACACAAGAAACGGTAGCCACAGCCTTTATTGAGGCCTCCAGCTCGGAGGGAAAGGCGAGCTGAAGACCAGAGCCTGCCTCAGACCTGTCCACCTTATGTGGTCTTCGAGCTGATTCGAACCGGGCACCAGCAAGAGGCGAGCCAGATCCAGACAACAGCGAACCGCGAGCGGCCTCCCGAGCTCCGCTCAGTGTGCTTGCCGACAACCAAACCTCTCCTCTGTATCCCGAACCGTCGAGAACGCAGGAGGTTTCTCGGCCACTTCCCCAAGTCTTTGAGTTTAACGCCAAAGCGAGGGTTGATTACTCCACACTTGCTCCACCTGCCCGTCAGAATGACCACAACCTTGCCGGCTCGATGGTCATCAACTATCTCACAAACTCTCTCGTTCACCGACTGAGAGACGGCGCACAACCCTTGCGGTTCTTCTTGGGGATGGTGGCTCAAGCTCAAGCTGTCGTCCGATCGCGCCACACCCTTATTCACCCTGTCTCGGGGGGGGGGGCGCCTCCGCCTTCCCCGCTCTCCCTTACTGGACGGTTTTGGTGCGCAGAATCGCTCGTCGCCCTGTCACTGGCCAAAACGAGCGGCAAGTCCGTCCATTGGCCCGGGGGTGTGGTGACGTCACGCGGACCACCTTCCTCACCGTCATGAGGCTCCTCCTTGAACTCTGCCCACCAAACAGGCAGAGGAACATTATTCTGCGTGGGCTCCGCCCACCAAACGGGCAGAGGAACATTATCCTGCGTGGGCTCAGCCCACGTACGTGCTGACACGCACACAGACAATGGCGTCGGTGTGAGGAAGCGAGGTGAAGGCGTGTTGTTGTAGTTGATGGTGGTGTAAAATTAACGAAAACCCTGACTAGCAAAGTAACTTCGCAGCGCATGTACATTTAATCACCCATTAGACATGGGATGGGGACCCTACCTAAAAAAACACATACCAATATAACTGTTCTATAGGACCTGGATGTTGAATGCAGTAAGCTTCCAAATTCGTAACAATACAACCTCGCATCCGCAGTGGATATATAAAGCGCGCGCACACACACACACACACACACACACACACACACACACACACACACACACACACACACACACACACACACACACACACACACACACACACACACACACACACACACACACACACACACACACACACACACACACACACACACACACACACACACACACACACACTCTACAGAGACATGACAGAAGTAAATAGACACCTTAAATTTATTCATTTCATCTGTTTAAAGCAAGTTTTACTCAGTGATTTGTTCTAATATTCAACTATTTATTTGCAGAAACAAGTTCTTGGGTCTTGTATGACAATTAACTATGCTTCGAGACCCAGGGAGCATACGACCTTTCTGATTTTCAGAGGACGAATTGTTGGCCATTCGGAAGGTGGAGTTAGCCAGCGTCAGATTGCTCAGAACCTTGGCATTCCGCTTTCTACGGTAAATCGGGCGATTGCCCAATTTATCAGCGAAGGCCAGGAATCCAGAGCTTCCCGTTCTGGTTGATCTCGGCCCTCAGAAAGATGTCTTTGAGCTGTAAAGTGGTCCACTGAGAAAACTCCCTGTTGCAAGGCAGCAGATGTTGCAGAGGAGGTCCAAGTTAGCTCAGGAACTGCCATGTGGTACCTTCATCAACTAAGCTACAATGGGAGAGCAGCTAGGAGAAAACCTCTTCTAAGACCAGCCAACATTCAAAGGAGAAAGAACTGGGCTGACGAGATGGCCAACAGACCCTTGGAGTTTTGGCAAACTGTCATTTTTTCAGTTGAGTCCCAATTTGCTCAATTTTCTGACAGTGGACGCGTATGGGTCTGGAGACTTCCCAGTAAAGAGTTATCTTTGAACCGATTGCAGCCAACTGTCAAACACGGTGGTTTTTCAGTTATTGTGTGGGGAGCAATCTGGACCGCTGGTCGGTCAGAGCTTGTAGAGTGTGTTGGCAATATCAACTCTGCGACACACCTTTCTATCCTTGAGGATGGACTTCTCCCTGTCTTCTCCACTGGTCAGATTGTCAAAAACAACACTGTTCATGGAAGATGGAACTCCATGCCACACTGCAAAAAAAGACCAAAGAATGGCAGGACAGAAATGGAATCAAGCCACTTCCATGACCAAGTCAGTCTTCTGATCGCCCTCTCCTCTCCTCTCCTCTCCTCTCCTCTCCTCTCCTCTCCTCTCCTCTCCTCTCCTCTCCTCTCCTCTCCTCTCCTCTCCTCTCCTCTCCTCTCCTCTCCTCTCCTCTCCTCTCCTCTCCTCTCCTCTCCTCTCCTCTCCTCTCCTCTCCTCTCCTCTCCTCTCCTCTCCTCTCCTCTCCTCTCCTCTCCTCTCCTCTCCTCTCCTCTCTTCTCTCTCTCCTTACCAGTACACTGGTACTCATTTTGCCGACCTCGGAAGGATGACAGGCTGAGTCAACCTCCTGGTATATTAGTTCAGCGGCCAACGGGGCTTGAACTCAGGACCCTAGGATCCCAAGCCGCCACCGTAACCATTAAGCCAACACCAGGCTTCCAGTTTTCTGACATGAATCCCATTGAACACCTCTGGGCCATATTGGATCGAGCTGTGTGGAAAAAGTCCAGGAAGAAAGCATCACGGGCAGAATTGCGAAACATTTTGCGTGAAGCCTGGGGAGAAATCCCACAAGAGAAAATTTCAGAACTCGTTAGTTCTATGCCTGAAAGAGTAAAAGCGTTGAAATCTGCAAATGGCAAGTCCACAAAATACTAATGTATCTATTAAAATGGATCAGATATACTTCAAATGTTCATTAAATATAAACTTTAAAAACCATGGTGTCTATTTACTTCTGCTATGTCTGTGTAGTGTAATCTCTTGTGTCCCTGGAACCAAACAAAACATTTATAACAGTCCTCACAGCTCCTGTAGCTCCCACCTCCCTGCCCCTCCCCATCCTCCTCCTCTTCCCCAATATGATTAATAGTAAATATCATTTTTAGCTTACCCTGAACATGCCCAAGCCCCATTTGTACTACGATCAGCTGTCTGTTCTGCGAGCTGAGAAAGTTCTCCAAGTCTTTCCTTCTGTAGAGGCACAACCCTTTCTCTCAGGTACTTTTCGAGGTATCTTCGGCTTCTTTGAGAAGCTTTATGAGCCATTTTAGGTGACGATCCTCATCTCCCACACAATATACTTTTATGATGCCCTGAACGCCGCTGTTTCCTAGGCTTTCTGCACATGGGTGCCGACTTTGAGTATTGTGGGGGCGAAATACATCATCTTGAAAGTGGCTGTATTAGCCGAGATATATTGCTCTGTGAAGAAAAAAAATAAAACACCAAGTTCTCCAGCATCGTGCATTATTCTTTCTGGATGAGAGATGATTATTGGTGGTTGGAGGGATCTGACCTGCAACCCCCCCCCCCCCCACTGTTCTTCTTACTGTTCCTATAACTTTTAAGACCATTTTGATCATATCAGTCATGACATGCTGAGCTGTATACACATTTGACCATTTTTGTCTCGTGCTTCTCTCCAGAGTTCACTACTGGATATAAAAGAGCATGCATCATCGCTTGCCTCATCTGGCTTGAAGAAGGACTCCAAGCTCAAGACGATGGAAATTACTCTTGAACATAAGACCGAGGAATGCAGCAAACTTGAGTCTCACCTTCGAAAGGTAATCGGAGGTGTTGGAGCTTGCTTTTGTAGAAGGAAAAGTAATGTTATAAAACTTGAAACCTCATTTTTTTTTTGTGCAGTCGCAGGAGGCAGAAGACGTGGCCCGAAGCAGCCCAGAGCTGGGGGAGCGAGTGCGTGAACTGGAGCAGGAATTGGTACTGGCACGACAGGAGGTGGCTCGCTCGCAGGCAGAAGTCGACCGCCTTTTAGACATCCTGCGAGAGGTTGAGAATGAGAAACACGACAAAGACAAGAAGATCGCTGAACTAGAGGGGTGAGTCTTCCTCATTTTCAAAACTTGCGTTAGATGCCTGAGGTTGCCACCTTGCTTAAACAGAATTCTTTGTACGGTAATTATTCCCCCCCCCCTCCATGAAGGTACGAAAATACTTGTCGTTTTCACCCAACGTTTCAAAGCTTATAAACAAACCAATGGATTAGAATTACAACAACTGTGAGGACGTCACTTCTTGTAGTTCGCAAGCGGATAAGCTTGACCAGAACAAAACAAGTGTTTTTTTTGTGTTGTTTTGCGTATTTTGTTATCGTGATTTGTCGGGGCTGTGGAACTGTATTTATAAAGCTGTGTTTGTGTTCATAACAGTTTTAGTGGGTATTTGTGCTAATTTATTGAAGGAAGCAAGGGGAGGCCTCGTGTTCAGTTTAGCATTTAAGTTAGTTTGGGCCTTGGGAGAGTATGGAGATTTAAAAAAAAAAAGGGTTTGAATAGAGACCGAAGGAGAAAGGAAAAGGAGTTTATAAAATGTAATAGTTGCTCAATGTGGACTGTATCAACAATAGGAGAAGCAGCGGGTTCTTACTGTTGTAGGAAGTGTGAGGAAATGGCCCACTTGAGGATGGTTATTATTAGGCTGAAGGAATGCATCGATAATTATTTGCAGCAAGTAGCAGAATGTGAGAAATTTGTAGATAATAGTTGGTTACGGTTGTGGAGTGAGGTTGCTGAGGATATTGGAAGTGAGGACAGGTGGTGATGGTGCAGCAGTGGTGGTGGAGGTGCAGCAGGTTCATGTAGTGGTGGGTGCAGGTGGTTGTGGAGGTGCCGTGGGTGCAGGTGGTTGTGGAGGTTCAGGTGGTTGTGGAGGTGTAGCGGGGTGCAGGCAGCATTGGAGGTAGAAATTGGTCGACATGAGGTATGGGAGATCGTTTTTGTGGTTGATGTGATTATTAAATATGTAGATTCTTCGTTCTGCAGGAAGGATTTTAGACATATAATTCTGTGTAGTTTTGAAGGAACGGGAGTTCGGGACATTGACGGAAGGGTAAACGATATTGTATCGGGTCACGGCAGGAAGAAGTTGGTTGTGGTACACCTCGGTGCGAATAATGTAGGGAAAGTTTACTCGGAGGTTTTGAAAAAATAGATACAAGATATTGGGTAAGTGGGTGAAAGCAAAGGGTCGTAAGGTAATGTTTTCTGGGATTCTCCCTAGGATAGGAAACAATATAGAAGCTATGAGCAGAGCAATGGATGTCAACCAATGGCTGGAAGAACGGTGTAGGGTAGAGAGGAAGGTTTTACATTTCAGAAGCAGTGGGAATCATTTAAGGGATAAAGGGAATGTTTCCAGAATGATGACCATGTGTTAAATAGAAAGGGGGCAGCAAGGCTTGCAGTGGGAATTGAGGAAGGAATTCAGAACATTTGTGAAAAGACAGGTTGGTGTGGTAGGGGAGGAGACCCATCAACAGCAGGGTTGAGGGACAAGTAAGAGGGAAACGTGGAGAAATGAGGGATGTGGGGAAGAATGTGAACTAGTTGGATACAGCTGCAAACTCTCAATCAGAGAAGTGGAAGGAAGGACTGGAAACTGAGAAATATGTGGATTTGGGGAGGGTTAATGAGGGTAGAAAAGATAATTGTGAAAGTTGTACACAAATATTGTCTGTGCATGCTGGTTTTTAAATGTAATTACTGTACCATATTAATTCACTTTTCCATCTGCTAACATAGTCTATGGCTGCAGCTAATGGTACCTTTGTGTTTGCTCTTGCTTTCTGTGCCTTTCGCATCTTCTTCTTCTTCTTCTTCTTCCCAGTTCGTCTCCCAGGTCAGTAGAAGTAGAGCATTCCTTTGTTTTTCCCACTGATATAATCCTTAATCCCTGGTTTCTTTTCTGTGTCGCAACAAGTGCCGTTCGGTCGTATAAAAAAAACAGCTTGCAACCATTTTGCATTTCGAAATGAGTTTTGTTTTTTTTGTTGTTGGCAATTATATCTCATCTGCTTTTAATATCACAGAATTTGTTTTGCTTCCATCGCTTAAACTCATCTTCAACCAGACTCGGTGGCATAATAGCTGGAGCGTCCGCTCTGAGTCTGGGGGGTTGGCGGTTCGAACCCCGGCCGAGTCATACCAATGACTTTCAAAATGGTATCTGCTGCTTCCTTGCTTGATGCTTGGCGATTAAAAATGATTTATCATGGACAAACAACCTTATGTTGGCAACCATAGCGCAGGTTTTGATGCACTTAATGGTGTTTTCCTGCGTTGAAGTTTCTTGGAAGGAAACTCCTATTATCCCATTTCCTCTTTACTCTCATGTGGACATCCCCATCTCCTCGGAATCTCAAGGAGGTGGGGATGAGCCAGTCATCTGCCTGGGGGATGTCTAGACTGAGGCCCCCTGGAATACTGACGGAAAGTGGATGCAGCAACGCGCTGCTCCGGCACATGCTCTCATACCTGACCTGACCTGACCTCTTTACTTTATTGTCTGACCTCTGACCTCTTAGGTGGCCATTTCCTCAGAATTTTCAATTCCAGACGGCATGAGGGACTTTATTCCCAGGAATTCATTAATGCATGAATTTTACGAGTCAGCAACAAAGAAGAACTCCTCTCTGTGAACATTTATATACCTTTACCACTGGTATATCGTGCCATCTTGTGATTAAGCGTCTAGCTATCGATTAAAATTGAACACTGGTTGGTATTGGCTTTCTTAAGAGGTGACCATATAACGTAGATATTCATTTCACAATTTCAGATTACTGAATCTTCTACTTGACTGTACATTCACCTCTCCAGAGTTTAATTCCTGATGGAATTGCTTCCAGCTATAACGGCCGTTTGTTGTGGTTCCAGCAGGTGGCACAATCGTACCTTTTCTTCAAATAAGACTCCAAGATAGCTGTTCCATTTGCATGGTATCTTCCATTATCATAGGCCTTTGTTCCAGTATCATCAGTACATACGCATCTCATTTGGAATTTTGGATGACGAATAAATTGGATGCAGATGTGTTTCAAGTAAAATTGCATCATAAAGACAGAAACCTACGGATATGTGGTGTTATCGGAGAGTTTCAAAAACGAAGCGTTCTTGTGCTCAACGGAACAAGCTTTTTCGCTCTTAGCCAAAACAAATGTGCATTTTGTGGTCAACAAAAAGTTTACTTGTTTGGAGGGAGATGGAACCACCTTCCAGAGGCTGTTCTGTCTCACTCTCTCCCTCCAGAGCTTCAAGTAAGCAGTGCACCGCAATCTCTTGTCATCCCAAATTCTTTCCCATGATAATTATTTCCCCCATTAACCCTTCCTAACCCAACAATCCTACTTGCTAGTTTCAGTGTCTCCTCTCTCTCTCTCCTCTCTCCTCTCTCCTCTCTCCCTGGTCATTCATTGTTTATCCCTGATGTTTATCCCACGATTGGTTCTACCTTGCTCTTCCATGAGCCTCACTCCTGTAAAGGACAGAAAAAGAAAATCGACGAACTTTATTTTCCGCCAAAATGTAAAGAAGACTTGCCGTTTAACTCCCTGAACTTTTATCGCGTTGTTTTGATGAAAAGACTTCAGGACGGGAATTTTTGGGACAGGCATTCGGGATGAATTGTTGATGTATAAGGTGTTGTGATTGATTGATTGTTTGAGAGTGTAATTTGTGATATGGGTTGTTCTGTGCAGGCAGCAGAAGGACAACAACAAGAAGATGGCTAACTTGAAACACAAGGAACAAGTGGAAAAGAAAAAGGGCGCACAGATGCTTGAAGAAGCAAGGAAGCGTGAGGACAACCTGTCTGATGGTTCCCAGGTGCTCCAGGTGTGTTACTTTGGTAATCAAGGTTTGGTGCACAGCTTGAAAACTTGGGTATACGAGATATATGTATTCTTTCCAACTTCCGTTTGCATTTGCAATCCATTCCCCACACGTTTTCCTTCGAATGTCCTGCAGGATTCCTTACGCCAGCGTGACGAGCGGATTGAGGAGCTTGAGGATGCGCTGCGTGAGAGCGTGCAAATAACGGCTGATCGTGAGATGGTTCTTGCCCAACAGGAGGCCAACCATGCAATGTTGCAGAAACAGGTGCACCTACTGGCCTCCAAGCTGCCTTTCATTTTGTTGGGTTTTTTGTTTGTTTGTTTGTTTTTTTTTTGCTTCTGTGGCTAATCAATCACACCTTTGCTATTGGCTAGCTAGTCTTCCTGAGAAAAGCATTAAGGGGCATGTCTTGCAGCTCACAGAGACAACCAACATGCTTGAGAAGACCCGGCAGGAAGTGGAGATGGCACAGGTTAAGCTGAGCTCAATGCAGCAGTCTTTGGCAGAGAAGGAGGCGCACTTGACAAACCTTCGTGCAGAGCGCCGGCGTCAGCTGGAGGAGGTGCTGGAGATGAAGTGAGTACAAGTTTATTTACTGTGTGTGAGGCACTGTTAATATATCACATTATTGGATTGGTTATTTACAGCAGTTCTCTCAGGTTTTTGTTCGTAGTTTGTTTACAAATCATTCCTTAATGATGATGCTTCAATTGTGCAGCAAAATTGCTCTAACCCTTATTTTGCACTATCCCTCTTTTGCTCATACCCTCCTTGCTCAGACTGGTTCTTCTCATTATTCCCTCCATGGCTTCAAGCAAGCAATGCACCACTATCTCATGTCACCGTTCCCCATCCCCCACCCCCACCCCCATCCTCTTCTCCACCCACAGCCCCTCTCTGCCTCCACCCCCAATGCCAACATCACTTTTTATGCCCCATTAGTCCTACCTTCTTACTTGCAGGTTACTGTCTTTCCTTCCCTTCTCTTTCTGTCCTCTTTTCCTGTCCATTCATCTCCTTGCTTGTTGCGTCAACTTTGGGTCCCACTGCCCCACAACTACTTACACTCAAAAATGGTTAAAATATAGTCCTTAAAATAAAGAAAACTTTCTTCATGATGCTTTTGATGTCATATATTGGGACGCAACATGTTTTGGTCATCATGCCACCAAATTTGTTGTATTTTCGATTATTTCGTGTCGTACTGTGCTGAGAGATGGTACACCCATGAGATACGAAAAGATAGTGCACATTTTATGGATATTCTCATCCACCCCCCCCGAACCTGCCACCACCTTCACCACCCATACTCCTCCTCCTTCAGGATGAATAGTGTGCATGCAAACATCAAGTCTAAAAGTAGCAACAATAAAGTGTTCAGAGTTGGCTACCCCTTATTGTATGTGAATCTGGTAACATAGTTTCACCTAGATTTGATTCTCGACATGACTATAACCTGTTTGATTGGGTGTCCCGTCTTCTTGCATTTGTTGGTGGATGCTAAAGATTCCACAGTGTCTTTCACAAAGAATGATGGGTAACTTATCAGTCGTACTCTCGCCAAATTCCAAATTCCTTCTGTGACTACCTCTGCAAAGCTCAGAAAGGAGTTGGTAAAAGACAGAGCACTCACAAGCCTGTCCGCAATGTGCGAGTTAGAGGCCCAGAGATTCAGCTTCATTGTGGGAGATTCCAATGATTTTGAAGGCTTTGATCTCCAAGGCATCAAGGCAAGGTAGCCAGCTTAAAGATTCGATCTGGGGATGAAGCCATTGTAGGTTGGTAGAAATGCCCGGTCAATGGCTGGCTTTCTCCAGATATATATATATATATATATATATATATATATATATATATATATATATATATATATATATATATATATATATATATATATATATATATATATATATAATATATATTGATTTCTCAAGATTGAAGCAAATGTTCCAAGTCTTCGATCAGCTCCTAATTCTGTTAAGGTTTGCAGAGAAGAAAGAGACAGTGCCTGCATGTCCGAAGTTTGATGGATGCTGTGACAGACGGTGGAGTCGTTGGCTGGAATATGAGTTTCCAGAGAATCAGAAAGATCATCGATGAAGATGGTCCACAGGACTAGTCAAATACACTGTCCAAGACACCAGCCTTGACAGGGTGAGGATATCAGAGTATCCTGTTGCAAGCTAAGTGCTCACAATGAGAGTGGAGTAAGTCTTCAAGCCCATGAGAGGAGGTTGCCTTGGATGTGGGGTAGTCTTGGATCTGGAAGGCTGATAGTTTTGGAGAGCAAGGTGGAGTGCCAGACCGTATCGAATGCTCGAGATGTTTCGAGAGAGATGGCCCTGATCTCCTGTCTGAGATTGAGGGCCTCCATCCATTGTTGTGGGAGCTTAAACATCATGTCCATGGGAGAGCGATTATGTTCTAAATTCAAATGGATGGTCTGAGATCAGGCCAGTGAATAAAAGGAAGAATTTAATGTCGAACTTGATGATGGATTCCATGACTTTTCTTAAGCTAATGGACCTGCAGTTTTGAGGATCTATTTTGTGCCATTATTTATTGTGACTTCTTCAAACCATCTGCATTGACCGCATCATGTGGTTTGAGCTTTGAATATTCAAGTTGGTCCATTTGTGAAGGCCCTGTCACACCTTGACGTTTTAGCCAACGTATGCCGACATATGAAAAATTTGGCGAATACGCTGGCACACATCGAATACGTTATGGGTAAGTTTTGTATACATTAAGAGCATGCTGGCATACGTCGAGCTCGTCGACAAATTTTAAGCATGCTCAAAATTTTTCGACGTGCTCGGCGTATGACTCGCACGTTCCGCATACGCTGGCCATAGGTTGTAGGCACGTTATGCGATCGTTGACACGCGTCGACACACGTTACTTGTAAGTTACTCATAAGTCAAAATACGTCGAGGTAATGTTTAGCGTACCCGAAACTTATTTCTAACCTATTAGTAACGTGCTTTGAACCTATGTGTAACGTATCTCAAATGCATATTGACGTATGTAGACGTATTTGACGTCTTTCGGCCGACCACAGAACTTACTGAACGTGTTTCTAACTTACAGCTACTGTATAATGGCGTATTGGCAGCGTTTAGGGTAATTGGTATATAAAAATGGGGTTCACACAGGAGGAACCCATCAGTGTTTCAGACTCCATGGTGAGTAGATGTCCATGTCAGTAGTATCAGTCGTAGTAGTCGGTGAGTGTAGTAGTAGTAGTAGGTACATATCAGTAGTAGTAGGTAAGCGTGATGGGGAGGGTGTGGGTGATGATGGATCCTCCTTGCATCCGCGTCCACAGCCACGGCCAGGAGACTTCTTGGCAGCATTCATCAAAGTTTTCATCGGCATGATGGTGATGTTGACACTTCGATGTCTAGCTTGGTTATGATTACAATCGTCGAGCGGCTGCGTCCATTTAAATCGTTGAGCGGCAGCCTATTAATAGGCTACGCCACGTGATCGTCGCGATACGCTGCCGCGCGCTATGCATAAGTTAGACTATCGTTGGGCATAGGTTGTGAACGCCGACAACACGCTAAGCATTCGTTGGTATAAGTTATCTATAAGTTATCGAAACGTTCTGTGTACATTATTAATACGTTATGCATACGTCCAACTCATTAATATACGCCCAAAACTGAAAAAAAACATTAATAGTTCAGCGTACGCCAGCGTTTTAGATCAATTTTGATACGTTGCCATACGCTGGCTAAAACGTCAAGGTGTGACAGGGCCCTGACATTGTGAGTTATAACCCTATCTATATATTAATACTGAAGGACCAATTTTGTGCTCCTTCTAGTGGTCGCGTCACGTTTTTCTCAGTACTGTGACCTGGACTGAAAGAAACATGGTACCTGTAAGAGTGCATCGCACATAGTGGCAATTGTCAAACTTCAAATCTGAAGCAGAATAAACACTTTTCGTTTTACATTCGTTTACATGGTGACGTGTGACGTCACAGCTGAGAGGCGTCAGGACGTCATGACATCATCGGTTATTCGCTGACGCCATTTCGTCCGTCGTCAGAACGTTACTGCTGAGAGGTGTAATTACCAATTCCACTCCTCGAAAATAGCGTCTGCAATGTAAAATCCTCTTCTGCACATGGTGACTACCTCAGAATGTGAATTTGACACAAAAAAATGTAACAAGAAACATTGTACAGTAGACACCGCTTTATAAATCCACCATGGGACCACGCCGTTGGATTTATTAAGCGGAGAACCTATTTTCAGCCACCTACTGGATAGATAAGACAAAAAGCGAATGTCGTTAAACACTGCTTTATGGTACAAAAACATTGATTTATCAAACGGTGACAAGGGGATTGTTCAAAAGAATCTCTCCAAGGTCGCTTGCTTGGGAGGGAAGGTTTTGCGCAAATGTTCCTTTATTGAATCTGTCACGTGGCGGAAATCGGGATTGGCAAAACCTGAGAGCTGCAGTCCCCTCTCCAATTTGGCGAGTGCAGTCCGCATCTCTGCCGCCGTTGGCATCGGCTCGGGTTCGTCGTCGCTTTCTTCCCTTGGCTATTGGGATTCGGGGTCTGCGGGATTCCAAGTCCGTCACCAGCTGTTGTTGTTGCGTTTTTTGTTTTCACTCTGCGGCAGCGCATATACTACATCAAGCTGAGGTTGAGACTGCGCACGTGCCAAGCAGGTAGATTTATTTAACGGCGGATTTCTCTATGTAAAATTCCGTTCCAACTCATTTTGGTCACAATCGGTGGCTCGATTTTATAACCGTGGATTTATAAAGCGGCGTCTACTCTATCTTCTATTTCTATCTATCTATCTATCTTCTATATATTTATACTGAAGGAACAATTTTGTGCTCCTCCTAACGGTCGCGTCACGATTTTCTCGGTACTGTGACCTGGACTGAAAGAAACTTCGTACCTGTAAGAGTGCATCGCACATAGTGGCAATAGTCAACTTTCAACTCTGAAGCAGAATAAACACTTTTCGTTGAGAAGAGGGGGAGGAATGAAGAGGCGAGGGTGAGGAGTGAAGAGGTGGGGGCGGGGGATGAAGAGACGGGGGCAGGGAGTGAAGAGGCGGGGGGCAAAGTAAGCAAGTTTTTGGGCGGAGGTAAGCAAATTGAAAGCGGGAGACAGGGGGAAATGGGACGGGGGCTGGGTTGAATTAGGCGGAGTTGAGTGTAAGGGGGTGGACAGGGGGTGGGGGCCCGGGGGCAAGTAGAGCGGGGAATCAAGAGACGGGGGCGGGGAGTGAAGAGGCGGGGCCGGGGTAATTACATTTTTGGGCGGGGGTAAGCAAATTGAAAGCGGGAGACGGGGGGATGGGGCAGGGGATGAGTGGGCAGGGGCTGGGGTGAATTAGGCAGGGTTGAGTGTGAGGGGTAGACAGGGGGCGGGGGCCGGGGGAAGTGCGGTGGGGAATCAAGAGACGGGGCGGGGAGTGAAGAGGCAGGGGCGGGGCCGGGGTAATTAAATTTTTGGGCGGGGGTAAGCAAATTGAAGGCGGGGGGGAATGGGGTAGGGGCGGGGGATGAGTAGGTGGGGGCAAGCACGCCCTGTCCAGTCCATGTCCCTCGAGTGTGGGTGAGCTGGTGAGGGTGGTTGAATGAACGGAATCCATCTGTGACGGGGTTTCGGCTTCTCTCATAATATATGATTGGCACACTTTGTTATCTTGCCAAAACGAAGTTTTTGCAAGATATGTTCGTCAGCTTGTATGTTTTTTTTTATTTTTTTTTGTAATCACGTATCGATCACTCTGCAGAGCACAGTTATCATTGGAAATTTTTGTAACTTCGCATATCAGAGGCCTATAGAGATCCCTTTCAGCGCATAAAATTTTGAAGGTCAAGGTCAAAGGTCAAGGTCACTTTGTCGCAAATCAGGGGAGTCGCCGAAACCCTTATTTTTTGAGTAATTTTGATCGGATCGTCTTCAAACTTCATGGGAATATAGTTCATGGTCTGGTGCTCAGCTGATTAATGTTTGGTGGCGATTGGCCTTGACCTTCCTGGTTAGCGCCTAAGGTCAAACATATTCGACCCCAAGGTCAAATTTTCAAGTTTTAGGAACCATATCGTGTAGTACCTCAAATTGAACACCTCGATGAGTGCTTTCCCGATATGTCAAGCTTGAGACATTATGACGTCATTTGGTGACGTTATGAGGAAAACGCATATTTTTCATGGTTACTCTGTAGAACGATTCTCATCGGAATCTCTCGGCAGATATTCCTCGAGGAGTCGCTCCTGGTGGATAGCAGCTCTGTTCACCTCAGTGTGACCTTAAAGAAGTCACACGTGGTCACCTTTTGGCAAGATACGGGTCACCCTGCGGGTGACATTGGTTTTTTTTTTTTCATAAATTGCACAAAACTGGTGGACTGGTTCTTGCGACTACTCTGGGTCTGGGAGGTTGGCGGTTCGAACCCCCGACCGAATCGTACGAAAGACTTTCAAAAATGGTACTTGCTGCTTCCTTGCTTTTAACCTTGCTTTAAAAGGATGGAGCACAGACAATTTGTCAACTATCGTGCAGGCCTTTTGGGCCTGACTGCTTCCTCCTGCATTAAAGTTCCTTGTATGGCTACTCGTACAGCATTGATCCAGGATTGTACACGTTTTTCTACACGAAGGGAAGGCTTTGTGTTGAGGATGGTTTGTTTACTTTTCTTTTGTATGCAGTATGTGGCTGCTGGTTGTCGTGCTGTCTGGGGGTGTAACTGTTCCGCTGATGCAATGCCCCCCCCCCCTCGGTTAGAGCAGGAATTTGTTCAGGGTGCTGGTGATAGAGTTCGCCTACTCTTCATAAAGGACACTGGGGATCTTTAGCATCCACCAACTTATGCCAGCATACAGGATGCCCAGAGTAATGTCCGTCCGTAGGACAGCACACACATTCATGAACCACCCGACCTGTGAAACATCATGATGACAGTTTATAGCTAGGCCGAGGTTCAAACCCAGGCTGGATAGCTCATAGTTGAGTGTGCATCACTCCACACTAACCTGACAACCCAAGAGGCAAGTTTATTTCATCAAATCACTATCCTGTTTTACCTTTCATAGCAGGATGTCCTGCATTGTCATCTCCGTTAACTGTTGCTGCATGAACGGTCGATTGGATACATGAGAAAGGAATGCTCCTGCTAACCTAGCGAAACTATTTTCGTTTTAAATGCCTCGGCGAGATGACTCGTCTCAACCCAGCTATGGCTTTGAGTCGCCATGATTGCAGCTGTTTCGTAAAGTGATGATGCAGATGAAAGGGAGAGCCACGTTTACCGCAGCACTGTAACCCTTCATTGGGTGTAATGATTAGTATTTACCACGAGTCATTGGCAATGCTAAATTATCCCTTATGGAACAGCACGGGGAGGCCTGGGAAATGCACACATCGGGGGCACGCTTACTTGTTGGATCTTTCACGTGTACCTGGTGCGTGTGGATGATTCAGAATTAGCTTTTTGTATTTTTTGCTGCTTACGAGATTTGTTACCCAGTTCTGAATATTGTTTTTTATGATT
Organism: Eptatretus burgeri; assembly: GCF_056783735.1. Lineage (NCBI taxonomy): Eukaryota > Metazoa > Chordata > Myxini > Myxiniformes > Myxinidae > Eptatretus > Eptatretus burgeri. The sequence continues at coordinate 11,488,953 of NC_140973.1, read as the reverse complement.
TATAACCACTTTAATATTTTGTCTTGTGTCCTCTAAACGACTGTGGAAACAGACAGGAAGCCTTGTTGGCCGCCATCAGTGAGAAGGATGCAAACATCGCTTTGCTGGAGCTCTCATCCTCCAAGAAGAAGAAAACCCAGGAAGAAGTGGCTGCCCTAAAGCGTGAGAAGGACCGACTTGTGCAGCAGCTCAAGCAGCAGGTGACTGCCATGTGTGTTCACTTGTAACTCAGTACCACGATTAACGGAAGACAGAGTAGAGGTTGATCATTCTTTGTGCTCCTGTGGTCACTTTTTTCTGTCCTCCTTGCCTCCATTCACTCACTCACCTGCCGGTGGTTTAATGAGCCAAATCGCCACTCTTGCCAAGAAAGCACTTTCCCTTTCTGATGAAATAGCTGTTGGATCATTAACTCTGAGCACCGAGCAACAGCATTTTAACACTGGTGCATCTGGAGCCGGATTTGTGCAAGGCAGGACAGTATGCTCGTCTTCAAGTGAAAACTTAGCATACTTCCCACTGCAGTAGGTCAACTTTAAGCGAAGTTCGGTTCCAGATTGTGTGTGTGTGTGTGTGTGTGTGTGTGTGTGTGTGTGTGTGTGTGTGTGTGTGTGTGTGTGTGTGTGTGTGTGTGTGTGTGTGTGTGTGTGTGTGTGTGTGTGTGAAGTCGAGACTCGTGGAAGAGCTCAAATACAGGACAGAAGATCTAGAATACCAGCCTCAGTGATGGAATGGTTCGAGTATCTGTTCTGAGTCTGGGAGGTTGGTGGTTCAAACCCCAGCCAATTCACACCAACTAGATTTTTTTTATAAATGCTGCTTACTGCTTCCTTGCTTGACGCTCGGCATTTTATAGGATAGAGCATGGACAAAAAAAACCCAGAGATTGATAATAGCACAGGCTTTGATGGGCCTAATGGCTTCCTCCTACATCTAATTTATTTATTTATTTGTTTGTATGCAACATCAAGGCTCATGGAAGAGCTAGAATATAGAATGGATCAAGATGCAACAAAACAAAAGCAACAGCAGGGAAAAGGGATTGGGGGGGGGGGGGACACCAACAGCAGGGTTGAAGGACAATATAGAGGGAGACTTGGACAAGTAATGGGTGTTGGGAGGAATGAGTGGTAGGAATGGACAAGATGAATACAGAAGCAAACTTTAAGACAGAGAGACCACTGACCTGTCTGCATTGTGAAAGAGAAAGACCCATAGATTCAGCTTCATCGTGGGAGATTCCAATAATCTTGAAGACCTTCATTTCCACCTCGTCAAGCTGAGGAAAATGTGAGGCAGAGGAGCCAGCCAAGATGGGAGAGCAGTATTCCATCAAGCTGCGGATGAGAGAGGGGAGAGGCTGCTGCCTGCCTATCTGAAGGATGCGGGATGTCACGGCAGAGGGTGGATTCATCAGCAGAGATATGCAGGATTTTCCAAAGCGTCAGAGATCGTCGATGAAGATAAGGAATAGGACTAGGCCCAGAACACTTCCTTGGGGCACTCCAGTCCTGATGGGGAGAGGAGATGAAAGGATTCCGTTGAGCTTTGTACGATGCTAGATTATATCAAAAGCTTGAGTGAGATATGTCTTGAGATTCGGCCCTGATCTCATGTCTGACATTGAGGACCTCCATCCATTGGGAACTCAGTGGCCTGGTCTGCATCAGAATTCATAATCTGAGAAGAGGTTGTTGGCGAAAAGGAAGGATTTCATATCGGCTGCGATGATTGATTCCATGACCTTGCTGATGATTGGAAGTAAGCTGATAGATCTGTGGTTACAGGAATCTGTTTTTGCACTTTTTCATGTAATAGTGATGTTGCCGAATTTCCAAGCAGATGGAATATAACCTCGAGCAAATGACACGTGAGCTGATGAGGTTTTTAGGACACATGAGCTGATGCCATCCGGTCCGGTCGTAGAGTCGGTATCGAGGGTTGCCGAAATGTCTCCGCCTTCACAGGTGCAAACTCGAATGGCAACTCGGTAGAGCGTATACCTCCGCCAGGCTGAACAGTTTACATTTTGAATCCCATTGATGCGCCGGATCTGGATTAGGACCTAAACCAAAGTCGAATCGCCTTGTTCTTGTCACTTAACTTACTCATCACCTGAGTTTTGTCATAACTTGTCCACAATGTGTTGAAATATCGTGCTATATATCGTTTTTGGCCCCATCGCTCAATGGTGAAAGATCACGTTTAAAATTTGAAAAAATTCTCGTACCTGGATTCAGGTTTGGATCTTCACCAAAATCAAATCAGTTTGTCCTCGTCAGACACCCATCTTGTCCACTAAGATTTGTCCAAATCCGTCCATAACTTTTTGAGATATCGTGCTACGTATCAGTTTTGGACTATCTCTCAACGGTGAGTAATCAAGAAAATTATCGTATCTGGTTCCGGATCTTCACCAAAATCTAATCACAACTTTTTGAGATAGCCTGTTCATAGACAGACACAGGCAGGGTTGAAAGCATAACCTCTGCCCACCTTTGGTGGTGGATGTAAAGATAGAGTCCAGGAGCAGTTGGGTCTGACTGGTTAGGGTGAGTCCAGAGAGGAAGGGGTTCGGGACCCTGGAATCGAGGGAAGTTATGGAATCTTACCAAGATGGTTTTTCTTTTGTGATTACGACTCGTTCATTTATTTGAAGCACAGTGCCATCCATTTTGCTCGCTCCTTACCCTTTACCACCCGTTCCAAATTTCCTTTCCCCATCTTGCACTCTTTTTATTCCACCAGTTCTCCTTCACACCTTAACTGCTTATGGCCCACTGGCTCCATGTTGTTGCCCATCCAGATGGAAGAGAGCGCTCTGCTTATCAGCTTGGTTATTGGTGATGTCTTCGATCATGTGGTAATGACTGCTTGGCCAGTTTGGGGATGTGCTTGCAAAAAACAGGTTACCACCTATCAAACTCAGCAAATCCTGAAGTTCCTCCAACAATAATGTGTATGATCAGGTGGAGTAAGGATGGGCTGGCTGCTTTTCCTGCCGCCTTTTGATTTTAATGTCAGGGATGTTTGGGGGGTTGGGAGGGGGGGCGTTGTTTTCTTTAACTTCATCCTAATTGCTTGGCTTTGAACAAATTTGATTTTGATAATGTCGGGGCTTGCTCTCAGCTTATCCCTTGCCTTTTCTGTTTTATTGATTCTGTCACATGTTTCCAGACTGCTCAAACTTGTTACCTCTGACACCGAAGGTGGACTTAAGTTATGTTTTCACCCCTGTCTGTTAACAAGATATCTCAAAAAGTTATGGACGGATTCGGACAAAACTTGGTGGACAGGCTGAGTGTGTGACGAGGATTAATTGATTTGATTTTCGTGAAGATCCGAATCCGGATCCGAGAATTGTTTTCAAGCGATTCCTCACCATTGAGTGATGGGGCTAAAATCAATATACTGTACAACACGATATCTCAAAATGTTATGGAAGTATTCGGATAAAATGTGGACAAGTTGGGTGTGTGTGACCAAGACAAATTGATTCGATTTTGGTTCAGGTCTGGATCCAGATCTGGCCTATCATTGGGATTTAAAAAAAAAAAAAGTCAAACTGTTCAACCCGGCAGAGGTATGCGCTCTTCCGAGTGCTGTTCTAGTTACTGATGCGATTCCAGTTGTCGACTTTTCCTTTACAAATGTAGATTGTGGAAGCAGGAACTTTTCCCCCAAAATCATTTTAACTCTGATGGATCTGCCGAAATGCCTTTCAGATTAATCCATCGATTTAAAAAAAAATTTTGTTGCTGTCTTGCCTAATCCCTGCAGATCAAATGACATTTGCTCAGCTTGTAATTTTTACAACTTTATTTCCATTGAAGCACCACCACCTTCTTCCTCTTCTCCTTCTTCTTTCTCCTATTCTGCCTCTTCTGCCACCTCTTCATCCTCTTCTTTGCCTTTTATATTTGCAGACACAGAATCGGATGAAATTGATGGCAGATACCTACGAAGACATTCGTGAAAATCCGAACAGCTGTTCAGCTAAAGGCAGCCAGCAGCCATCACCTGACCAGGTATGCTTAAACACAGAGAGAGAGAGAGAGAGAGAGAGAGAGAGAGAGAGAGAGAGAGAGAGAGAGAGAGAGAGAGAGAGAGAGAGAGAGAGAGAGAGAGAGAGAGAGAGAGAGAGAGAGAGAGAGAGAGAGAGAGAGAGAGAGAGAGAGAGACAGAGACAGAGAGAGAGACAGAGACAGAGACAGAGAGAGAGACAGAGACAGAGACAGAGACAGAGACAGAGACAGAGACAGAGACAGAGACAGAGACAGAGACAGAGACAGAGACAGAGACAGAGACAGAGACAGAGAGATCTCGATTGATTTGCTAAAGGAGATAATCCCGAAGGGAAAATTTGCAGGCCTCAATATCAGATTTGCTCTATCCTTGTAATTGCTCTCCTTTTCTGCCATGTAACGACCGCATGAATGTGCCACGTCTGTTTGCTTTCCTAACATGTTTTGCAGCAACACATTTCCATTTTTGGCACACGTACTTGTAATCGTAACAATTTCTTCGCCCTGTGTAAAGAATTCCCGTTGGCGATTGACTTCAGGCCTAGCCTAAAACCAGCCGACTTCGGGCCAGCCTGTCTTCACAGCTCAGCGTGCTTCCGGTACATAAAGCACGCTGAATGTTCGAGTCGGTGCCAATCGACCAAAAAAAAGAGGAGTTAATGTTTTGCCCATCCCCATCCCTTTTCCTACCCTCTTCCCTTTCCCTTGCTGCCTGTCGGACTAGGATGATGAGGAAGGGATTTGGGCTTAGCCCACACTGTATGGAGTCAAAACACACCTGTTTTGTTCACAGGGGTGAGCTGGCTGTTGCCTGCTTCTGTGTCAGTGGTCATCTATTCTGTTTGCCTCATTGTGTTTTGATGTTTTTGTGTTTTTTTTGTTTGTTTTTTTTTTTTCCTTTCTTTCTTGTAAAAACCCCATCAAGCTTTGCATGTTTGGAATCTTGCCAATGCTTGTGCCGATTTTGCAATGTCTGTGAGCAGTAGGATGAAGCAGACATTTTGCCTCGTAATTGCAGTGTGTAATGATCGTGTGTGCGCGTGCGCGTGTGTTTTTTTTAATTTGAATTCTATTCCAAAATTATAAATTCATGATGGTCTTCTTATCATGGATGTCTGGTTTATTACTTGTTTGGATGTTAAAGTTACTTGTTCTCATAATGTGTTGATTTGAAAATAACATTTTCATTGATTCTATTTAAATTCTCGTTCATGATGAAGATGCAAGCACATAATTCGATGGTGATCACAATGCCGTGCTATGCAGGCAGTCTTCAGATTGTGTGGACATTTATAGAAATTTTTTTGAGTTACGCGTTGGCTTTGAGGTCGGTATTAAAAGGTCGAGGTCATTGAGATGGGAATGGAAAAGTAAGTATTGTTACAAATTTAGGAATTCGATTGCACACAACATACAGGTTCCTTTAGTCAGCTATGTCGATAAGTGCTTATTCCCTAGATAGCTCACCTTTCATTGTTTAAATGTTCAGAAATCGATTAGATGTGCTGCAGATCGATTTAATAGTTAGGGAACGAACAATGGAGACATCCCTCCCCCTCTTCTGCGAAGAGCAAGAACCACCCTGCCGTCCCGTGACTCGTGATGTCAACAACTCCCTACCACCCGTGGCTGAGCGGGGGATGGAGCACGAGGGAATGAGTCATGAGTCACGCCGGTATCGGGGGAAGGGCGGGAGAAGGATAACAGGAGATCTTTTTCTTTTGTTCAGGGGCAGAGTTGGAGAAGGGAGCAGTAAGCTTTTTGCTTCGGCAGAGAGTAGTCGTTCAGCAGACCGTCGGGTCCTGCTTGGCTTGCGTTAGGGTTGAGGCCTTCGGAAGCTTTTTGCTTCGGCTGGCTCAGTGAGCTTCGGCTGAGGCCTGGCTCGGGAGGAGGCTTTTTGCTTTGATGGTTCCGTGAGCTTTGGCTTCTGCTTGGCTCGGGAGAGTTTTTTTGCTTCAGGCTGCCCTGTTTGGAAGAAAGTTAAGCCGGTCGCTCGGCTCGAGCTGCGAGTGGTGGCTTCTTCTTCTCGGTTCGTGGAGCTCTTTGTTCTCCATTTTGGTTCCCGGCTTGGTGCGACTCATCGACCTCTTCGTGGAGGTGGTTCCTCGGGGAAGCGACGCATCGACGGTAAGGATCGGCTCCTCGTCTCACCAGCCCGTGTTGAGAAGTGTGGGAGGATTCGCGGGAGCCCGGGTCCGAACAACTTGAAGACCACACGAGGTGGAGAGGTTCGAGTTGTCTCTGGGTTTCAGCTCACCTGTCCTCCGAGCTGGAGCTCGTGATTAACGGCCTCTGCCACCATTTATTGGGTGTGTGTGTGTGTGTGCGTACGTGTGTCCGTGGGCCCGTCTAATAAGTAGGAACTGCTGTTAAGTGCAAGTGACTGTACATAATAAGTAGACGGTTGTAGTTCTTTTGTCGTGCTTTTGTTGCTTGTATAATTGCATACGTGTTTTGCCTTGTTTAATTGCATACGTGCTTTATTATAATAAATGTCCTTGTGTGAATGTAAGCCTGTTCGATGCGTCTATTCCCTCATTGAACTGCCCCATCTTGCACTCGGAATATAGTTGGTTTTTAAATAGCCGATAAATAAAATCGGGTCCAGCGAGGTCTGGCGATAATACCCGCTCGGTTATCCCAGAACGGAACGGACCGCTTAAGCGGTTCGTGTCCAAGCAGGCCTTCGCCGAGGTACGGTCCCTCGGTAGGTTACCCGCGCGGGTACTTAGGTATTTCGATATTTGGCGATTGACCCTATTTCGCGCGGGTAGAATACGGACTGGGCCGTGGTGTGATTAAAAACCCACCCCTGTCTGGTTTCTGGCGTTTTTCCAGAAAGTCACGACTGGATTGTCCGTTCGGTGGGCGAAACGACCGCTATTGGTTAGACGCGGTCGTTCGCACGCTGGCGGGCGGAAATCTACAACAGTATGTTGGGCATTGATTTCAAAACCTTGGATTCATTTCCACCCCAAAAGATTTGAGAGGCTCGCATTGAATTGCAGTTGACATGTTAAATTATTGGTGTTTCATATTTTTAATTTTTGTGATGCCTGTTGGTGGATTACAGGACAGGATTAGCGGCTTACAGGGATTACAGAACTAATTTGAGTGCAAGAGGAGGCCATTTGACCTATTATGCCTGTGCTTTATCAATACATTGTGCATTCAATTTGTCATATTATCCACTTAATTTCAGAAGTGGGATGGAATGAGGGGGGGGGGGAGTGGGACAGACATAGAACAGACAGGTTTTTTTTGGCAGGGGAGTGGTGGGTAGTGGGGTTGGGAGAATGAAAGCAGTTGTAGTTTGGGCAATGAACAAACACAAATCCCACTTTCATTTTTTGCTCAGCTGGACTTTTGTCCGGTGAGCTTATGCGATCCAGCAGTGTCTGTAGGTCAGTCAGTCAGTCAGTCAGAGTGTTAACACTTCAGTCATCGCTTTTAGTAAACACACAATTATGATGAAACTTGGCCACAGGCTTCATAATCTGATGTTTAGCGAAGGTGTATTGATCGCATCAAAATCTTCGCTCATTAAGGGGTTTTAGTGGGGGGAGGGGGGGTTTGAACCCCAAAAATAGGTATTTTCTCTCTTCTCTGAAACTACACACACAATTTCGATGAAACTTGACAACAACCTTCATCACCCGTGATGTACCAAAGTGTATCAACCGCAGCAAAATCTGCACTCTTCAAAGGGTTTATCTGTTAAACCTATGATGTCCGGTTTATCTCCGGCTGAGACTCGTATGAGAATTGTTACCTGTATAGTATGGGACCCTCAGCTGCGGCTGTATGGACATTTGGCTCGATTTCCTGATGCTGATCCTGCTCACCAGATTCTCAGCGAGGGAGCCTCGTGAGTGGAGAAGGCCAACGGGACAACCACGTGCCTCATGGTTGCAGCATTTTGATTGGCATCTCAAGGAGATGGGGATGGGCTCGGCATCTACCTGGGTGATAGCTAGACGGAGGCCCCTGGAGTCCCTACGGAAAGTGGAAACAGCGACGCTCTGCTCTGGCGCTTGCTCCCATACCTAACCTAACTACAACCTCAACATCTGATCTTTACAAAACATTACTCAGTCATCCATGACTCGCGTTATTCTCTCCCGGGAAATAACTCCCGGGAAAATCCCAGGCAGTGTACAAGAACATCTTCACTCGAGACCTGAACACGGAGGTGTTATAATGAACCTGTGTAAAGCAATGTTGTTAACAGGCACTTGTGTCAACACTGCAGTATTTAAGTCGGTGTCGTTGACAACAAATCACTATATACAACCTCAACATATGATGTTCACAAAACGTATTACTCCATGGCTCCCGGGAAGAGAAGAAGAAGAAAAACGCAGGCAGATATAAGCAAATGACCTGATCGAGGCCTGAAGGCGAATTATGATTTTGATTTTTTTTTTCTTTTTTCATTTTTTTTTAATCCAACTATATCCCTTGACCCTTGACCTTCCTCTGGATGAAAGAACAGGCCATGCAAAGTTTGGTTGCACTGGTTCTTGCTGGGTCCCTAAAACAAATTTGGCCTTCAGAAATATTGGTCGTTGAATTAAATGACCAAATATGCAAATCCTCTTCAATTTTCAAGTAAATCGGATGAAAATTGACTATTTTAGAAAGAGACCTAAGTTGTTGACCATTGGCTTATGTTGACCTTTTGACCTTGATCAATGGGCTTCTTGCTTATGACCAACTCTACCATTTGGTGAAGTTTCGTGAAGATCGGTTTGAAATTGTGACCCCTAGGCGACTGACATACAGACAGACAGAATCTCAGACCAATCAATATACTCGTGAACCTTTGATTTCACAAGTGACAAACACACGAAGAATCTCAGTTATATACATGAACGTTTCCTCACGGTAGTTGAATGCTCAAGAAAATACAAATTTTTTTTTTTTTTAATCATGTCGATAGATAGCTGTAGAATGTCGACTTATATTACAGCTTGAAGACTAAAAGGAAACGAGTAAATCCAAACAAATATGTTGAATCAAGTTGTTTACAAGTCCGTGTGCCATGTTTAAAGTTTAGAGTGATGCAAAAGTTCAAAATGAAGAGCAGTTGGTGCATCAAGATAGCGGCGATAAACGAATCCAGATTGCTTCAGTTGACAAGGCATGTAGAAAGGTATCTTGTTCCAGTTTGTCTTTTTTGTTTGGGTAAAACTATCTTCCAGTTTGGGCAATGCTTTGCCTATTTACTCTTTCATTTTCTTATCTTCATCGTGCAACTTGTATTTGCACGATGGGCAAAGTGACAACCTCCACGTCCTCATTTGTCACATTTATTTTTCTTTTTATTTGGTAACTTTCATATTTGCTACAGAAGAGTAAAATCTGTGAAAGGCCTTGCCTCTCCCCATAAAAAAAAGAAACTTCCTCCCTCTCCCGAACTTGTCTGTGGTGAAGATGAGTATCACAGTGATGCAAGTGATGCTTTTTTTTTCCTTTTCCTTTTTTAAATTCTCACCAAGCGATAGTACAGATTTGCCACATACTTTCCCACAATGTTTTGGGTTTGCCATCCAATCAGGCCTCAAATTGTTGATCCAGCATTAGTTTGGCCATGCTGTGCTTACTTCATGTGATCACATTTTCGACAAAACAAGCACGGACTTTAACATCAGAAGCTCTTTTGTTTGCTCTTCTAAGTGATAATGAGTAGCATGTCCTGTTTGTTGTTTCTCTGATCTTCCTGCCTCATTATCCTATGACTTCTCAGGTTCATATCTCTATATAATGGAGGGAAAGTGCAGTGCTTTCAGAAAGTATTCACACTCCTCAACTTTTTCACATTTTGTTGCGTTACAGCCTGAATTTAAAATGGATTAAATTTAATTTTTTTTTGTCACTGATCTACACAAAATTCCCCATGACAAAGTGAAAACGTGTTTTCAAAATTTTTTTTACAAATAAATAAAAAATGAAAAGCTGAAATGTTTTGCATCATCATATATTCAAGCCCTTTGCTATGACACTCCAAATTGAGCTCAGGTGCATCCATTTTCCTTTGCTCATCCTTGAGATGTCTCGACAACTTTATTGGAGTCCACCTGTGGCCAGTTCAATTGATTAGACATGGTTTAGAAAGAAACTCACCTTTCTATATAAGGTCCCCCAGTTGACAGTGCAGGTCAGAGAAAAAAATCTACCATGGGGTCTAAGGAACTGTCCATAGAACTCCAAGATAGAATTGTGAAGGGGAAGGGTACAAAACAATTTCTAGAGTGTTGAAGACTCGCAGGAGCACAGTAAGCTCCATCATTAGGAAATGGAAAGAGTATGGAACCACCCAGACTCTTCCTTGAGCTGGCCGTCTGACCAAACTGAGCGACCGGGCAAGAAGGACCTTGGTCAGGGAGGTGACCAAGAACCCAATGACCACTCTGACAGAACTACAGAGTTCCTTGGCTGATATGGGAGAACCTGCTGGATGGACAACAGTCTCTGCAGAACTTCACAGATCTAGGCTTTATGGGAGAGTGGCCAGACAGATGCCACTCCTGAGAAAAAAAGCACGACAGCACACCTAGAGTTTGCAATAAGGCACGTGAAAGACTCTGGAGGCATAAGGCAAAATATTATGTTGGCTGATGAGACGAAAATTGAACGCTTTGTCCTGAATGCAAAGCACTACGTCTGGCAGAAACCGAGCACAGCTCATCATCCATCTAACACCATCCCGACCGTGAAGCATAGTGGTATGGTGGCAGCGTCATGCTATGGGGATGCTTTTCAGCAGCAGGGACTGGGAGACTTGTAAAGGATAGAGGGAGCAATGAATGGTGTCAAATGCAGGAAAATCCTTGAAGAGAACCTGCTTCAGAGTGCAAAAGACATTAGACTGCGGTGAAGATTTATGTTCCAACAGGACAATGACCCCGAGCATACAGCTGAAGCAACAATGGAATGGCTTCAGAACAAGAACATGAAAGTCCTTGAGTAGTCCAGCCAAATACCAGACTTGAATCACATTGAGAATCTGTGGAAACACTTGAAGATTGCAGTTCACTGACGCTCCCCATCCAACTTGACAGAAATCAAGCAAATCTGTAAGGAAGAATGGGAGAAAATCCCCAAATCCAGATGTACAAAGCTGATACAGACATACCCAAGAAGACTCCAAGCTGCAATCGCTGCCAAAGACGCTTCTACAAAGTATTGACTCACGGGGTTGAGCACATAAATTAGATATTGCTGTATTTCATTTTAAATTAATTTGTAAAAATTTCTAAAAACATGTTTTCACCTTGTCATTATTGGGTATTTTGTGTAGATCAGTGACAACAAAAAAAATTTATTTAATCAATTTTAAAAATCAGGCTGTAACACAACAAAATGTGAGAAATTCTCAAGTGGTGTGAATACTTTCTGAATGCAATGTATGGTATATGTATGGCATGTTTTTTTTTATGTTTCATCTACTCTTCCGAGAGGGTTGGACCGAGGCAGCTGAAACTTTCAGGGATGCATGAGGACACCCTCCAGTTGTGCATGTGCAATTTTCGTTTCATTCCATCAAGTTTTTGGAAGAAAAAACATTTTTCACCCATCTTGGCATTTTATTCCTTTGGGAGGGAGCGGGTTCAATTGGAATTATCTGAGTTATATAACCACAATGTATTAGATATGCACATGAGCAGTACACATGTTTTTTTTCTTCATATACGTAACCCGGTTGTTTTTATTTTTGGGAGAGATCGAGACAGCGGTCCGCTGCCAATACACCGCCCAGAGGGACGTGTCATAAGAATGTGTTGCATGCTTGGAACAATATCGCCCGTATCAAACCGTTTTGATTTCTATATTATCCGACTTTGTTGTTATAAGAGTGCCACTTTATTGGAGCCTCACGGATGACTTGCATCGAAGTCCACGTGAACCGCTCAACATCCATTGACCTAATTGTAGCGGAAGGAGGTCATGGCTTGTCTCATGTGGGTCAACACACCGGACGATCGGCACATTGGCAGACTGGAATTGTCGAAAGAGGCACCGTGCTCTTGATAGTAGTGTTGAATGTGACTTGTGTCTGGATGTTTTCCTTGAAGAAATAAATATTGGTGAATTTATTTCAATATGACCCATAAGAACCTCGACGAGCAGTTGAGATAGGGTGATGCTGGTTCAAATTCCAGAACCCAACATAAAGGTTGAGAGAACGGCGGTGAAGCGATCTTTTGGTGATGACATACTGATAAGAGATAATGGCAAGGGTAAGCTTAGTATAAATGCAAGTTCCATGTCTAGTGCCTCGAAAGAATTACATTATTAATCCTAGGTAATGTTTTTTGGCTTGCAACGTTTGTCAGCATTTTTCGCAACACAGTAGCTGCTGATAGTGCAGGTTGAGGGATTTTTGTTTTGATGGGATGTTTGTGTATAGCTTCCTGTTAAAAACTGTCCCATCTGCTGTCCCACTTATCCTGGCATCTTGCCATCTGCATGCCAGCACGTGCATTCTCACTTTGTTTTGGGAACGAATGTGAATTGCAGAGACCAAGTGGATTATGAATTCGCTCCCTGGATGTGCTTGACCTGCTGGCTTTTAGCAGCACTTGGTACTAAAACAGCCACCTTTCACTCCTATTTATCCCCATTCAAGGCAAAAAGGGAGCTGCTGGAGGTGCACCATAACCGTGCCCGCCTGCGTCTTTACGTTGCCCACTTGACCAACCTGTGCCAAGAGCATGGCCCTGACATCCTACACAACTGCCCAGGGATAACGTCCGGCGACATCGGAAGTACTGGAGTAGATGACGAACGAAATCGTGAGAATGAGGAGGAGGAGGATTTAGAATGGGAAAACCATGTGCGCAACCTCTCACCAGCACAGGTAACCGGGTTAATCTGTCATCACTCTGCCAGTGAATCTGACTTTTTAGGTATCTTGCTTCCTTCCTACCAACCTACCTCCCTTCCTTCCTGTTTTTTTTTTTTCCATGGGTTCATTTTTATGTAAAACGGTGGTCAATCACATGATCTTTTGTGCAAATGTCAGTGACATCGGAACGGTGGGGGGATGGGACACTGGAACACTGGAATTTACATTAAATGTCATCACATGACCAATTACCTGACACTTTAATTAGCATAAAGCAGGTCATTGGTCTGACTGCTCAATATGATCGCTCACAATACCCTGGCCAGATCTTCTTGTAGGTGTGTTGAGATTTATCCACAGTTGAACATTTCTGAGATGTAACAATAAACAAATGTTTTTCGACCCATTCGCTCTACTTTGCGTATGTAATAGTTAGATGACCCCGAAGGCAGGCATACCGCAATGAATGAAGCAATAAAATAATTCCCCGATACAATTGCTTGGATTATGACATGGTGAGAAGCAGAGGAACGATTCGTTACTCGTTAGATGGTTTTTGATGTGCCAGGCAGGACGGTCTATAGAGCCTGGTTTCAGCATCGGCAGTGTTTACCAGTCACCTTGGCTCGAGCCAAATCCCAGCATGGCAATCTCGACCCCAATCCAGTCCAGCACGTCTGACTAACGAAGTGGAAATGTGCACGTCGTCAATCTGAAAGTTATACAAGTGGAGGTTAGGAAATTGATATCCAATGGCGATAACGTACCTTTTAGTCGGGGCTAAGCTGTTAACGAGAATGGGTTATAAGGAGAATGACAGGGTGGCACAAATGTACCTGTCTGTCAGCATTCATTGCTGGTGGACGTTAAAGATCCCACGGTGTTTTTACTCGAGGAGCAGGCGATTATCTTGGCACCCTGGCTTCAATCCAAATTCCTACCTTTAACTCTAAGCTCTTTCAAGGATTGTATCAACTGAAAGCCGATAAGAGTATGTTAACCTCCATCATCCCGTATGCATGTACAGCACATATGCAACAGCACAAAGATTTCACTCCTCCCCCCCCCCTTCCCCATCCCTCCCTCTGCCCTTCCCTCCTCAAGTGTACAAGTAATCACCGGCAATAAAATTACTGGCCGATGAAGTATCCTGAATTAACTGGATCTAATTGCACATCACTCCAATCCTCTCCAACTTCTGCGAACCATTTGGCTCTCTCTCTCTCTCTCTCTCTCTCTCTCTCTCTCTCTCTCTCTCTCTCTCTCTCTCTCTCTCTCTCTCTCTCTCTCTCTCTCTCTGTGTCTCTCTCTCTCTCTCTCTCCTCTCTGTCTCTGTGTCTCTGTCTCTCTCTCTCTCTCCTCTCTGTCTCTGTGTCTCTGTCTCTCTCTCTCTCCTCTCTGTCTCTGTGTCTCTGTCTCTCTCTCTCTCCTCTCTGTCTCTGTGTCTCTGTCTCTCTCTCTCTCTCCTCTCTGTCTCTGTGTCTCTGTCTCTCTCTCTCTCTCCTCTCTGTCTCTGTGTCTCTGTCTCTCTCTCTCTCTCTCCTCTCTGTCTCTGTGTCTCTGTCTCTCTCTCTCTCTCTCCTCTCTGTCTCTTTGTCTCTGTCTCTCTCTCTCTCTCTCTCCTCACTGTCTCTGTGTCTCTGTCTCTCTCTCTCTCTCCTCTCTGTCTCTGTGTCTCTGTCTCTCTCTCTCTCCTCTCTGTCTCTGTGTCTCTGTCTCTCTCTCTCTCTCCTCTCTGTCTCTGTGTCTCTGTCTCTCTCTCTCTCCTCTCTGTCTCTGTGTCTCTGTCTCTCCCCTCTCTCCCCTCTGTCTCTCTCTCTCTGTCTCTCTCTCTCTCCTCTCTGTCTCTGTCTCTCTCTCTCTCTCTCTCTGTCTCTGTCTCTCTCTCTCTCCTCTCTGTCTCTGTCTCTCTCTCTCTCTCTCTGTCTCTCTCTCTCTCTCTGTCTCTGTCTCTCTCTCTCCTCTCTGTCTCTGTCTCTCTGTCTCTCTCTCTCTCTCTCTCTGTCTCTGTCTCTCTCTCCTCTCTGTCTCTGTCTCTCTCTCCTCTCTGTCTCTGTCTCTCTCTCCTCTCTGTATCTCTCTCCTCTCTGTCTCTGTATCTCTCCCCTCTCTGTCTCTCTCTCCTCTCTGTCTCTGTATCTCTCTCCTCTCTGTCTCTGTCTCTCTCTCCTCTCTGTATCTCTCTCCTCTCTGTCTCTGTATCTCTCTCCTCTCTGTCTCTGTGTCTCTGTCTCTCTCTCTCTCCTCTCTGTCTCTCTCTCCTCTCTGTCTCTCTCTCCTCTCTGTCTCTCTCTCCTCTCTGTCTCTCTCTCCTCTCTGTCTCTCTCTCCTCTCTGTCTCTCTCTCCTCTCTGTCTCTCTCTCCTCTCTGTCTCTCTCTCCTCTCTGTCTCTCTCTCCTCTCTGTCTCTCTCTCCTCTCTGTCTCTGTATCTCTCTCCTCTCTGTCTCTGTCTCTCTCTCCTCTCTGTATCTCTCTCCTCTCTGTCTCTGTATCTCTCTCCTCTCTGTCTCTGTATCTCTCTCCTCTCTGTCTCTGTATCTCTCTCCTCTCTGTCTCTGTATCTCTCTCCTCTCTGTCTCTGTATCTCTCTCCTCTCTGTCTCTGTATCTCTCTCCTCTCTGTCTCTGTATCTCTCTCCTCTCTGTCTCTGTATCTCTCTGTGTCTCTGTCTCTGTATCTCTCTGTGTCTCTGTCTCTCTGTCTCTCTGTCTCTCTCCTCTCTGTCTCTCTCCTTGTATCAGGCCGTATCTATAGATATGTGGCATACCGAAGCTGCAGGAACGAGGGATATTTGGAGACCGTGTAGAGGTGGAAAAGGCGCATCCACTGCCATGAAAAATTTTATTTTTTTTGCACGGGGAAATGAATTGCTTTCAGTCGAGCATATATGGAGCAATAAATGGCACATTCTGATGAAACCCGTTTTAATTTGGGTTATGTAATATGGCCTCTGGGAGAAGGCATTCGCTGCATTTATGTGCACTATCCTCATGCTGTGCAGGTGGCTGAGGAGCTGGCTCGGGAGGAGCGTGCTGCCGAAGAAATGCAAACTCACGCCGACGCTTTGCTGCAGTGCATCTCAGATCAGCGCCCGGACCTCCTGGAACTTGTGGTGAATGCCCTGGAAGAGGTCGCTGTTTGATGTGTTGTAGAACTGTGATGCAAATTTCTTCATCCTTCTCCTCCTCCTTCTCCTCCTCCTCGTCATCTACTCGACTCTTAGACTTCCCAGCTGTCCAGACTGGGCAACTGTGCAGGTTTGGATTGCAATGGGCAGTGCTGTTCATTGACCAAAGGTTCTGAGTTCGCGATTGTTGTTCCCACAAATTTTTGACCATTTGAACCATTATACCGAGATGTCTTCTCTTGGTCGACGGTCGGCGTCCAGATATACCGTTGACTCTGTTGGTGGTGCCCTGAAGACCGGACAAAAATACCGGAGTCCGCAGCCCAGGTGCAAACCCATTGGTCCGGGTGTGGACGTGACTTTACCGCAAGGTCTCTTGCTCAATCGGATCGGCACGTATTAGGCTGTCGTTGGTTTATACCTCTGCTGCCAAGCATTTTAAAAGAGCGACTTGTCCTCCAGTGAGTGATTTAAAAATTAAAAAGTACCCGCACACATTTCTCTGTGCTGCATCACCGATAATCCCTTTGTGGTTAAATAATCACAGATGAATCTCAATGAATTTGGCCACGGTTTTTCAAGCACTTGGTTGTGCATTGGCACCTCGCTGCTACTTAAATAATTAATCATTATCTGATGCCTTTTTATTTTTTAATTCTACTTCCTACTGATTTACAAAAGCCACGAACTACATGAACACTCAACGTAGCAAATGTTTTATACAATTCTTTACTCCGTCCCTTCTTTGTCATACTTCCTCATTGATAAAGGCACTTTGAATCTTGGTAAATGTGCACAAAACTTGCCTGGTTGAATTCCTCCCAACCAGCCCTTCCTGAGATCACCTGATCTTTGTGTGCGCAGATAGCTCGCATGCCCTTGTGTAAAAATGGGGGCTATTACAGTGTTGTAACTGCTATAAATGATGACTCCTGATTTGACACCGAGCAAGCAATGTCGTGAACGACACGGAAGTCAACTGCGGTAGGGGATCAGCGGCGATCCATCCCAAAACCACTGATTGGTACAAGGTTCTGAACCGGATTGCTTGCGGATTGCATTGTCCAAGTGGATTAACATGATACACCGATGAGCGTTTTTTTTAATTTTATTCCCCCCCCCCCACCCCGATGTCAAAGCACCAAGTGAAACGGGGAGGTGATCTGGTGTTCGAGAAAGCACAAAGCAGAGTGAATTTGTTGCTTGGCTGCCCCACCTCGACGGGTCAGGTGGGGAGGGAGGGGAGAGGAGTGTGGATTTACAAGATGAAACTAATTATGCACAAGCCAATTTGAGCATTCCCAATCGCCCATGATGCACCAAAATGTAAGAAAGCCAAGCATTTTTGGGAGTGCGCTCATTGCAGCATTTTCAGTGAACGCGTCGGTTTAAGCTGGCTGTTCGAACATGCTGCTCATTAAAACGTTCGGCCAAAGTGAGGACTGTGTGAAAAAGCTGACCCTCCATCTACCTGCACGCCATCCCCAGTCATTAGAAATCGGCCCAGGTGCACAAGCACAGATTATATTGCACAAACGATGATATTCTTGAATAGTGCACTTGGATTGCCCTTTGCTGAGGATTAGGCATTGCAATGTGGTGTTTGTGAGGCAGGAAACAACCAACATCATTTTCCAACATCTGTAAATGCATCGCTAAATGTTCATGTCAAAAACTTTCTTCTCCTTTCTTTTTATTATTATTTTTTATAACAGCCCCTTTTTTGGGAGAGTTTCATCCAACGCTTAGTACAACAGGGTGTTTGTTTTAAAATATTGGGGAAGTGATGCATGCAAGTTGTTTGAGCAGGAATCCCAAGCCTGAATCTCGTTTCCGGTCTCGGTGCATTCTTGTCTGAAACCCTGACGAAGTCGGTTGGATGTCTAAGCGTGAGGGCAGTTCGTCTTTTTGCCGAAAGAACAAATTTTAATGAATGCAGTCTCTCATGAGGTCGATGGTGTAAAGTGTCTCGCCTTGGACGTCGACACCAAATTTATTTTCGCTCAGGCAGTTATGAAGGTTGTGCTGAGTGTATGTATTCCATATATTTTTTATCATGCTGACAAATGCGGTTTGTTCCGTCTTGTATGATGAATGTTTAGTGTAACACGAACAAGTCGTTTTGATGTACAGGTTTACAGTTGCATAGTATATGTGAAATTCCAAGTATGGTGGAATTTTGTTATAACGAACAGTACATTCTGCGGATTGGTTATTGTGTGGAAGATTCATAATGCGGAGACTCCTGACCCCCACATCCCCCACAAAAGAAAACCAAAGGCCGCACTGCTATTCCAAAAATGTCAGTGCAGCAAAAACTGCCTTGGCATCACAAGCAACAAAAATTTCAACATTTTCACCTTTCGTATGAGCTGTTGTGTGGAGGTGCATTTGACTTGCACGATGGGCCAAAAGACCTTCTAATTGTGATTGCATCTCAAAAGATTAGCCGAATGGTCATTACTTAGCTTTGCGCAAGTTGGTATTAACACCATGGATGTGCACAGAAAAATAAAAAAGATTTTAAAAAGCCAACGTTCACAAAAATGAACTGATTTAACTACTACATTACAATCGCAACTCGAACGACACCCGGGAGAGCTCGTACCTCCGCCAGGCTGAACGGTTTACATTTTGTAATACAATGATAACCGGGATTTGGATCTGGACTCCTGAATCGAAATCTAGTCATCTTGTTTTTGTCACCAAACCAACTCCTCCAAATAGTTTTTTCATAACATGTCCATAACTTTTTGAGATATGATGATATGTATGTATGTATATATACATATGCATACATAAATACATATATGTATCGTTTTTGGCCCTATCCCTCAACGGTGCATAATTGCTTTAAAAATTCTCAGATCCAGATCCAGATCTTCACCAAAAACGAATCAATTCTTCCTTGTGACACACCCAACCTGTCCACCAAGTTTTGTCCAAATCCATCCAGAACCTTTTGAGATATGCTACATTTCGGTTTTTCACCGTATCACTCAATTGTGAAGAATCACTTAAAAAAAAATTCTCGGATGCGGTTCCTGACGAAAAATGTGTGTTGCTGTCCTTGGCTGGTCACCGACATGCACAAAAAAAATTCCGAACGATTGCTTCAAAACCGAACAAAGATATTGTGACTGACAGACAGACGCTATAGACCAACATGCTTGACAAAATACTTTCGCCAACTAACAAACGCACTGGGCTGAAAACACAACCTCCGTCCACCTTCGGCGGTGGAGGTAATTATTGTGTAAATCGATTATTCATTCAAAGTTGCATCTTCGTAATGTAGCCTTCTACAAACTTTGCTTTCTCCATGGTTACTCTGTATGTCACCCTGTAAAGCTCCTCCATGAGCCTACGCTTTTGTATGCACGACTCTGCGCAAGTAAATGTGGACATTAAAACACAAAAAAAAAAAACAGTTTGACGAATGCACAACGTTTATTGACTTTGGGAGCTCTTTGTTTTCACCTTTTCTGGTTCAGGTCAAACTGCTAATTTGTGGGGCTTTGCAACAGCTTGAGTAAACTGGGGTCACGAAACGAGGGTTGAGACAGAGTTCATGGTTTTTCCGGTGAATCGTAGAAAAGTGCTCGTCCTTGGCACCTTAAACATGGGAGTCCGACTCGTCGCTACATCGACTCAGTCTCCAAGAACCTTAACTTGGTGGTAAACACTGTACGCAGAACACAGCCTCGTCCAGACTGCTTCTCCTGGAGCATCCACTCTGGTGAGTTAAACACGGATATTCCATGGCTTTCATGCAAATGCACTCACCTCCAGCGTTGACGACAATGGTTGCCAAACTTCACCCCAAATGCAGTCCAAATACGCACGCACGCACACACTACTGATGGGAATCCTCACAAAAATGACATACCATCACCTAACACAAGAAGGAGGCCGAGAAGCAGAGCAGAAGGGATGCAATAACAATAGACCACCTACTACTAAACAAGACCATCCTCAAAAATTGCAAGACGAGAAGAAACAAATTATCCACAGCACGGATAGATGACAAAAAAAGCTTTTTGATAGTATCCCATATTCATGGATGATAAAATGCATGCAATTGTACAAAATCGCCCCCAAATAATCAAACTGATCAAAAAAGCAATGGAGCTTTGGAATACCACATTGATATTACAGCACTCAGAAGAAAAGATCGAAATACCAGGGGTGAAGATACATCAAGGGATCTTCCAGGGAGACGGCCTTTCACCCCTCCTGTCTTGCCTGGCCCTGGACCCACTGAGCAACCTCATTAATGAGTTAGGGCATGGATATATCCTAACAACAAAGAAGAAAATATCCAAAGAGACAAAAATGTGACTTCTTTACATGGATGATTTAAAACTCTTTGCACCAAATGATGAAAAATTGGCAGAACAACTCAAATTGGTGTTACGGTACTCTGACGACATTCAAATGGAATTTGGCCTAGATAAGTGTGCCAAGTGCACATTCATACAAGGAAGACGAACAAAAATGGACAACATAAAAATCGACACAAATACAACAATACAGGAGCTGGACAATGAAGCATTGTACAAATATCTCAGAGTGGAAGAGGGCCACCAAATATGTCACAGATAAATGCGCAGAACAATTGCCAAAGAATACCTGCAGAGAACGAGGCTGATCCTGAAAACGTACCTTTCTCCAAGAAACAAAATCAAAGCCATAAACTAATTCACAATACCAGTATTCCAGTGCGGCTGCGGAAAAATAAACTGGATATCAGAACAAAGAAACTCCTCACCATCCACAAAATGTTTTACAAAAACCAATGCATCCAGAGAATGCACCTACCGAGACGAGAAGGAGGTCGCGACCTAATGGAGCTCAACCAACTGCACAGAATGACAGCGGTACGATTGGCTGAATACGTGAAAGGTTCAGCAACCAGGAAGCCAACAAATGAGAGAAGGTATCCCTAACCCACCAAGCAAAACATTTCAAAAGATGGTTGCGAATGGAAGATATCACACAAGAAACCGAAACAACAATGAACACAGCCCCAACAATTGCAAAAAAAGACAAAAGAAAAAATATCAACAGATTATACACCGACAACTGGGAAAACGACAAAAGAACAGGAAGATTTTTTTTTTTTTTTAAAGAAAGACTTGGACAGATTGGGAATAGACGAAGAAGGCTCTTTGGAATGGCTAAGAAGAGGTCAGCTCAACTGGGATGGGGAACGAATCTCCATAAATGCCCAAGACCAAGGACACTACACCAACAGCTTTAAGAAAATGGTGGAACTGAGTTGATCGGACAAGTGTAGATTCTGGAAGGTAGAAGCAAAGTACAAGCCACTTCTTATTGGGATGTAGAAAAAAAAAAACCTCACGTCAGAACAGCTGTACACCCAAAGGCACAACATGGCATGTGGAGTAATCCACCGGCACATCTGCAAAAGTCTCAATATCCCAGTTCCATAAAACTCATGGAAACATGAAGCAAACGCAACCACTGAAAACAAGGAAGTCGTGCTCACGTACGACCTCATGATCCCATCGAGCGTGAACATAGAAAACAAAGCATTGCGACCAGGTGTATAACTGAGGTACAAAAAAGAAAAGAAGGCATTTGTAATTGAAGTGTCAGGAGCCAGCAATTTTGGCTTAAACAATGCCGAAATCAAGAAAATGACCAAATACCCAGATCTCAAAAATGAAATTAAAAGATCCTGGAAGCAGAAGAATGCTGGAATTGTACCATTGTTAATTATTGGAGTAATGGGAATGATAAAATAAAAAAAGAACCTCACAGAGATCTTAAAATCCATCACTGAGAATATTATTACAAATGGACTGCAGTTGGAAGCTGTTCAGGACTCGGTGACGATCCTCAAAAGAGCCCTGAGAACAAGAAAACTTCACAAATTGGTCCATGAATTATGATCCCTTACTGAAACGGAGGTGGATACTTCAACACCTTGGAGGACCTCGTTCCACCTTCTGAAACATGCATATGGAGATAACAACCAACACACGCACACACACACACACACACACACAGCCATGCGAATAGCAGATGGGCCCTTTTAGTACTGGCCAGTCCAAAGGTGAAACCTGGTGACCTGGACATGGTTCCTTTGTGCTCTCTTCCCACAAACTTCGAGACCATCATCACTTTTTTTTTCATCCTCCACCTCGCACCATTTTCAGATTCCATCATTTAAATGTTCCAGGTGAGGAGAAATGTCAGGATCTTAATGTTTTTCGACTTGCTTTTCTCAAGGATCTTTATGCAGCTGGCCAATAATGACGAATGGCATTTCCCACGTTTTCAACATTAAGTCTGGCAATATGTAACTGCCTGGTAAGATTCGGATGAAAGACAACAGTTACGAAACAAAAGTACATATGCTATAATGTCATTCGGCAAACATGTGAAGCAAATTCTACAAAGTACTCGTACAATCAAAACATCGACATGCGACGTACAACATTGATTGAACTTGCCACTTGCCACTTGCCCCACTAGCTCGGAATGCCTCTCGAGGTTCACCCTGTTAACATTGCCCAATGAACAAAGTCCTTCATCGAGATTTTACCAAACTTTTTGCAACATGTCAATGGACTGATGATTAAATAAAGAAGAATCAAAATCTATTTTTCCATTTCTCTGATCATTATATTGATTTTGAACGTCTTTCCTTAAAATTGAGTCGTCCGCCAGAAGTATGCCGTTCGTAATAACAAAATTGTTTTAATAATGAGTGTTTCTTATAACAGGACTCTAATGTATCCCAAATATTTTTTTTTTCTTTGTATATCCACAGTTTGTTGTGTCATAAGACATAATTGTGCTGATGCCTGGATTGTCTGAAAGCAGTGGTTGCACTACATGTTGTATCACAACATTATTTCCTCTTGCTCTTTACCAAGTGTTCTTTATCAGGATCCAGTGGGGGGGGGGGGGACACCGCCTTGTCTGTGGAGTGGTTGTGCTACAGCCTCACTTTCCCTGAACCTTCAGAGCTTAATGCACTGATATCAATGCCCCATATCTTTACCCCTGAATCCCCCTACCAATGCCCTTATTTACACAACCTCAAGCCCAAACTCAACCACCTCTTCCCTTCCTTATCTTCTTCCTAAACCGAGACTTTCACCCCACCTTACCAGCCTGAATTCCCTGAAAGTATCAAGTCTGATGACCTAAGTCCATTTATACAAACTCCTTCCTCATCATGCTGGCTGTGTACCCGTGATGTGTACCACGAGTGTTATTTCTGCTTGTAATGGACACGTGACTTCTTTCCTATCGAGATCATTTCAAATGGTTAAGGTTTTTTTGGGGGGGTGGGGAGGGGGGGGGAGACAATGGGGTGGAGGAAAAGGGGGAGGGGCTCTTTATGAGCAGGTGTAATCTGAAAATGCTAGAACTGGCAAAGTTTTGTTTCACTTTTCAAAATAATTTATGCCATGAATCCTAATTTTTGGGTAAATGGTGAATGTAATAAATGTTTTTGCTTCTTTTGCTTGCTCTCACTGTCTTTCTTTGAAGAACTTTGGGGGTGGGAGTGGAGGGGGGGGGTTAATCATTTAATGTATGGGTGCATTATTGGTACAAATAAGCAATCATTACTTTCCTTTATTGTTTCATCTCCACATCATACGAAAATACACAATTTGCTGTCTCTGTCTGTCTGTCTGTTTGTCTGTCTGAGGTCAATGCATTCGCTCATTACTGTACAATCAGAACCAAACTTGGCAGGGGGACTAAGGGTCATAAAACAAAGGTTGTAGCTACTTGGTTTGCCTGCCCCCCCCCACCCTCTCCCATCCTAGGGGTTCCGAACGTGGGACCAACGTAAATTCTCTGTAAATGTGCACTGCGTAACGCCACTCCAGTGGTGGTGGCTGGTGGGAGACGGTGTTAGGATTGATGCTTTGGAACCCTCAGTTTTATCAGGAATAAGAGGCCTTCACCTTATTATCACTTTACAGAAAGAATATCCGTGACAAATTGTGGGAAACAACTCGATTAGCATGATTCATGGAGAACATACCTTAATTGCACCCTACTTGAATCATTAAGAATACTACAATGGTAAGAATTTCTCAGGGTTCCCATTATCCCAGTAGAGTATGATAAAATATATATATATTTTCATGATGCATTATCATAGGAAAAGAAACTCTTTGGCCACTGGCAGAAGCTGTTCTCCAACATGGTGTTTCATGCAACAGGTCTCGTGTTCTTTCTTGATGGGTGTGACTTAAGAAAGATGGGAAGCACATTAAGTCCAATTGGGGTTGAATCTCTTTCCAGGCAATCGATTCGATCAACAAGTCACACTCCAATATGTGACTTTTGAAATGAGATGATCTGCCCCCAGAATGTTCACCGTGCATGCGCAGAAATCTCGAGGAACAATGGTCATCGAGGCAGGAAACGTATTATATTGTGCACGTCGGAAAAGATTATGATGCAAAATGACTCACAAAGCTTCCAAAAGAAGCCAACAATACTTTGGAAAGGTACCCGTGACAAATGGGTGTGCCTCTGCACAACAAAAGATTTGGAGAACTTTCTGCTCAACTCTCCCAAAAAGTTGATATCTTGCAAACCGCACCGCAAAGTCTCACCATGATGTGGGCCCGTGCGAGGAATGTGGACGGGCACGTTCTACCCGACCTCCCCGATCATCTCTGTCAGTGAGTGGACTTTGAACCTTGCAGGATTACCTCCTGTGAACATGGCAAGCTTGGATATTTATTTAATGGAGCTTGCAATTGGAAAGCCGATGCCATCATTACCAACATTCAGGCAGACTTCCCTGAGGGAGGCACCATATCTGTTTTAGTTGCTTCGATGGGAAGGTCATATTTGGGGCTTGTGAATGGAGGGCAAGTTTAAAATGATGATATTTATTATTAATAATGTTTGCGAAGAGGGGGGAGGGGTGAGTGAGAGCTGAATGGGCTGTGAGTTATGTCGTCCTTCTCCTCTTCCCTTTATAAGGGATGGGATCCGATGGCACCAGGCTTCTGCCCTGCCTTGACCATGATGATACTCCACATTGCTCTGTCCTCAGCCAACTCTCTTCACTCTCCAACCACCCCCGACCTTACTGATATCCCTCCTCATACAATCCTCCCATCTCAACCGTGGTCCTCCTACATTGCTCCCTCAAGCTATTCGCTCTTTTTGCTAATTCTCTCTTCTCCCATCCACACCAGGTGTCCAGCCCATCTCAGCCAGCGTTTCACCAATCTCCCCGTCAAACTCATCTGCACACCAATCTCCTCCCTCAGTACATCCAGCCACTCTCTTCACTCCCACAATCCTCTTGACCCAGCTGTTCTCGCAAACCTGCCGCCTCTGTTGTGTCTCTGTCGGTGCCACCATCTCCATACCATAAAGGTCGGCCGGCATTACACATGACATCAGAACCTTCCCTTTCCTTCTGTCTGCCATTACTCTCTCCCTCCATCCTCCTCCATGCATTAACACCCACCTCGATCCTCCTCCGCACCTCTACCTCAGACACGGTCACTGTTCCACCCAAATATTCAAACCTATATCCCTGTCTGATCTCCTTCCCCTCTAACCTGATGTTCATGTCTTTTCTTTGCTGCCTGACCCACATCACCTCAGTCTTCTCCATACTCATCTTCAGTCCGTGCTTCCCAAATGCCTCCATCTACTCCCCTAGTACTTCCTGCATTTTTCACCCACTCTCCACCACAACTGCCAGATCGTCCGCATACAGCATACTCCCCATACTACCCCTCAAGCTCCCCTTCCTGTTTACCAGCTCCATTACCATGATAAACATGAGTGGGCTGAGAGCACTTCCCTGCCTCAAAACGATGTTCATGCTGAACTCTTCAGACATCTCAGGACCAACCAAGACTCTTCCCTTCGTTCCCTTCTTCATCCCTTCCACCAACCTAACTTCTGCTTCCAGTGCTGCTATCCATCTCAGTGTCGCCATCACCATCTCCTCTTGGGACAGTGTCATAGGCCTTCTCCAGGTCCACCAATCCCAATGCCATAATCACCTCGCACCTCCAACGTCTTTTACACCAGCTGTCTCAGCACGAACATCCCATCTAACTTCACCCTACCCTTTCTAAACCCTTGCTGCTCATCTCCGATCTCCATCTCCGCACTCTACCTTATCCTCCAGTTCAGAATCCTCTCCAGCACCTTCATGATGCGACGAAGGAGCGGAATTCCCCTGTATTTCCCCAGATCTTGAACATTGCACCTCACCTTCCAGATCGACACAATTAACCCTGTCCTCCAATCCTCTGGAATTGCACCCTCAAACATACATACATACATACATACATACATACATACATACATACATACATATATACATACATACAACAGCCTCTTCTTCAACTGCAATTATCGTCTCTGTACACACGTCACCAGAGCCTGGCGCTCTTCCCTTCATCCTCCTCATTTCCGTCTGCACTTCCTCCTCTGTGATCTCCACCAACGACATTCTCCTCCACATAACACAGTAGCTGCAGCTCACTGTTGCTTCCCTTGAAATATCCTTCTCACACCTTAAATACTGCCCCTCTCTGTCACCTGCCCCCGCAAACCATCCTTAATCGGGGCTCAGCGCATCCCCATGGGCTCGGGCTCGGCACATCCCCATGGGCTCGGGCTCCGTGCATCCCCATGGGCTCGGGCTCCGTGCATCCCCATGGGCTCGGGCTCCGCGCATCCCCGTGGGCTCGGGCTCCGCGCATCGCCATGGGCTCGGGCTCCGTGCATCCCCGTGGGCTCGGGCTCCGTGCATCCCCGTGGACTCGGGCTCCGCGCATCCCTGTGGGCTCGGGCTCCGTTACATCCCCATGGGTTCGGGCTCCGTGCATCCCCATGGGCTCGGGCTCCGCGCATCCCCGTGGGCTCGGGCTCCGCGCATCCCCGTGGGCTCGGGCTCCGTGCATCCCCGTGGGCTCGGGCTCCGTGCATCCCCGTGGGCTCGGGCTCAGTCCAATCACGGGTAGGATAGCGTTGAAGTGTGTACATTTGCCTCTGAGCTGTCCAGCCTGGATTTGAATATTGACAGTTATAAAATGTCACCCTCATGGTGTTTAACATTAGGGCTACGAATCAATGTTTGCTTCGTCCATCCGGAGTTCGTTGAGTTGGGTGTCCCGTTTACCAATGACCTCCAGCACGCCATGATCTTAGAGGTTAAATATCCCATTATTTTTCATGAAGAGTATACGAGTTCTTGCTTGGAACCTGACCAAATTACTTCCAGACAAACATGGTCAGCAGCTTTGTGAAAGACCTGGGTCAAAAACCTTACCTGGCCAACTCCACCACCACGACTACTACTACTACTACTACTACTACTACTACTACTACTACTACTACTACTACTACTACTACTACTACTACTACTACTACTACTACTACTACTACTACTACTACAACTCGTAGTACCGACTACGTCATGGTATTGCTGGTTTCAAGTTTTTTTTCTTGTTTTTTTTTGTCATAAATGAGTATTTATCAGAATCGTGTTCGTAATTAATTAAAACGGTGGTATATTGATTAAAGTAATGAATACATGAAGTCATCCTGACGTGTTGCTCTGCTCCTGATGTGTGTGTGTTGCGATCACATGAATTTCAAATTGGTTATAACTTACAAACTTCGGAAACTCGTCGGATCTTGATATCTTTAGGGTATCATACTCATGGTCTTTCAGAAACTTTCAGGTTCTTCCACTCCAGGGACTTTCAGGTTCTTACACTTCAGAGACTTTCAGGTTCTGACACAACAGGGACTTTCAGGTTCTTACACCACAGGGACTTTCAGGTTCTTACACCACAGGGACTTTCAGGTTCTTACACCACAGGGACTTTCAGGTTCTTACACCACAGGGACTTTCAGGTTCTTACACCACAGGGACTTTCAGGTTCTTACACCACAGGGACTTTCAGGTTCTTACACCACAGGGACTTTCAGGTTCTTACATCACAGGGACTTTCAGGTTCTTACACTTCAGGGACTTTCAGGTTCTTACACGACAGGGATTTTCAGGTTCTTACACTCCAGGAACTTTCAGGTTCTTACACTACAGGGACTTTCAGGTTCTTACACTACAGGGACTTCAGGTTCTTGCACTACAGGGACTTTCATGTTCTTACACCACCGGGACTTTCAGGTTCTTGCACCGCAGGGACTTTCAGGTTCTTACACCGCAGGGACTTTCAGGTTCTTACACCGCAGGGACTTTCAGGTTCTTACACCGCAGGGACTTTCAGGTTCTTACACCGCAGGGACTTTCAGGTTCTTTACAAACACAACAGGGATTTTCAGGTTCTTACACTTCAGGGACTTTCAGGTTCTTACACTCTAGGGACTTTCAGGTTCTTACACTCCAGGGACTTTCAGGATCTTACAATCCAGGGACTTTCAGGTTCTTACAATACAGGGACTTTCAGGTTCTTACACAGGGACTTTCAGGTTCTTACAACACAGGGACTTTCTGGTTCTTACAATACAGGCACTTTCAGGTTCTTACACTCCAGGGACTTTCAGGTTCTTACAATACAGGGACTTTCAGGTTCCTACACCACAGGGACTTTCAGGTTCTTACAATACAGGGACTTTCAGGTTCTTACAATACAGGGACTTTCAGGTTCTTACACTACAGGGACTTTCAGGTTCTTACAATATAGGGACTTTCAGGTTCTTGCACTATAGGGACTTTCAGGTTCTTACACTCCAGGGACTTTCAGGTTCTTACACTCCAGGGACTTTCAGGTTCTTACACTCCAGGGACTTTCAGGTTCTTACACTCCAGGGACTTCAGGTTCTTGCACTACAGGGACTTTCATGTTCTTACACCACCGGGACTTTCAGGTTCTTGCACCGCAGGGACTTTCAGGTTCTTACACCGCAGGGACTTTCAGGTTCTGACACCGCAGGGACTTTCAGGTTCTTTACAAACACAACAGGGATTTTCAGGTTCTTACACTTCAGGGACTTTCAGGTTCTTACACTCTAGGGACTTTCAGGTTCTTACACTCCAGGGACTTTCAGGATCTTACAATCCAGGGACTTTCAGGTTCTTACAATACAGGGACTTTCAGGTTCTTACACAGGGACTTTCAGGTTCTTACAACACAGGGACTTTCTGGTTCTTACAATACAGGCACTTTCAGGTTCTTACACTCCAGGGACTTTCAGGTTCTTACAATACAGGGACTTTCAGGTTCCTACACCACAGGGACTTTCAGGTTCTTACAATACAGGGACTTTCAGGTTCTTACAATACAGGGACTTTCAGGTTCTTACACTACAGGGACTTTCAGGTTCTTACAATATAGGGACTTTCAGGTTCTTGCACTATAGGGACTTTCAGGTTCTTACACTCCAGGGACTTTCAGGTTCTTACACTCCAGGGACTTTCAGGTTCTTACACTCCAGGGACTTTCAGGTTCTTACACCACAGGGACTTTCAGGTTCTTACACTACAGGGACTTTCAGGTTCTTGCACCACAGGGACTTTCAGGTTCTTACACCACAGGGACTTTCAGGTTCTTACACCACAGGGACTTTCAGGTTTTTACACTTCAGGGACTTTCAGGTTCTTACACTTCAGGGACTTTTAGGTTCTTACACTTCAGGGACTTTCAGGTTCTTACACTCCAGGGACTTTCAGGTTCTTGCACTACAGGGACTTTCAGGTTCTTGCACTACAGGGACTTTCAGGTTCTTACACTCCAGGGACTTTCAGGTTCTTACACTCCAGGGACTTTCAGGTTCTTACACTCCAGGGACTTTCAGGTTCTTACACTCCAGGGACTTTCAGGTTTTTACACCACACAGACTTTCAGGTTCTTCCACTCCAGGGACTTTCAGGTTCTTACACTTCAGAGACTTTCAGGTTCTTACACAACAGGGACTTTCAGGTTCTTACACCACAGGGACTTTCAGGTTCTTCCACTCCAGGGACTTTCAGTTTCTTGCAATACAGCGACTTTCAGGTTCTTACACCATAGGGACTTTCAGGTTCTTACACAACAGGGACTTTCAGGTTCTTACACCACAGGGACTTTCAGGTTCTTACACCATAGGGACTTTCAGGTTCTTCCACTCCAGGGACTTTCAGTTTCTTGCAATACAGCGACTTTCAGGTTCTTACACCATAGGGACTTTCAGGTTCTTACACCACAGGGACTTTCAGGTTCTTACATCACAGGGACTTTCAGGTTCTTACACGACAGGGACTTTCAGGTTCTTACACTTCAGGGACTTTTAGGTTCTCACACTTCAGGGACTTTCAGGTTCTTACACTCCAGGGACTTTCAGGTTCTTACACTCCAGGGACTTTCAGGTTTTTACACCACACAGACTTTCAGGTTCTTCCACTCCAGGGACTTTCAGGTTCTTACACTTCAGAGACTTTCAGGTTCTTGCAATACAGCGACTTTCAAGTTCTTACACCATAGGGACTTTCAGGTTCTTACACCACAGGGACTTTCAGGTTCTTACATCACAGGGACTTTCAGGTTCTTGCACTTCAGGGACTTTCAGGTTCTTACATGACAGGGATTTTCAGGTTCTTACACTACAGGAACTTTCAGGTTCTTACACTACAGGGACTTTCACGTTCTTACACTACAGGGACTTCAGGTTCTTGCACTACAGGGACTTTTATGTTCTTGCACTACAGGGACTTTCATGTTCTTACACTCCAGGGACTTTCAGGTTCTTACACTATAGGGACTTTCAGGTTCTTACACCACCGGGACTTTCAGGTTCTTACACCGCAGGGATTTTCAGGTTCTTACACCACAGGGACTTTCAGGTTCTTACACCGCAGGGACTTTTAGGTTCTTACACTCCAGGGACTTTCAGGTTCTTTCACTCCAGGGACTCTCAGGTTCTTACAATACAGGGACTTTCCGGTTCTTACACTACAGGGACTTTCAGGTTCTTACACTCCAGGGACTTCAGGTTCTTGCACTACAGGGACTTTCATGTTCTTGCACTACAGGGACTTTCATTTTCTTACACTCCAGGGACTTTCAGGTTCTTACACTAGAGGGACTTTCAGGTTCTTACACCACAGGGACTTTCAGGTTCTTGCACCACAGGGACTTTCAGGTTCTTACACCACAGCGACTTTCAGGTTCTTACACCACAGGGACTTTCAGGTTCTTACACCACAGGGACTTTCAGGTTCTTACACTACAGGGACTTTCAGGTTCTTACACCACAGGAACTTTCAGGTTCTTACACCACAGGGACTTTCAGGTTCTTACACCACAGGGACTTTCAGGTTTTTACAACACAGGGACTTTCAGGTTTTTACACCACAGGGACTTTCAGGTTTTTACACCACAGGGACTTTCAGGTTTTTACACCACAGGGACTTTCAGGTTCTTACACTTCAGGGACTTTTAGGTTCTTACACTACAGGGACTTTCAGGTTCTTGCAATACAGCGACTTTCAAGTTCTTACACCATAGGGACTTTCAGGTTCTTACACCACAGGGACTTTCAGGTTCTTACATCACAGGGACTTTCAGGTTCTTACACTTCAGGGACTTTCAGGTTCTTACAACACAGGGACTTTCTGGTTCTTACAATACAGGCACTTTCAGGTTCTTACACTCCAGGGACTTTCAGGTTCTTACAATACAGGGACTTTCAGGTTCCTACACCACAGGGACTTTCAGGTTCTTACAATACAGGGACTTTCAGGTTCTTACAATACAGGGACTTTCAGGTTCTTACACTACAGGGACTTTCAGGTTCTTACAATATAGGGACTTTCAGGTTCTTGCACTATAGGGACTTTCAGGTTCTTACACTCCAGGGACTTTCAGGTTCTTACACTCCAGGGACTTTCAGGTTCTTACACTCCAGGGACTTTCAGGTTCTTACACTCCAGGGACTTTCAGGTTCTTACACCACAGGGACTTTCAGGTTCTTACACTACAGGGACTTTCAGGTTCTTGCACCACAGGGACTTTCAGGTTCTTACACCACAGGGACTTTCAGGTTTTTACACTTCAGGGACTTTCAGGTTCTTACACTTCAGGGACTTTTAGGTTCTTACACTTCAGGGACTTTCAGGTTCTTACACTCCAGGGACTTTCAGGTTCTTGCACTACAGGGACTTTCAGGTTCTTGCACTACAGGGACTTTCAGGTTCTTACACTCCAGGGACTTTCAGGTTCTTACACTCCAGGGACTTTCAGGTTTTTACACCACACAGACTTTCAGGTTCTTCCACTCCAGGGACTTTCAGGTTCTTACACTTCAGAGACTTTCAGGTTCTTACACAACAGGGACTTTCAGGTTCTTACACCACAGGGACTTTCAGGTTCTTCCACTCCAGGGACTTTCAGTTTCTTGCAATACAGCGACTTTCAGGTTCTTACACCATAGGGACTTTCAGGTTCTTACACAACAGGGACTTTCAGGTTCTTACACCACAGGGACTTTCAGGTTCTTACACCATAGGGACTTTCAGGTTCTTCCACTCCAGGGACTTTCAGTTTCTTGCAATACAGCGACTTTCAGGTTCTTACACCATAGGGACTTTCAGGTTCTTACACCACAGGGACTTTCAGGTTCTTACATCACAGGGACTTTCAGGTTCTTACACCACAGGGACTTTCAGGTTCTTACACTTCAGGGACTTTTAGGTTCTCACACTTCAGGGACTTTCAGGTTCTTACACTCCAGGGACTTTCAGGTTCTTACACTCCAGGGACTTTCAGGTTTTTACACCACACAGACTTTCAGGTTCTTCCACTCCAGGGACTTTCAGGTTCTTACACTTCAGAGACTTTCAGGTTCTTACACAACAGGGACTTTCAGGTTCTTACACCACAGGGACTTTCAGGTTCTTCCACTGCAGGGACTTTCAGGTTCTTGCAATACAGCGACTTTCAAGTTCTTACACCATAGGGACTTTCAGGTTCTTACACCATAGGGACTTTCAGGTTCTTACACCACAGGGACTTTCAGGTTCTTACATCACAGGGACTTTCAGGTTCTTACACTTCAGGGACTTTCAGGTTCTTACATGACAGGGATTTTCAGGTTCTTACCCTACAGGAACTTTCAGGTTCTTACACTACAGGGACTTCAGGTTCTTGCACTACAGGGACTTTTATGTTCTTGCACTACAGGGACTTTCATGTTCTTACACTCCAGGGACTTTCAGGTTCTTACACTATAGGGACTTTCAGGTTCTTACACCACCGGGACTTTCAGGTTCTTACACCGCAGGGATTTTCAGGTTCTTACACCACAGGGACTTTCAGGTTCTTACACCGCAGGGACTTTTAGGTTCTTACACTCCAGGGACTTTCAGGTTCTTTCACTCCAGGGACTCTCAGGTTCTTACAATACAGGGACTTTCCGGTTCTTACACTACAGGGACTTTCAGGTTCTTACAATCCAGGGACTTTCAGGTTCTTACAATCCAGGGACTTTCAGGTTCTTACACCACAGGGACTTTCAGGTTCTTACAATACAGGGACTTTCAGGTTCTTACAATACAGGGACTTTCAGGTTCTTACACTACGGGGACTTTCAGGTTCTTACAATATAGGGACTTTCAGGTTCTTGCACTATAGGGACTTTCAGGTTCTTACACTCCAGGGACTTTCAGGTTCTTACACTCCAGGGACTTTCAGGTTCTTACACCACAGGGACTTTCAGGTTCTTACACTACAGGGACTTTCAGGTTCTTGCACCACATGGACTTTCAGGTTCTTACACCACAGGGACTTTCAGGTTCTTACACCACAGGGACTTTCAGGGTCTTACACCACAGGGACTTTCAGGTTTTTACACCACAGGGACTTTCAGGTTCTTACCACAGGGACTTTCAGGTTCTTACACTTCAGGGACTTTTAGGTTCTTACACTTCAGGGACTTTCAGGTTCTTACACTCCAGGGACTTTCAGGTTCTTACACTTCAGGGACTTTCAGGTTCTTACACTACAGGGACTTTCAGGTTCTTACACTCCAGGGACTTTCAGGTTCTTACACTTCAGAGACTTTCAGGTTTTTACACCACACGGACTTTCAGGTTCTTACACTCCAGGGACTTTCAGGTTCTTACACAACAGGGACTTTCAGGTTCTTACACCACAGGGACTTTCAGGTTCTTACACCACAGGGACTTTCAGGTTCTTACACCACAGGGACTTTCAGGTTCTTCCACTCCAGGGACTTTCAGGTTCTTCCACTCCAGGGACTTTCAGGTTCTTGCAATACAGCGACTTTCAGGTTCTTACACCACAGGGACTTTCAGGTTCTTACATCACAGGGACTTTCAGGTTCTTACATCACAGGGACTTTCAGGTTCTTACACTTCAGGGACTTTCAGGTTCTTACACGACAGGGACTTTCAGGTTCTTACACTACAGGGACTTTCAGGTTCTTACACTCCAGGGACTTCAGGTTCTTGCACTACAGGGACTTTCATGTTCTTGCACTACAGGGACTTTCATTTTCTTACACTCCAGGGACTTTCAGGTTCTTACACTAGAGGGACTTTCAGGTTCTTGCACTATCGGGACTTTCAGGTTCTTACACCACAGGGACTTTCAGGTTCTTGCACCACAGGGACTTTCAGGTTCTTACACCACAGCGACTTTCAGGTTCTTACACCACAGGGACTTTCAGGTTTTTACACCACAGGGACTTTCAGGTTTTTACACCACAGGGACTTTCAGGTTTTTACACCACAGGGACTTTCAGGTTTTTACACCACAGGGACTTTCAGGTTCTTACACTTCAGGGACTTTTAGGTTCTTACACTACAGGGACTTTCAGGAAGGAAAGCAGGGAATTTGAAGGAGGTGGATTTGGGCTTGATTGTCGGGGGTAGAAAAGATCGTGGTGTTGGATGGGGGAAGATCAGACATGGTGGTGGTGAACAGCCGTTTTGAAGACCGGGAGGGAAGAGTGGGATTGAAGAGAGTGTGGGAGTTTATTCCAAAGGTGGGAAAAAGAGGAATGAAAGAGTGAAGGTGAGCAGTGATTCGTGATTTTGATAGTTTTACCAGAAGGGGGTTGTTGGCGGATCTTGAGCACCCTGCAGAAATATGTGGAGTGGGGGGGGCAATGTCTGGGGGGGTGGGGCAGGCCAGAGAGGAGACGGTAGAAGACAGAAAGACCACCGACCTGCCTGCGTTGAGAGAGTGAGAGGCCCAATGACTTCGCCTCATCGTGGAAGATACCAATGATCCGAAATACCTTGATTTCCACAGCGTGAAGCCAAGTAAGGTGAGAGGCAGGAGAACCAGCCCAGAGGAGAGAGCAGTACTCCATCAGGCTGCAGACGAAAGCTTTGTGTGTGATCAGGAGCTCAGGTGTGCAAAGGAGCTCAGGTGTTCTGCGGGTCGATTGGCACACAGTTGGCAGCTGTACGTACCTGTCTTGTCTCGGTCAGGTTCGAACAGGATAATTTGGTCAATGCACGTCTCTCTCGCTCTCTGGATCCAGAATACATTGTGAATATGTTGAACATTTCATTTAAAAGACCCGTTCCGTGATTGTTTGTAAGTGGAGACCCCTGAGTGTCCTTTCCTTGTAAAGGTCCCGCTGGATCCCGATTCGAGCTGCCAGTTGGCCCACCTGTCGTGCAAGGCGTTCAGTTCTTATATATAGGAGAAGGCGTGGACATGATGGGTGAGGACAATTTGACAGGTGCTTGGAGGTTGGGGAGGGGCTCTTGGAGCCTGCGGGGAGTTGGCCGCACTTGTTTGGAGGGCTATAACGAGGCGTCAAGGACAGTTTGGGTAAAACTTCACAATGAGGAGCAGTGACGTCCCAGGGGTCGGTGACCTTTCCACACCCTCCCCGTCCGTTACACCAGTGACCCCTCGCCGATGCAATGACGAGTTTTAGTCCCAACTTTCCCGTCTCTTCATTGTTTAACTGATTCATCATTCTGTCGTTTCTCGTGTGCAGTGTCAACCGCCGATGTGGGTGCACGGTCGGGTGGTGGAGGACGGTGAGGGAGAGATGGCGGTCCAGGTATTTCATTGCAGGTGACTCCCACTGATCACGCCCAAGTGCACAGAATTACTGCGGGACCAACAACAGACTCCGAATTTCAAGGATTTCTCCAACATTTGTCTCGTCCTGAACTGACGACCCCTGTAACTCGGTGTACGTTCTTCCAACTCAGCAACGAAGGCAAGTTCATGGGATTTTTTGTGACTTTTTTTACATCCCACTCACCTCTTTTACAAATCAATATCATGTAGTCTATCCTCTCCTTTTGATATAATTAATTACACTTTAATGCTCATTGCAAGATTCTTCCTAATTACACCTGATATTTTACCAGGCAGCCAGCGATTATAGATGGTTTCAATCATTGATGAGGTTGTTGTGCAGTATTTATTATTTAATTGTTCGCACGTGTTCGGTTCGCACTTTTCGCGCTTTTTTGTATCCTGAGTTCACACGCTGCCTGTGGGAGAGCGGCAGGAAAGGTCATGTTGTTATCCTCTATGCAGTGTATATAGATTAGAGTAGATCTAGACAAGACTCCATTCCTCTGATTTAACATACTAGTGCGTGCCCGTACGTGCAAAAAAAAAAAAAAAAAACTTTCAAACAACCACACGGGCCGTTCCTTCGCTCTTGTAAACGACGACTGGATTGGGGCATTGTGTTTATCTATAAATGCGCATAAGGAATTGAGAAATTATTAGAATACAGTAAGTCATCACTATCCAGAAGTCCGTACGTTGTAACCTGTAATGGGGAACGCGGCTGAGGATCTCTTCCCCGACGGCCACGCCTACGCAGCAACGTGTCCTGTGATTGGTTTGGTAAATAAATGGTCATAACTTGGGAACCACTTGTCCGATTAATATCAAACCTTGAAGAGGCACATCCACAGGTCCCCAGCAATATACCTGGCAAGTTTCAATTAGATCGGACCAGTGGTTGTCGAGAAGCAGCGGTCACAGACAGACAGACACACAGAGATTGCTGGAATTATAGATAGAAAATGCCCCAAGAAGGTCGGGTTTCCTCCCTTTTCGGTTTAGTGTTAAACAGCAGGTAGTGACTGTTTGTTTAAAAAAAGGTAATCCTACGTGTTTGTGTTTTATAATATTAATTCCTTCTGGTCGGTTTGCCCCACTAAATGCCACAAAAAGCTATGTGTACACGTTAACATGTTTGTTCAAGGAGGAAAAAAAATACCCCCCTTGGGAAGAGGGGGTATTATTAGTATTAATATTGTTTTGTTATAACATTAATATTATGCTGTTATCATTGGTGTTGTTATTACTTGTGCTCTTAGAAATGGCCTTGGAAAAATGCCATGATTAGCTATCTTAATACAGATATACACCTTAACACAGATTTCATCCAAGGTGGAAAACCCCATTGGAAGGGGGGCAAATGAAGTCGCTACAACCTCCATCGTGTGACCCTGAGCCCTTCTGTGAAGTTTGGTTAAGATCGGATAAGTAACGACCGAATGCATCACAGTCAGACAGACAGACAGACACCAAATTGCGTATGTTCATATGATGATGATGATGATGATGATGATGATATTCCCATTTTAAAGAACAATCATGGTCTCCATTTTCACCCCCCCCCCCATGAAAGGCAAGGCCCTCCTGTATATACTTCAACACTGCACGGGGTATCGTGTTCTGTGAACTCTCTTGTTTAATCTTCTATATGTATTCATTCTTTCATTTCTTTTTCTTCTTTTCCACAATGTAAACTGTTCAATCGGGTGGCAGGATAGCCGAGGGATACGTACACTTGCACCCTGAACAAGTTACATATTCCGACCCTGATTGGACGCTGGGAAGGCAACGGCAAACCACCCGATGTAACCCTTGCCCAGGAAGTGCTTCAGCAGCACTAATGCCCTGTATATGTATGTATTGTACATTTGATTGATTGGATTCATAATGGATTTATGATTTGTTTCAACATTTATCTTTTTCTTTCGTATTCCAAAAAAAATTAACAAAGGGGCAAATACCCCTTGGCACTCACCTGGTAGTGGCTGGATAAGGTAACCAGGTAACCACTGGTCGGCATGGATGACGTAAAATATATAATGGAGAAGAAAGTAAATACCTATGGATTTTTTTTTTTAATGCCACAAACAAACTTTGGTACATCACAGGTGATGAACGTTGTGGTCAAGCTTCATCGAAATCATATGTGTAGTTGCAGAGAAGAACCAAGTATTTTCGGACGGACGACGCTCCATCACATAAGCTCCCTGGAACTATATCCCAGATGAGCTCAAATCATCCTAAGATCTCATTGATTTCTGTTGTAGACCCATTGTTGAAGGATAAAAACATCGATGATGACATGGTACCCAGCTGATGACGCAACAATCTGCGTTGACTCCTTTTGTGTGCGTGTGTGTCTGTGTGTCTGTGTCTGTGTCTGTGTCTGTGTCTGTGTCTGTGTCTACATGTTCTTTCTTGTCTGTCTCTATTATTTTTCTCATCTTTTGTTTATCTCTGTACGGATTACATTCCACAAAAGAATCTCAAAATCTCAACTTGTCTGACCCCACATTTTATTGCATCACATAGGTTATCCACACTTACCTACCCCTCGAGGTTGATATTGTTGTAAGTTGTAGTATATACAGTGTTTCTCAATAAAATGTATACATGTACATTTTATTGGGACCCCCCCCCCCCCGTATTGGTATGTGAGCTTGTGTGTGTAATCCTCCAGATCGAGAGTGCCCTCTGCCGGTGATGTCGACATTGCATCTGCTTGGTTCATGTGTTTTTAACTCACCTGCACATCTCCATCGTGAGGGGTGTGTATGTGTGCGATTCGTGCACTGCATAAACTCACCTTTTGACCACTTATGTTGCAGGATCTCCTTTGAAAATTGTTGTTGGAGCACTGATGCACCATGCCTCACACGCCTTACCTGCTGCTCTACCCTCTGCTGCTCACTGCCCTTCCATCCCTCTGCTCACAACCTGGAGCTGCTCAAGTGAACACCTGGTGGTATGTAGGCTAGGTAGTCCCCAGGAATCGGAGTACGCGTGGCTTGTGCTGAGCCTGAAGTATGGACCTCCTGGTCAATGAGTATTATTGCCTCTGGTTCCATCGATTTATTACTTACGCAAATATGGTGCAATTTTTAACCTCACACCTTCCTCTCTGCACTCTGTAGACGCCAGTTCGTACCCCATCTCCTCCTCCCATTCCCTCTTGCCACATTCCTCCCACCGCATTAGATTGGAACGAGGCTGTAGAGTATGTTCTTCTTTCATATTGGATGTGAAGCTGCCCTTATTTAATAGTATTGACTGTACAAGTGTGCGTATAATGAATGTGAATTTTACGAATGAAGTGGGCATATCCCTCACCTCCCCATAGCTCCCCCTTCACCTTTCCATAGCCCCCTCCTCCCTAAAACTGATATAACCCAAAAAGGTCACTTTGCTTTCATGTTTCATGCAGGTCACTGGGCCTCCTAGGTGTGCAGAAGCCACAGATGTATCTGCCAGGTGGTGCACCTGCCTGCAGGCATCTCACCAGCCTGTCGAGGGGACAGCACAAGTTATGCCACCTGTATCCTCATCACATGCCGTTCATGGCAGAGGGTGCACGTCTGGGTCTGCGTGAGTGCCAGTACCAGATGCAAGGCTATCGCTGGAACTGCTCACTGAACGGAGGCATCGCTGCCTTGAGACGAACAACCATGATCGGTTGGTCGATTTCTGAACTGTTTTTTTTCAAAAGAAACACGTATAGGATAACAGCTAACCTGTATGTAATGTGTGTAGGATTACAAGGTGTCGTCAGTGATGGCCAAACTAGGAAGACACCTGGTGTTAATTCAGTGGACAATAGGACTTGAACTCTGGATCCAAGGATCCCAAGCCACCACCCGAACCATTTCGCCAACACCAACGCTTGGCAAGCGATAGCAAGCTGCTTGCTTAATTCAAAGTGCTGGAGGAAGCACTCCAACAGAACAGAGTACTGGATAGCGCTTAACGACACGGCGGTCTCCAAATGAAACAAGGCTATCATGGTGCTCGAGCAATGTTGGCGGGGTGGTAGTTTTTAGTTTTCACTCGATACTGGTGTGACAACTTCCCCCAAACTAATTTATTGTGTTGGTAGCAGCTACAGAGTACAAGGAAGAGGGAAAGAAAGAGCAAAAAGAAAAAAATAGGAAGTTGGAATGAAGAGCCCCCGCCAAGCTTATCCATGGAGCTACCACTATGTATTTTGGGGAGGGTTTTGCATGTTTGTAGATCTTGAATAATGAAGATGAAAAGTAGAAGGAACAACAAAAGTATGAAATGCACTTTTTAATAATATTATGAGTATAGATAACAGGGATATGCGTCTGAACATTTCATCGGTCGTCATCTAGTTTTGAATCCAACTAATGGCGGACATTTTTGCTGACATAACGAAGTGCCTCTCTTAATCCCTTGCTGTGTTTGCAATACGTGGCAAGTTGGAGGTGAGGAAAAACGGGGTTGCTCGGAATCGTAAGCGGGTTTTTATTTTATTAATTTATTAGCCATGATCGGAAGTGAAGTGATGCTGCGTGCAGAATCCTGGAGGGTGGTGACCGTGGCCTTCGGTGAGGGAAAGCTTGTGACGTCACACGTCCAATGTGTTCCATTAGCAATTAAATCAGCTTTTAGAGCACTCGCCAAATGGCTTAATCACTTCAATCAAGCACTTCAACCCATTTTTGAGCCCTCTCTCCCCCCCCCCACCTCCGCCACCCCCAACCTGCAT
Organism: Eptatretus burgeri; assembly: GCF_056783735.1. Lineage (NCBI taxonomy): Eukaryota > Metazoa > Chordata > Myxini > Myxiniformes > Myxinidae > Eptatretus > Eptatretus burgeri. The sequence goes on along the minus strand of NC_140973.1, from coordinate 11,448,169 downwards.
TTTATTGGCTGGTCGCTGGACTACCGTTTTTCTCAGGTTTTCCGTCTGTCTGTTTGTATGTAATGGACAGCTTTGGAGGCTGGAGGAGTCAACCAATTTTGATGAAACTTGACTGGTAGGTTCATACCAGGATCTAGTTGTACGCTTTTGAGCACCGTTGCTATGGACGCCACCGTTGCCCAGCAACGGGACTTTGAAATTTTTGAAAAAAATCCGAAAAATGTTTATATATATTTTTTTTTTCTAGAAAATCTAACTTGATCACAACCTCTTCGTCAAAAAATTTCAGCCCGATCCGTCAAAAACTGTATGACTAGTACGCAATTATGTAGCGACCACCCATGTCGCCTACCGGCTTGAATAGTCATACTGTCCCAAATTCCATTTTAATCGAAAGTGATCATAATTTTTTTTATTTCTTCTTGAAGCAACGTCATCGTCGTCATCGTGTTTCTCAAAGCCAGAAATTGGGGGTAGAGGGCCCCAGTCGGTATGAGCCTCTCTCCCCCTTGCAGGCGAAAGTACAGAGTGTGTATAAGCAGACCTTCTGCCCGATTACACTCCCTTTCAAATGAGTGACTCTTCCTACACAACGGGTAACGTGTCCCTCAGTCCCCACCCCCGGTAGAATAATTTTGGTTGCACTCATGTTGGGGTCATTGCAAACTCCTGACCTTACACCTTCTCTTGCAGGGAGCCGTGAGACGGCACTGGCTTACTCGCTCACGGCAGCAGGTGCAGTGCACGTGGTGAGCCGTGCGTGTGGTCAGGGCGCTCTCACCATGTGCGGCTGCGGTTCGACTCCGCGGCCGCACCACTTGCAGCGAGACTGGCTCTGGGGCGGATGCGGAGACAACATCGAGCACGGAGTGCGCTTCGCCGGTGAGTTCGCTGATGCGAGCGAGCGAGAGCGGAGCCCCCAGCCCGGCACGGATGGTTTCGCACTGAAGATCGTGAAACTCCACAATAACAAGGCGGGACGCAGGGTGAGACCTTCCATGTCATACCTCATCAAAAATACACGTTTGTTGTCATGAATGGCAATAAAAGGAGTCCTTGTGGCAGGATTAGTGACCCGACCATAAGCTGTCAGACTGGTGCTTCACAGGCATCACATGGTGCGTGCACCGTGTTTCGGATGGTGGACGTTAAGCTGGGTGTCCCATCGGCTAACCTGAACTGGTGGACGTTAAAGATCCCACAGTGTACTTCATGACGGTCACGTGAGTTTTCACAGGCACCATGGAACAAATTACAAATTCCTGCCTCGACTAACTGCTGGGAAGGCAATGGCAAACCACTGAGTGCTTTCCTTGCCTTAACACCGATACTGTAGTGGAGAAGCAGTCATCGGGCAAAGCAACGCAGGGCAGCAAGATAGGGCCGATGAAATGGCCACCCTGTACGCCAAGCAAAAGTGGCTGCATGATGCAAAGTTGGAAGCCTTCGATTTAATTATTGTATATGAATGTAGTGGAGTGTGGGTGGGTATTGGGGATAGTTGAGTCATATAGTGTATAGATGGTAAAATTTTGGGAAGGGACAGGGGTCAATATTTCCACCGTGTTTGCATATGTAATACATAGATGGCCCACATCCAAAAATGTGACCACTGCTGGAGCGGTGTCTAAGCTGCTGCTATTTCTCCAAAATCCACAGGCAGTGCTTGACCTGGCCAGCATCGCCTGCAAATGTCATGGAGTGTCAGGTTCGTGTTCCGTGCGCACCTGCTGGCCACAGCTCGCCCCATTTCGTTCGGTGAGCCACCGGCTCCATAGTAAATACATCTCTGCCGTGGCCGTCCGCTTGAACCGACGAAGTCGGTTGCGGCAGGTGAAACGGCGGAGACGGCATGGTCATCCCGCAACTGCTGATCTGGTCTTTCTCGACCCCAGTCCTGATTACTGTGCTCACAATGACACCACTGGATCGCTGGGAACTGTGGGACGGACCTGCAAGCTGATCTCTCGTGGTGCTGACAGCTGTGAGCTCCTGTGTTGTGGCCGTAGCTACGAACGCTTCCAAAGCACAGTGGTCAAACGCTGTCACTGCAAGTTCCAGTGGTGCTGCTTCGTGAGGTGCAAGACGTGTACATCCATAGTGGATGCTTTTATCTGCAACTAATCTGATAAATACATGACTTATGCATCCACTGAGAATGTGGAGCATGAGTGGCTCACGATTGGCTTACCCATTCGAGGGGTATGGCCAGCTTGACCCACCTGGAATTTCAAAGATCAAAGGAAGGATTTTGCTGAAGATCTTATCTTTGCATTGTTTAACTTTGAAAGAAAGTGAATATTTTGGGGAAAATGTAATCTGATGAGTTCTACTGCAAGGAACTTCAACACAGGAAGAGGCCGTCAGGCTCATCAAGCCTGTGTGATGGTTGCCAGCCTGTGGTTGTTTGGCAGTGCTCTATCCTTTTTTAAATGCTGAGCGTCGGGCAACGAAGCCTCACGCACCATTTTTAGTCTTTGGTGTGATTCGGCCGGGGTTCGAACCACCGACCTCCCAGACCCGGAGCGGACACTCGAATCATGACACCACCAAGGTTGGTTAATAATAGGATACCACATCAGAATGCTGACGCACCTTGAGAGCATGCAGCGCTGCATTTGTCAACCATTCACTACCTGTTCATTTACCTGACTAATGATGAGGTGTATGATGCATATGGGATGAAGTTTATGGAAACCACCTTAAGAAAAAAAGTAGGAAAAGTTTTTTTTCAATTTAAATCTGTGTTTTTTTTTTTATAACGCTCACGGAAAAGCAAGCCAAGAGAGGGTGAGTGTCATTGGAATCCTTTGTCACGAAATGTACTGTAATTTACTCCAGTGAAATTTTTGGAAAAGCATAATCCATCCATCCATTAGGACCATACTCTGTGCAGAGCGTTGGTGCTGCCGAAGCAGTCTCCTTGGCTATTGGGAACAATCCTGGACGGGTCCCCACTCCGACACAGGATACCAGCATGCTGGCACTCATTTTGCCGACCTCGGAAGGATGACAGGCAGAGTCAACCCCACCTGGTGTTAATTCAACAGCTGAGCGGGATTTGAACTCAGGACCCTAGGATCCCAAGCCCACTACCCTAGCCATTAAGCCAACACCAGGCATAAAAGCATAATACCTTCCCATATTCAATTTCACTACACTGTTCAACATCATCATCATCATCGTCATCGTAATCTTGTCCCGTGATTTTTTATGATTTATTTATCTTCTTATATACAAGATCTAAGCTAATGGAAGAGCGAGGTGACAGAGTGAAAGGGCAACCACTTGACATTGGAGCAGTGGGGGCAAGACGTGGGTGCAACATGTAAGGGAATGAACGAACGGACAAAGTGGATGAGGTGGGGGGGGGGGGACATACCTGCAAGAAAGAATGTTGGTCTGGCGGCTGGGGCTGGGTAATTGGGGTAGAAAGGATCATGAGTAGAGATGGAGGATGACCTGAGGTAGTGGTGGTACACAGTCGAGTTGAAGCCCTGCAGGCAAGGATTGAACCATCTCTGGAAGACAGTTCCACAAATGGGACAAAAGAGGAAAAACAGAGTGGAGGGTGCGGAAAGCCTGGATTTTGTGTTTTGGCCAGGAGGAGAATGCATGCATCCTGGAGGTTGTGGGAGGTGGGTCACAGGACTAAGAGAGCAGATTTATCTTGATGAGATATAATCAGAGGCCACCAACCTGTCCATTATGAGAGCAACAGGCCCTGTGCTTCAGCCTCATCAGGGGAGATGATAAACATGTTGAGAGCTTTAGATTCCACTGGAGAGGCAGATGTGATGCTGTGGTGCCAGTCCATGGGGGTAGAGTCGTACTGCATTGGGCTATGCACAAAGACCTTGTAGGCTGAGTAGTTCTGATTTTTCAAGGAACGACGGAGGATGCTATTTCCATCGCTGGTTTTGGGTGACAGCCTTGTGATGTGGTCCTCCAAGGAGAGGTCACAGCTGATGGTGAGGCCAGAAAGTTCAGGCAACTGAACCTCTTCCAGTAGCTTACCAATGTTCCATTTATCCAACCAGTATCTAATAATTTTCAGATCAGCAGAGAGAGATGCTGTTGTTAGGTTTTTCCAGAGTGTCGGAGAGGTCATTTATGCAGATAAGGAACAAGACTGGACCCAAGACACTGTCTACAACCTGTAAAATATATACGCTAGCACTATATGTCGATAACACAGTATATTCCATTGAATTAAAATATGGTCCAATCCAAATCCATTGGGACCACACTCGGGACAGAGCGTTGGTGCGACCGAAGCAGTCTCTTGGGCTATTGGGCACAATTCTGGATGGATCGCCACTCCAACGCAGGATACTCGAATGGCTCAATCATCCTAGCAAGCTGGTACTCATTTGCCGACCACGGAAGGATGACAGGCTGAGTCAACCCCACCTAGTGTTAATTCAACGGAGAGCGGGATTTGAACTCGGGCCTCTAGGATCCCAAGCCCACCACCCAAACCATTAAACCAACACCAGACATACCTTAAACCCCCTCCCCCTGATATGTGCTCCAAACAGAAACCATACTCAGGGTCCCCATCAGCAACATGCAAAATTGGTTGGATTTGGTTCAGTAGTCTCTTTTTAGTTTTTGAAGCAAATATAAACAAACAAACAAACAAGCAGTCATAGACTGGTACTTACGAAATCGTCAACTTGACCTCTGACCTTGTCTAATAAAAGCTGTCTCTTGAGAAGGCAGCGACGCAAACCAGAAGTTTCTACAATGATTCTGTACCAAACCATCAAATATCGAATGTTTTGGATGTTTGACCTCACTGTGACCTTGACCTTTGACCGATTTTGACCAAAATCTAATCAGCACTAGCCATCAGCCTCCTGAATCACGTGGTGTAATTTGACATTGGTAGCTTCTTCCGTTCTCGAGTTATCATTTTTTGGATGTTTGACCTCACTGTGACCTTGACTTTTGACCGATTTTGACCAAAATCTAATCAGCACGAGCCATCACCTTCCTGAATCACGTGGTGTAATTTGACATTGGTAGCTTCTTCTGTTATCGAGTTATGTGTACCAAACCATCAAAAATCGAATATTTGACCTCACTGTGACCTTGACCTTGACCTTTGACCGATTTTGACCAAAATCTAATCAGCGCAAGCCATCACCTTCTTGAATCACGTGGTGTAATTTGACATTGGTAGCTTCTTCCGTTCTCGAGTTATCGTGCCTACAAACAAACAAACAAACAGAAACGGAAGTCATCAATATACTTATGAAATCTTTAGATTTCGTAAGTAACAAACAACTAGAACAGCGCTCGGTAGAGCCCATATCCCTACCAGGTTGAACAGTTTACATTTTGTTTCCCACTGATGGGCCGGATCTGGATCCAGATCTTCACCAAAATCTAATCTGGATGTTATTGTCACCTACCCAATTCATCTACCAAGTTCTGTCGTAACCCATCCATAACTTTTTGAAATATCATTATGTATATCGTTGTTGGCCCCATCTGTCAATGGTGAAGAATCATTTAAAAAAATAAATATATATTCTGGGATCTAGATCTGGATCTTCATTCAAATCAAATCAAATCAATTCTTTCTTGTCACACACCCAACCTGACCACCAATTTCATCCGAATCCATCCATTCCTTATTGAGATCTCCTGCACAGACACACACACACACACACACACACACACACACACACACACACACACACACACACACACACACACACGTGAAAACATAACCTCCGCATACCTTTGCTGGTGGAGATTAATATGGAAATTTTTTTGTTATATATCGTTTTTTTTTAATGTAAGATGAATGTGTGACCCTGCAATAAAATCCCTGATAGCCCATCCTGTTGATTGTTCCCTAATTTCACCTTAATATCTGCGACTTAGACATTTGTAGTGAAACTCCACCAAAACTAGGTTCAAAGAACATTGAGGTCAGAAGGGTGGAAAGGTAATGCACTCACTGTGGGACCACAGGTGGATGCAACAGGCAAGGGCATGAATGAACCGTCAAAGAGCAGAGAATGAAGGAAACATGGTGACCGATGATAAAAAGGGGTTGGATTATGTTGGGTGGAGGTGATTAATGGGAATAGAAAAGATCACTGGTGAGAGTGGAGGATGACCTGAGATGGTGATGCACCACCGCGTTGAAGTTCTGGAGGGAAGAGTGGGATTGGCCAGATTGAGCGAGAACGGAGAGGACCGAAGGAGCGAAGGTGAGCAGTAAGTCTGTAGTTTGGAAGTTTCACAAGTTACGGGGTTGCCGGGCGAACTCGTGAAACCTGGAACTCGTTGAAGAGCAGAGGGAGCAAGACGAAAGAGAGCGGTAAAGAGCAGCGGCCACAAACCTTTGGACAAAGCTCCTTTCATTAATTTAACGACAACAAAAAAGGATTGCGGGTCCTGTAGCTCACCTGGATCAGGAGCAACAGTCACTCAAACACCCCCCCCCCCACCTGCAGACCCCCACTAGACCCTGATTTTATTTTATTTTATTTCTAACCCCATGAACAAACTTTGGTACATCACGGGTGATCATCGAAGTTGTGTGCGTAGTTTCTGAGAATAAAGCAAATACCTATTTTGAGGGGTCAAACCTGAACCCACTTTGACCCCCTTAGAACCCGATATTATTATTTTTTTTTTAACGTCGTGAACAAACTTAAGTTGCAACACACCAAAATATCATTTCAGCCAAGTTGGTCACAATCCCATCAGCAGTTTTGGAGAAGACGTTGCAACTGTTTACGGATGGACTGACGGACGATGCGCCATTCCATAAACTCCCCGAAACCATGTTCCAGGTAGCTAAAAATCAACCAATTTACCTGCATTATGACTTTCTTGGTTCATAAGCACTGCGGCAGATACATTCGGATGCAAGGCGATCGAGCTTCCAATGTAAGATCTAGTCCGGCAGATATGTGAAATATTCTGGTAGTTTTGTGCCTTTGATGATACAAGCATGAAATTTGGTACACAGTTATAGCATACCCTTAGGAAACATTTTGGATATAGACATTCCAGATTACCCCTAGGGTCAAAATGGTGGCCATTTTACAAAATGGCTGCCACGAATAACAAATTCTGCCTACAAGGTCAGCAAAGTCATATGTGCTTGGTGCAAAACACAATGTCGTGAGTATAATATGATTATTATCAACTAGTATGCACATGCTTCATTATCCACTTCATATTTGACTAAAAAATGCATCTACGGTGGTCTATGACACAGATAACAGTTTACCATTGCAACAATGCATGGCTGGAACAAGAGCTCTGCAATATGATCATGCATGTGAATGTTACCTGAATATTGTTTCTGGAAATATAAATAGATCAAAAATCAAATTTGGTGAAAGGAACTTAGACTCCATGAATATTTCCATTATTAATTACATACTGGGAGCTGGCAATGTCGCGATTAAATGCATAAATTTGTGAAATCGATATTGATGTACTTACTCACTGTAATAATTTTCATGATTGCATAATAGGAATGTTCAAACTACAATGGTGTGTTCATATTGATTTGGGTTTAACATGGTCCTGTCCAGCGCAAAGAAATAATGTATGGTGGCCTATTGGGGACATCGAGTGACAATCACCCAAGATCGCCATTGTGTATATATGCATCTCCTCTGGGCTGGGGTTCGTAGTTGAAAACATTTTAACTCTGCTATTCTGTTTTCAGGTGATAACTCCACTGTAGTGTACCCAAAGACTAATCCCCTGCTTGGTGTGGTTCTTCCCAATTTTACAGTGACTGATTGGTGGTGGTTCAAGACAATGGCCAAGCATTTCAAACTATTAGACCCCCAGCAGCGAGGGCCAAGTACATCTGTTACATCAATTAACCAGACAGACTGGAACCGATGTGTGCTGTGTCTGATGGACACCACTGAGCCTCTTCATTGTCCAGCTGACTCCAAGCGAAGCACAGGAGGGTCTGGATACCAGACTCTGGCAGACAACCTCCTCAGGTTCAGTGAGATCGACTGCTTGCCAAAATCTCTCGACATGTCCCGCTTGGACGATGGTGAGGGTATTGAGTCCACCTTCCAGCACCACAGGGCTAAGTGGCATGATTCGTGCAGACTACAATACAACAAAACTCAATTGATTCGGGCAGAGAAGAGGAAAACAACCAGTGGGGATACCGAAGGCGTGACACGAAAGTATACCCGTCAGAGTGTGGACCGCACAGAGTCACTGCTCGCAACGGGTTTCTTTTGTGACAAGCCAGCAGGTAACGAGTCTTTGCGCAAAGCTTCTACCTTTGACCTGGACAGACGAGTCAGGAAATGTGCTCTGAAACTAGAAGACAAGCCACTTATTGCTAAACTGAGTGCTGGAGATATGATGGTGCAAGATGCCCTGTACCATGTGAAGTGTCTGGTTTCCCTCTATAACAAAGCAAGGGACACAAAGAGAACCTTGGATGACCAGGATGATATCAATCATGGCATAGCTCTCGGAGAACTGGTGTCCTACATCGATGATGCCCGCATGGACGCTCTTGTGGCACCAGTGTTCAAGCTGGCAGACCTAACAAGTCTGTACAACAACCGGCTGAAACAGCACTGTCACACATGGGCAAGATGAGACTTGGAACAAAGTCTGATCTGGTTGGCTGCTTAGAAGATCTGGTCCCTCCACAGAGAATGCTGCTGCTGCTGCTGCTAGTCCAGCAGTTGAAGTCATCATCCTTGATGGTGCAGCGATCATCAGTATGCTGCCACCTGGCACAGCAAAGACCTTCAACGAGTATGCATCAGAAGTATTCTTGACATGCATCACATCTCAGCTGCAGCATACGAGCAGGATGGATATTGTCTGGGATGAATACCTCACAGACAGTTTGAAGGCAGACACTAGGAAGAAGCGAGGCAAAGGCATCAGGAGACGAGTCGAGCCATCTAGTTCCATTCCTGGAAACTGGCAGACCTTTCTTCGCGCAGTTGAGAACAAGATGGAGTTGTTTGACTTCCTAGCCACCAGAGTAGCAACAACAGACACAGACAAACAAGTCATCAGCACCTACCACAAAGATGTGGTTTGTACGCAGGCCCGAGATGTTGCTGCTCTTGCCTCTTGTAGCCATGAAGAGGCTGACACAAGAATGCTACTCCATGCTGAAGACGCTGTGAGGCAGGGATACAGCAAAGTGTCGATCCGTACAGTAGACACTGATGTCGTGGTCCTTGCGGTGACAGCAGATGGACATTGATGAGCTCTGGGTTGCATTTCGCACAGGAAAGAACTTCAGGTTCTTGGCAGCTCACAAGATGTCTGTGGCACTGGGACCTAGCAAGTGTCGAGGTTTGCCATTCTTCCATGCCCTCACTCGATGCGACACCGTTTCAAGCTTTGGAGGCAGGGGGAAGAAAAAAGCATGGGAAACCTGGAAAGCCTGTGATGAGGTCACTGATGTCACTGCAGAATTCTGTGCCTTGGCTGCCACGCCAACTCCTTCAGCCGTAGATGACCACATGGATGCGCTGGAGCATTTTGTTGTTGTGCTCTATGATCGCACCAGTAGCCAGGAACATGTCAATGAGTGTCGCAAGCATCTGTTCACCCAGAATGGCAGATCAATAGATGCTCTCCCACCAACTCGTGAAGCCCTGAAACAGCACATCAAGAGAGCTTCCTTCCAAGCCGGCTACTGTTGGGGCCAGATGATGGTGTCCACACCAGAGCTCCCATCGCCCAGTGACTGGGGGTGGGTTCACACCGATAATGGCTGGGACATATACTGGACAACCCTCCCAGAGGCAACTGAGGCATGTCGGCAACTACTAAGGTGTGGCTGCAAAAAGGGATGCAGAGGACAGTGCAAGTGTGTCAAGGCTGCACTCCAGTGCACAGCTCTATGTCACTGTGGTGGGGAGTGTACAAGAGAGTAGAACTGGGACAAGAGAGATCACAGATGATAATTATGTAACATGTACACATGTATCCATGCATCATCGTAGACTCTGTTACCTGGATCTAGAGGTTCCACTGTATAATTTTGACTCTGTAAGTTGATGTTAGGATCAAACAGAAGCACTTCCTCCGAGTTCAAGAGTGTTAAATGAACAAGTCATTCCATGGTGCTTGATAACAGTTTTTTTGTAGAGTTTGTTGCAGAAAACCGTCCAAAAGTGCAAAAATGCACCAAAAAATGACCAAATAAATGGTTTATTCACGCTTTGTCACCTTTATTTGCTATTTCTTATTTGCTAGAATCTATATTTAGTTAAATAAAACCACTGGTATGCTTCTTAAATATAGTTGTATCCACATGTATCCTCCTTGTACAACACAAAATCGGCTATTTTGTAAAATGGCCGCCATTTTGGCTCTGGGAAGAATCTGGAATGTCTCTATATCCAAAAATCTTTGTAAGATTCTGTCCTAGCAGTGTGCCAAATTTCATGCTTGTATCGCTAAAGGCACTTTTTTTTTTCACATATCTTCCGGACTAATCCATGTTTAATGACCCAGACTATTTACAGCATAATGCTATGCAGTATAATTATAATCCTGGCTTTGTCAACATTGCCATACTTTGACAGGTTTGTCACACTCGACCCTGCCCAAAGTATGACGATCCAACTTTGTGATTACTCGTACGAGACAGACGTACAACAACGTGAATGTCTGTGGACATGACATGATCGCCAACAATATGTCAGGACGTGTCATCTGCCAGTGTCTTCGTGCCATTTACCTTGGACGAGACCATTACAGTACAGAGGTGAGATGCACGCTCAGTTGGTAATGTGTGTGTAGTTGATAGATCTAATATCGGTCCAAATTCCATAATGGACTTAACTTGGCAGTGTAAGAGTTAGAACGTCGCTACGAGTCTCGGAGGTCGATGGTTCGATGCCGACCCAGACCTCGTCGGGCCAATGTCTTTTTAAAATTAGTCCATGCTTTTTCTTCACTTGACCCTCAACATTTAGAGTAGATAGCATGGATAAACCCTGTGTTTACACCACATGGGAAGGGGGAAATTTATTCGAAATTTTATTCTAAATTTCCCCACTGACTGTGGAGAGGAAAGTGACATCATTAAGATGCCACGGTCAGTTTTTCTGATTCTGATGTACCATGCTCTGTTGCAAGGCATCGGTGCTGCCGAAGCAGTTTCTTGGGAAGGGTTACACTGGGTGGTTTGCCATTGACTTTCCAGGATAAATCAGGACAGGAGTTTGTCCAGGTTGCTGGCGATAGCTCGGGTATTCTTCACAAAGGACACCGTGAGAACTTTAACATCCACCAACTAATGTCGGCAGATGGGACGCCCGGTTTAGCATCCATCCGAGGGGAGGGATGGCGCACACAGATTGATGACACCAGGTCGGGATTCAAACGCAGGATAAACAGCTTTGAGGCGAGCGTGCTTACCTCTAGGCCATCTTGCCAGCTCTCGGCGTGCCTAGTAGCCAGGCCTCGATGTCTGAATTCAATTCCATTGTTGCACAAGGAACTTTGTTGCAGGAGGAAGCCATTTGGCTGATCATGCCTGCACTGCACCAACCCCAGTATCGTCACCCAACCACACACAAGCCAATATCCCCGTACCTCTTCATCCCCCATGCATCCACGTATCTATCCAATTCCCATTTAAACTTGTCCACCCTTCCACTGCCACGACCCTTCCAGCGAGACCATTCCATGCATTAACCACTCTGTAACTGAAAGACCCCTGCCTTGATACTGTCCTTACTCTCATCTTGTTTACTCTCAGGCTCTGGGCCCAGGTCCTATCACTGTCGAAAGAGATGAATAATTGTGCAGTTGTTTTGTCCATGCCCTTCATTATTTTAATCATCTCTATCGTACACCCTCGTAACCACCTCCATTCTCATGCAGAAAGCCCCGTCTCCTTCAGCCGCTCCTAATAGCCTGGTCTAGCTCGGGCTGGAATCGATCTCGTCGCCCTGCACTGAACCCTCTCTGTGGCTCTGGTGACCAAAACTGCGCAAAATATTCGAGATGAGGCCTCCACTTCATTGTTCCTTTTTTTTTGTTCACACTACCTCCTCGATTTATAAATTAATCCCTCCACGAGTACAACCTAAAACCCTCTTAGCTCGACCTACAACTACCTGGCATTGTGTTGTCCTCTTACCTCCTGTATCTACATATTACCACCCCCAGGTCCTTGTCCTGTGTAACACACTCCACAATTGCCCCTTGCATCATGTAATGTCTGTTTTCATTATTCTTTCCCATCCCCAGCACCTTACATTTGTTTATGATCAACTGCATCTGCCAATCTTTTGTTAATTTATCAACTGGGCTGAGTTAATCATATCAACTGGGTAGTGATGGTGAGGTATCTGAGGTCAAAGGGAAGGATATTAGTGAGGGAATTGTTCACACAATTTCTTTTGAAGTTGAAGACTTTTCATTAAGACTGCACTCAGCCCCCTCCCTAACCCCCCCCCCTCCCCAAACCCCCACACCCTCCCATTGAACTTTTTACCCCACCATTTGCCTGCATACACATACATAATCACAAATCGTTTCACCCTTTCATTTTGATGGAAATCAAATGTGGAATGGCATAGCTTGCTCTTGTTGTTGTTTAATGCCATTCTCCAGCAGCTGCATCATGTCTGCTGATCTGGAATTGATTACATACTGGGGGTGATTACTGGCCCCAGCTATAAACTGCCATCCCAGTGTTTCACAGGCAGGGTGATTCATCAATGTGTCAGCCACATTTTGATGGTCGGCCACTGGAAGGGGTTCTATCTCTTGAACATCTAGGCCTCACCATCAGCAATGACCTCTCCTGGGCTGACAAATATATCAAAGCTGGTGACTGAAGCCAGCCACAGAATTGGAGAATCCTCTATAGTTCCAAATCTTTCTTTGAAAAATTAAGCTACTCAATCACCAAGGCCTTTGTCAGTTGCTCGATGGAGTGCTGGTGCTCACCACCGTGGGCTGGTGTCCCAGCACCACATCTGCCTCTCCTGGATTCTGTGAAATCTAAAGCTCTCAACATTAGTCCAATCTCCCTTGATGAGATCAAAGCCCAAGGCCTATTTCCATCCTATCACAGACAGGACGGTGACCGTGACCTCTCTGTTTTTTAACCACCTCTCCTCTGATCTCGCTCTCTCTGCTCTCCCAGCCCTCCAACCCTCCCCGACTCCTCTCTTATTCTTCCAGTAATCAGTAAATTTCTTGTAAAACTTCTAAAATCCTGGCTTTCTACCATCTCCGCTTCATTGTTCCTTTTTTTTGTCTCCCGTTTGTTGAACCGTCTCCGGTGGCGGTTCAACTGCATTCTTCTGTCCAGGGTTTCAAGCAGGCGGTGCGCCGTCGTCTCATGTCATCCCCATCCCTAGTCCCAATCGTTTAAACTGTGGTCAAAGACACCAAAACCAATAATTATGAAAACCAGTATAAAAACACTCATGCTTTTGGAAAGGAGGTTGTTGCTTCAGTTGTGCAAAGATTGCAAAGCACTTTACACAAACCTCTACATGTAGCACAACATTCGTGTGAGAGTTTTGTTACTTTCACATTGAATACATATGTTTGCAACTGAAATCCATCCATCACACCTTAAAATCATGAATAAAAGGGGCCACGGGTGAACTCTCGGTTGTGGGAGACAATATGGAGCAGGTCCGAGAGACGAGAGTGAGCTGGAGCAAAAGAGAATCCATCAAATGTGATATGGACTGACCAGGAGAGAAGCTGGGCAGCAGGTGCAACCCAATCTCATGAGATCAACGGTTGTTTCAGACATTGGTCTCATCATGAATGAGAATAGGTAAGTGACCTTTGTGAAGTGTACACCTCTGTACCGTCCCTCTTGTGTTGTCCTGTAAGCAATCGAGAAAACGTTTGGCTTTCGTTCTGAAATTGCATAATCTGTATTCCAATCGATCAACGTTCCATCCATTTTTTTTTAGAATTGAAAGAAAACCTCCTCCTGGTGGCAGAGGACGACTCTTCACAACAGGAGACTGCAATATTGTAGACAAGGTCATTGCAAACGATGCCAATCCGTCTCAAAGATATTCAGGGCAGCATCATTCAGGACAATAATACATTTCCAAATATTACCGGTGTTACTGGAGTTTGGCAACTTTTGGCAGTGTCATCAAGAGAAACTGGTTTAACACGAAACAAGTGTACAGGGTGTCACAGAAGAGGAGCACTGTACAAGTCATTCATTCACTGCATTCTCTCTCTCTGTCTGTCTGTCTCTGTATATGTATATATATATATATATATATATATATATATATATATATATATATATATATATATATATATATATATATATATATACATATATTGTTGCGAATCCGCGCCCGCCGGCGTGCGAGCGGCCAACGTAACTCTAATCTCGGCACGTCGCCCACCGGACGGACAATTCTGTCGTGACCCTCTCGGACTAACGCCGGGAACTAGTCACGGGTGGGCCTTTCGGCCTCACCACAATCGTGCCAATCGGCCCCCCGCGTGGGATAGGGTTGTTCGCCAAATTCGACCTACCTAAGTACCCACGCAGAGGGTAGACCAGGCGATCGCACCTCGCCGCAGGTCGACTCCGGACACGGGCCACTTAAGCGACCCGTTCCGTACTATCGGGATAACCGAGCGGTGTTATCGCCGGCCTCGACGGTCCCGATTAATTATCGGGCGTATTAAGCCCACTACCAACCCTTTACGTGAAGCAAGATGGAGATTCAATTAAAGAAAAGACGAAGTGAAACGGGAAAAACAGTTCAACATAAGGCACATTTATTCCGCGGCACACGGAGAGCACACATATACAATTACAACAATTATGCACCAAAAGCAGATGTAACAAAAGAAACACAACAATGCAGATCTACTACCGACTACGCGAGCACACGGCAACACTTACACAGTTTTACTTTACAGACGGCACCAACAACACACGTTCACACAGAAACAAAAGAAAAGGGCCACCCTCAAAGACAAGGGGGCAGATGGGGCCTGTGGGCTGCGAGACCGGGTGGATCCTACCCGTGCCTTTGTGATGAGCCGCAAATGTGGCGGCGCGGCGGCGCCCCGACTCCGTGCTCCTTCGCGGGTTTCGTTGGCACTGCTTGGAGTGGGGTGGGAACGGGGCCCCCTTTTCGCACTATCTCAGCGCAGGGGGAAAAAGGGGGGGAATTGTTGATGCTCTGGGGAAAGAGGATAGCTGGCTTGCTTGGGTCCCGCGACGAGCGACTCCACTGCGAGCTCGTCGCCAACCGCCGTCTTCTCTGCCTCGGACCCGAGCCACTCGGCCTCCTCCGCAATTCTCCTCAGCCGACTGCAGCAAACCACCTCGACCGCGCTCCAGGCTTCCTCTCTCTGCAGCTCCCTGACAGACTCCAAACCCCGACAGACTGCGAGCCCCGACAGACTTCTCTCCAGACCCGACTTGACTCTTCTCAAAACTGACTGCCTCGAACTCTCTAAATTCGCCCCGCGCTCGGCGCTTTATAGTCCGGCAGGAGAACCCATATGCAAATTTCTGGATCAGAACGAGCTCGGGGGTGGAGCCACGCTCGCCCATTGGACGGAGAAAAAGGGGCGTGAGTCTCCCCTGATCCTCGAATTTGCATATATCGATTCTACTCCGACGCGCCTGGAGGCGGGGCCAAACTGCCCCGTGCTTGCTGATTGGACGGATCAGAAGTGGGCGTGTATCATTCGTGATCCGAATTCTCCTCGGAAAGGCCGCACTTTGCACCCGCGGCTCTGCGTGCGTCCCGCACGAGGCCAAGACAGCCTGACGCTCGGTGCCCACAAGCGGTGCGGGAATGGCCGCAGAAGGAAAGGCGAAGGTGGTGGAGGGTTTAAAGTGGTGGTCCATGGCCATGGTGACGTTTGGAATGGCGGTGATGCGATGTTTGCGGGAGCGAGTTGTGAAGGTAAAGGTTGTGGCTGTTGGCGTTGTTGTTGTTGTTGTTGTTGTGAAGCGGAGTTGTGGTTGGTGGTTGTTGTGTGATGGCGGTTGAGACGTGGTTGGTTCAAAATAAAGATAGAACAGAAAAACGGCTATCTTAAAGGGTCGCAGCCCGAATGAATCACATTTATTCCCTCTAAACAACGGCTTTGGGGCTAACTACACCTGTACTTACAGAGATATCTCACCTACGGGACCTGAATGGTGGTTTGTGAATTTCCTCAACCGCAACAATATATATCATTTGTCACTTCGCTAACGGCAACACGAAAGTGGGGGGGGCGGGGGGGGAGGGGATTAGAACTACATATGTGATTGATCTGGAAGGCAAACTCACGAAGCTGCAGATACAGAAGATGGCAAACTACATTTAAATCAGATAGCTATCAATGACTACCTGGGAGATCTAACCTACACCCAAACTATTTCCAGACATCTTACATTGGATCAAAGCGAGTGTATAAGGAGTGAACAAATAATCCATCCATCCATTGGGACCATAGTCTGTGCAGAGCGTTGGTGCTGCTGAAGCAATCTCCTTGGCTATTGGGTACAATCCTGGACGGGTCGCCACTCCGACACAGGAGACCAGCAAGCTGACACTCATTTTGCCGACCTCGGAAGGATGGCAGGCAGAGTCAACCCCACCTGGTATTAATTCAACAGCCGAGTGGGATTTGAACTCAGGATCCTGGGATCCCAAGTCCACCACCCTAACCATTAAGCCAACACCAGGCATCGATCTGGACAATCGCAGCTCTAAGCTGCCATCCTGGTGTTTCGCAGGAAGGATGATTCATCGATGTGTGTGCCATCCATTAGAACGTTCAGCTGGAAGATACTACTTCTGCCAGCAGAGGTCGTTGGTTGACGCTAAAGATCCCACGGTTGCTTTTACGAAGAGTAGTGAGAGCTATCGCCGGCAATGAAAACAACCAAAAAAAGACAAATTCCTGCCTATCTAACGTCAGTCCTGACCAGCAGGTTCATGAAAGACTTGGAGCACAACCGATCCACACCCACAAGGTGGGAAGAGTTGAGGTTTTTAAAGAAGGAGACGAAGAAGAGACTCCCCCTGACCCCAAACGGCACCATCTCTGCAGTCTGATCAGTTTCTCTCTCTCTCTCAACACTTTCCTCCGATGTCGGTCATGAGCACGGTTTGTGCCTTTTCACCTGAAATGCTGTCTCTCAATGCTCACCTGTATTTTGTCCATTGTTGATTTGTCCATTGTTATCTCTGCCACCAAAGGTGGACATAGGCTGTGTTTTTCACCCCTGTCTGTCTGTGTCTGTGAGCAGGATATCTCAATGAGTTGTGGATGGATTCGGACGAAACTTGCTGGATAGGTGTGTGTGTGTGTGTGTGTGTGTGTGTGTGTGTGTGTGTGTGTGTGTGTGTGTGTGTGTGTGTGTGTGTGTGTGTGTGTGTGTGTGTGTGTGTGTGTGTGTGTGTGTGTGTGTGTGTGTGTGTGTGTGTGTGACAAGGAGGAATTGATTCGATTTTGGTGAAGTTCCGGATCCCGATCAGGCCTATCAGTGGGATACAGAACGTAACCTGTTCAGCCAGGTGAAGGTGTGTACGTTCCCTATCGAGTGTTTCTCCAGTTTCCTCATGTCCTAGCAACTGATGTGAAAGTGCATTGATGTCTCTTAACGTCCATGCCCAGATAGGCATTGTCTAGCCCCCTTCACAAGTCAGCTAACACCTTTGATAAACGCTGAATTGAACCCATCAATTAAAAAAACTTCCATTGGTAAATTGTAAGAAGACATTTAGTGATGTTTTCGATGTGTGACGAAGGAGGTGAGTCGAGAAAAGTTGTGAGATATTCCACACGGTACAACAATTGGACAATGTCTTACTGGAGGGCAGTGCAGGTGCTTAGGTAAGACAGGTAGCTTGGAGTAGATTTCTCAAAGATATTGATATACCTGGCAAAGTGGACAACAAGGGATATCAGGTTCCCTGATGTAGTGTAGTAGATAGTAGAAAAATCGTGCAAATTATGAAAGAAGCATCAAATTTTGCATTTCTGTTCTGCGGGGCTTCCTGATCAAATCTGTCCAATTGGCCATTTGAAAATCCAAATTTTGAAAAAATTGAAAAAAAAAAAAAATTTACTGAAATTCTTGAAGTGCAAGTGAACATCCCAGACAGAGAACCAAGGGGAGATGCAGTCATCATTGATGGCTCAGCACTTATCAATGCCCTACCTCCACGCACTTCAAAGATATTTGATGACTATGTTAAAGAAGACATCATCCCAAAGGTGGAATCCTATGGTGCCAGGTACGAGAGGGTGGACGTAGTGATTGATGTGTACAAGAAGTCAAGTCTGAAGTCCGAGGCAAGGTCGAAAAGGGGGCAAGGAATGAGAAGAAGAGTGACAGGAACCAGTAAGACCCCAAGTAAATAAGAAGCTTTCTTCGAAATAGGGGTATTGCCCCTATTTTTCTGACGTTCTTGTGGGGTTGTCCAGAAGAGGTTCTTGGCGCAAGTGTTTCATGAGCCAGCTGGCCAGGCCTGACGTTTGATGAAGTAGTTAGAGCAGGAATTTGTAATTCGTTGAGAGTGCTGGTGATAGCTCGTCTACGCTTCCCGAAGGACAACATGGGATCTTTAACGTCCACCAAATAATGCTGGCAGACGGGACGCCGGTTTAACGTCCATCGGAGGGACGGTACCCCCATTGATGAATCACCCTTGCAGTGAAAGTGAAACACCGGGGATGACAGTTTATAGGCGGGTTGGGATTCGAAGCCAGGCAAGAGGGCTTTGAAACGAATGTGCATATACCTACCTCTAGGCCATCCTTCCAGCCGCAAAGGCAAACATCATTCCTCCTGCACTTCCTTCTCACAGTCTGGCATGCCTGGGTGGTCACACTAAGAAATTTTTCAAGTCTTGGAAGAAGAGCATACAGTATTAACATACGTGGCATGTATTTCCAGGCACACAGGCTGAGCAGTGATGTGGAATAAAGGATAATGGCCGGCTGCTGGCGACGTGCGCTTCGGAGTCTCCCGAGCCCCGACAATTGTAAAGACCGTTTGGATGAGCTCTCTGCCGTAAGACATCGCAATAAAATTGTGAAGTTATTCCTTGTACAGAAAATTGCTTCGATATTGTGGTTCAAATGTGACCTGGATTTGTTTGTTGGTTTGTTTGTTTGCAACTATGTGCTTGTTGTGGGTGAGTTGGTGATTTCCTGGGATGGACCCTGGGATGGTGAACCGTATGGTCGGGGTTGGGAACAAAATAAAACAAACTCAGGTTGAATTTCAAGTTGAAATTTGATTCGAAAGGTATTCGGTAGAGTGAATACCTCTGCTCGGCTGAACAGTTTACGTTTTGTATCTCACTGGACAGTTCCAGACCTGGATCCGGACTCGAACTACAATCTAATCAGCTCGTTCTTGTCACCTTCCGAACTCTTCCAGCAAGTTTCGTCCGAATACATCCACAACTTTTTAAAATATCATGCGATGTATCGTTTTTTGCACCATCTCTCAATTTCTGGTTTGTGGTTTTTTTTTTTCTGTATACATAGTCGAGGCTCCTGGAAGAGCCAGTACTAGTACACTGAACGGATCAGGATGCACCAGGCCAAAAGGAACAGTAGAGAAAGAGAGAAAACACCAACACCAGAGCCAAATGCTAAGACGGTGGAGACAAACAATAGGTGTGATTGTGATTACAAGACAAACAATTACACAAAATAAGATGAGATAGAAGAAAGGGAGAGAAGAAGAGAAATTAGGACAGAGAAATAGAGAAGAAGATAAGCTAACAGATAAAAAAAAAGGCAAATTGAGAGAGGAAAGGATAAAAATCAAAGACCAGACACACACAGAAAGTATATTATTCTTACCTGGAGACATATATATATATATATAATCAACAAAAGAAGTCATGCAACATAATCTGTATGATAAATATCACCTTCCAAGAAAGTATCTTGTTTCCGTGATGGTGTATTGTCTGAACAAAAAAATGATGCTGGACTATCTAATCTGATCTGTTGCTGCTGTTTTCGCTTTTGCTGCTTCTGTCATTCTTGCTTGGCTTGCAGTACGAGTGGTCAACCAGTGGATAGGGGCTCTCTGCAGACAGACAAAAAAAAATGAGTCAATTAACACAGGGAATTGACATTTCCTCTATTCATTTTTAGGCATGTCATCAAAATATATTTATGCCAGGAAATAATAATCTTCAAAAAGAGCACATCTCAACATGAACATGCAGATCTGTAATGTGAATTCTATTTTACTTGTACTGGAAAATCAACAGTACACGTTTGCATAAGATGGTTTACATGTAAGGAATATAAAACATTTTAGAACTGAATGTTCTTTGCTTTCACATTAATATTTTTGACATTGTGATACAAATACAGAAAAAAAAAAATTAAAACATGAAGTCCAACTTTAAGTTCTCGTCCTACCAATACATTTTTTTTTTTTTACAAAAAATGGCAGCGTTGTGCATATCGTGCTTCATTTTCAACTCTTCACTTTGGCAACACACGAGAACTGAAATTCATAACCATATAGATCAGACTTACTTTTTTGTCGTTTCGAGGCATGTGATGGGGATTCATTGTTGGATCTCTCTCTCTCTCTCACTCTCTCTCTCTGGTTCTCTCTGGTTCTCTCTCTCTGGTTCTGCAAGAAGTAGACGGTCTTTGGAGGGTTCGGAACATTGAAGAGTGTTGGCACAGCATTCCACTTCATCCTGTTCTTTGTCATCCGGTTTGAAAACTGATCTTCTTCAAAGTGTTCTGCACATAAGCGGCAATTGTTGCTGAGATAGACACGACTCCTGTTGAGCAAATCATCCCGACGGGGTATTTTGAACCCATCTTTGACACCTGAAAAGAACAGGAACAAAAATTGGATTTATCTTCATGCCTTGGCTCGACTGATAGTAGTGATATACAAAAATGCAATTTCATTTCACCAATATGAATAATGTGTAGCTATATGTACACTGTGGTCCTGTATCCATATTTACAAGTGGTCCTGTATTTTACGGTAAATTTACAAGTGGTCCTGTATTTTACGGTAAATTTACAAGTAGTCCTGTATTTTACGGTAAATTTACAAGTGGTCCTGTATTTTACGGTAAATTTACAAGTGGTCCTGTATTTTACGGTAAATTTACAAGTGGTCCTGTATTTTACGGTAAATTTACAAGTGGTCCTGTATTTTACGGTAAATTTACAAGTGGTCCTGTATTTTATGGTAAATTTACAAGTGGTCCTGTATTTTACGGTAAATTTACAAGTGGTCCTGTATTTTACGGTAAATTTACAAGTGGTCCTGTATTTTACGGTAAATTTACAAGTGGTCCTGTATTTTACGGTAAATTTACAAGTGGTCCTGTATTTTACGGTAAATTTACAAGTAGTCCTGTATTTTACGGTAAATTTACAAGTGGTCCTGTATCCATAGCAGTTAATTATTAAAATTCCAATAGTCGAATCATGAAGAATTATGACTTGAGTTGAAAGCTAAACTCTAAAACTGATTAAAAATACAGTCACAGCAGCAGTAGGCCGGTTGTGATAAGTACACACTACACTGTCTGTGCTGTACTGTGTATCTCCGCCTTTCTTTTGCCTTGAGTCGACTTGGCGTTCCTTATACTTCATAGTTTTATATTTTTATGTATATACTTTATACTTTTGGGTTATGTTATTTTATAAGTTATGAAAATACAGTATTAGTCACGTACGTAGGTCAGTCATACAGTCAGATTAGAATAGAAACCACTCCGACTGGACTAACCTCTATTTTCAAAATTACAGTCAATAGACTATTCAAAGACACAATTTGGACTCCAACATCCCAAGCTGTTCTTAGGGAATCTGAAGAAAGACAAATCAGGTTGTTTGGATTGACGGTTTGAGCAGTTTATTGCTGAGCGGTGATTCTGGGATGATGAACGAGACGCCATTGCTTTGGATACTTCACTGTTTCGCACGAGTGGGCTATCTTGCTCCGCTTTACGATCTTTGGTGGAAACACAACATCTGTCCACCGTAATGAATGATGTGGATTTTTATTGGTTGATTTAAAATAAAAACCGTTGATTTTTCATTTCCAGAACTTTCCCAGAACTTTCTGAAGTTACACCTCCATTGTCTTGATACTGACTGGGTAAAGCTATACTTCAAGGTATAGTTGAGTAGTTGTTGGTGTTGTTATATAGTTCCGGACAAGTGGTGTCCTCTCAAAGAGCCCCGTGGCATGGAGACGTGCATGGTGGAACCATGTTTCTTTTGATCACAGCCACTACTTACATTGAGAAAAACCAAAATTATTTGATTAAGGCCATTTTTTTTTTTGACAGGATGGTGCGGAGGGAGCACACTTGGCTTTGAGCTGCCTCGTCTGGGTTCGATCATCGACCTGATTGTAAAATGTCGGATTGGCACTTCACAGGCATGTGCATGTTCAACCGGTTGTCACATCTACAAGCCCGAGTTGGTGGATGTTAAAGACCCCTTGGTGTGATTTTTTTTTTTTTAAAGAGGGTATGGTATGGCCAGCACATTGAACAAACTAGAGGGCTGTGATCGGAGATCGCTGTTGGTTTTGAGTGTAGCCAACTCGTGATACTAGCCAATTGGTAGCACTTGAAATTCTGCCTCATCATGAGAAAATATCTGGGCAATACCCTTGGGCACTCACTTGGTAGAATAATGATACTCAGGAGGAAGTCAACGTGGGACCGAATCAGCAAAATGTACCAATGAACCAATGTTATAGCAAACACCTATTTTGGGGAGAAAACCCTCCCCCGTAAACCCACTTCGACCCAGATTTTTATCAAGTGTGAACAAACTTTGGTGCAGCATGGGTGATGAAGGTTGTGGTCAAATTTCATCGAAATTGTATGTGTAGTTTCAGAGAAGAGAGCAAATACATATTTTTGGGAGGGGGGGCAGAAGGAAGTTGGGCTGAGCTCATTGAGAGCAGAAGTGCAGTTTTACACTAATTAATTACACGAACAGATTTCTCCACACTCACAATAAGTCGATTCTCCTCACGCGTTCTTTGTTTCATTTTCAACACCCACCCCCCCCCCTTTGTCTACATCGTTACACCTTCCTCTCCACCTCATCTGCCAATCATCGCACCTCCTCGCTCACGCACCATAGACACCCCATTTTCTTCCCTCCTCCCCCTCCTAAGCAACTGGGTTGCGTTGGTCCGTCGACCACGCCAGGTACAAAGAGTTCGTTCACACTTCATGCTTTCTACTTTCCTTGGGTGTGTGTCTGATGGCACCTGCCATGTGAGCATAATTAAGATTGTTGAAGTTTAGTATCGGTTTAACTCTGCCCTGTGTCTTCTCTTTTGTATGTAACTATATTTTCTTTTGTCACACCCCACAAATCCTTGCTTTCCCTGCTGTACACATTGTTGTAATAAAACCTTTTGTTGGCGTTCACATGCCTTTCCTGTCCCTCACTTTATAAATAAATTGCTTGCATCGTAAATGTACCCAGCTCGTTCTGTCTTTTTCTCCATTGGTCCAGCATGGTGTGCACTAGTTATCCAGGAAGTTCTTCCCCACTAAATGGCTCTTATTAGCCGGTGTGTACTTGGCAGCTCTGCTTGGCTGCACCTGCACCTGATACGATGAGTTAACACAAGTATGCATCGAGGGCACGGACCCCCCTTGGTATGACCGTCCACAGGTAAGATATCATGCAGAGTAGTGTAACCCTGCCAGGATTGGCAGTACCAATCAGCGTTCGTGGTTGCTTGGCAACCCATCGGTATGTGGAGTTATCTGTGCCCGTCAGCTTCAGGACCGGGTGTTTGTGAGGGACCGAGTGCGTCCTCTCATGGCAAGCCTCAAACCCCAGATTTGCAACACCTTTTAGGAGAAGCAGAAGTCATTTATTAGGTATACAATAGGATTGGAGTTAGATTTATATCCTATTGGAGTAAACAGAGGCCAGCAAAGAAATAACTCTGCAAGCCAAAAGAGAGTTTTAGAAGGATATGGCTAAGAATATTAAACATAATAATAAGGTTTTCCTTAAGTATATCAGGGGAAAAGAACAGGTTCGGACCAACGTGGAACCATTGAGGAGTCGTGCCGGGAGAGTGGTTAGTGATGAAAGTGAGATGGCAGGCTTATTAAACAGGTATTTTTCTTTAACTTTTACACAAGAACAGTCAGGAGAATTGCCAATAGCTGACAGTATCTATCAAGGAGGTGAGGAAGGGCTTTTACAGAAGATCCCGGTTTGAGTGGAGGAAGTGAAGGAACAGCGAGGTAATCGAAGAGAATATGAGGGTCCGGGTCCAGATAATATACACCTGAGAGTATTGATGGAGGTGGCTGAGCAGGTAAGTGAGATGTTAACGGATATTCTTAATACCTCACTGGAGTCATGACAGGTACCGGAGGATTGGAGAGTAGCAAATGTAACACCATTACTGAAGAAAGGATCCAGAGAAGAATTGGGAAACTATCGACCTGTTAGTTTGACTTCAGTTGTGGGGAAGGTGTTGGAGACATTAATTAGGGACCAGATGAGGAACCATTGAAATAAATCCTTCCTCTTATTCATGGACCAGCGTTTGGTACTTGCGAAAGTCGAAGATTTTTCAAGTATATAGGTTGGTTGCATGCATTAGTACCTCCACTGGTGAAGGGGGTTATGTTGTCACCCCTTTCTGTTTGTTTGTTTGTTTGTTTGTTTGTTTGTTTGTGTGCAGGATGTCTCAAAAAGTTGTGGAAGGATCCGGTTGAAACTTGGTGGACATGTTGGGTGTGTGAGAAGGAAGAAATGATTCGATTTCGGTGAATATCCAGATCTGAATACGAGAATTATTTAATGTGTAAACTGATTTTTCACTGTGGAGAGATTGGGCCAAAAACGATAAGTCCTGTATAGCATGATATTTCAAAAATGTAATGGGCCCAATATGTTCTCGTGGATCAGGGACTACGTGGCGGGGGTATGCTCTCCACCGAGTGCTCTTCTCGTTCTCTTTGTGTGTTTGTTTGTGCTAGTGCATGCCCGTAGGTGCGTGCCAGTATGTGCAGCTTCATTCCTTCGCTCTCGTAAATGACGACTGGATTGGGGCATTTTTTTCAATTAGATCTGATCAACCGTATCATAAATGGCCAAAACTTGGGAAACACCTGGGAAACATACTCAGGTCCCCAGCATCAATTGTGACATCATATCAAACGAAGAAGAAGAAGAATTGTGACGCCCCTCACTCTCTCACCTCCCCTCTCTTGCCCTCCTCTCTCCCCCCTCTCTTGCCCACCCCTCTCTCCCCCTCCTCTCTCGCCCCCACACTCACCACCTCTCTCCCGTCCCCTTCTCTCGCCCCCTCCTCTCTCCCCTCTCTTGAATTGTGACGCCTTCTCTCTCTCACCCCCTCTCTCACCCCTCTCTTGCCCCGTCTCTCCCTCCACTCTCGCCCCCTCTCTCGCCCCCCTCTCTTCCCCCCCCCTCTTGAATTGGCCGTAACTTGGGAACTGCTTATCCGATTAATATCAAACCTTGAAAAGGCACATCCGCGGGTCCCCAGCAATATTCCTGGCAAATTTCAATCAGATCGGACCATCAATCGTGCAAAAAAACCAAAAACATTAATTGTGACATCATTCGTGATGTCATAGCACCGTGTCTTGTCATTGGTTGACAGATAAATGGCCGTAACTTGGGAACCGCTTATCCGATTAATATCAAACCTTGAAAAGGCACATACTCAGGTCCCCAGCAATATTCCTGGAAAGTTTCGATCAGATCGGACCGTCAATCATGCAAAAATAATAAATAAATAAATTGTGACGTCATTCGTGATGTCATCGCACCGTGTCTTGTCATTGGTTGACAGATAAAAATGGCCGCAACTTGGGAACCGCTCGTCCGATTGATATCAAACCTCGAAAAGGCACATCCGCGGGGCCCCGGCAATATTCCTGGCAAGTTTCAATCAGATCGAACCGGCGGTCGTCGAGAAACGGCGGTCGCATACAGACACACACAGACAGACAGACACACACACAGATTGCTGGAATTATAGATCGATGTTTATTGCTTAGAGGTCACAATTTTAAACCAATATTCACGAAACTTCACCACATGGTAGAATTTGTCATAACCCAAAACAGCCCATTGTTTTTGAGGTCAAAATAAGCCAAAGGTCAACAAATTCGTCGTATTTCTAAAATCCTCAATTTTCATCCGATTGGCTGGAAATGTGAACAATATTTGCATATCAGGTCACTGAATTCAACCACCTGTTATTTTTGAGATCAACATAGGCCAAGCTTCTAAAATCCTCAATTTTCATCTGATTAATTTGAAATTTGAATTCAGATCAGGTCACTGAATTCAACCACCTGTTATTTTTGAGGTCATCATTGGCGAAAAGGTCAACATTAGCCAAATGGTCAACAACTTAGGTTGAATTTCTAAAATCCTCAATTTTCATCCCATTGATTTAAAATTTGAAGAGGGTTTGCATATGAGGTCATTGAATTCAACCACCAATTATGTTTGAGGTTATCATTGGCCAAAAGGTCAACACAGGCCAAATTACTGGAATTGTCAATTTTTATTTGATTGACTTGAAATTTGAAGAGGAATTGCGTATTTGATCATTGAATTCAACCACCAATTATTTTGAAGTCAATGTAGGTGAAAAGGTCAACATAAGGCCAAAGGTCAACATCTTAGGTTAGATTTCTAAAATCCTCAATTTTCATCCGATTGAATTGAAATTTGAAAAGGATTTCTATATCAGGTCACTGAATTCAACGAACAAGTATTTTTGAGGTCAACATAGGCCAAAAAGTCAATGCATTAATTTCTAAAATTGTCAATTTTCATCCATTTGACTTGAAATTTGAAGAGCATTTGTTTATTTTATCATTGAATTCAACCACCAATTATTTTTTATGGATATCACAAGTATCGTGCTCTGCATGACATCTTTCTTGTTTGTTTGTTTGTTTGTTTGTCATACTCCTCCTCCTGCAGTTCTGGGCCGATTACATCCAGACTTGCTCCATCGGATCAGCATGACCCCAATTAGTGCATAGGGGTGTTCTATCTTTGCCGGTGGTCCTGGGGGAGAGGAGATGGGTAAGACGCAAATTGTCCATGTAAATGTATGTCGTGTAGCGCTGTCTCAAGGTGGGGGAGGTATTGTAAGTCTCCATCCTTCACAGTCCTGCATTCGTGTCCCCACATTTTCCAGTGCAGTGAGGTGTTTTAAATTATAAGCAGTCGGTATGTTTTTGCTTCATACACGTAACAAGGGTTATTTTTTGCCTCTACAGAGCTGACAGTTCGGGATAACTCTCCTCTTCTTTATACTCAGGCTATGGCCCCCGGCACAATCACTGTCTATTATCCATCCATCCATTGGGACCATACTCTGTGCAAAGCATTGGTGCTGCCTAAGCAGTCTCCTTGGCTATTGGGTACAATCCTGGATGGGTCGCCACTCTGACACAGGACACCAGTAAGCTGGTACTCATTTTGCCAACCTTTTTGCCGATGGATGACAGGCAGGGTCAACCCCACCTGGTATTAATTCAACAGCCGAGGGGGATTTGAACTCAGGATCTGAGGATCCCAACCCACCACCCTAACCATTAAGCCAACACCAGGCATACTGTCAATTATCTTTACTAATTATTCTGCACTTATTTTGTAAACCCTTCATGATCTTAAACATCTCCATCATATCTCCTCGTAACCACCTCCTTTCTAGTGTATAAAGCCCCGTCTCCTTCAGCCGTTCGTCAGCTGAGTCTAGCTAGGCCCGGAATCATTCTAGTAACCCTATGCTGAACCCTCTCTTTGGCAGATATGTTTTTCCTAAGTTGTGGTGACCATAACTGCACACTTTTCTAGATGTGGTCCTCACTAAATTCCTATACAATGTTGACACCACCTATTTTGATTTATAATTGATCCTTCTCCTGTGGTGACACGCTTCAAAATTACCCCTTCTATTCCATCCTGTAATCTCTATTTCCATTGTTCTTTCCCATCCCCAACACCTTACAATTGCTCAAGTTAAACTCCATCTGCCAATCTTTTGCCCAATCTATACAAGTATCAATAACTTCCTGAATCTGATCACCACCCCCTCTGCTATCCACCTTACCTCCAAGCTTTGTGTAATTAAATCCACAAATTTGGAAAGTTTACTCTTCACCCCACTATCCAAATCATTGATGTAAATAATGAATAGTAATGGTCCGAGTACTGATCCCAGAGGTACCCCGCTACGTACATCCTCCCACCAAGACATCCTCCCACTCATAGGCACTCTTTGCTTCCTATCACTAAGCCAGGTTACAATCCAATTAACTACCTAACCAGCCACTCCACAAGCCCTCATTTTGGCTAACAACCTCCGATGTGGTACCTTTTCAAATGTCAGTCAGGTCAGGTTCGATCTGTGACCTGCTACAGGTACCATGTAAACCTGTACTAACCTGTTCCATGGTCGGGTTGTCGGCGACTAAACCGTCTCCCCCACCAGGTTTTCTGGTGAGGAGGGTGTTTGGATATGGACACCCAGCAGGATTAAAAACAAAACCTGTCAAAGGGCGGAGGAGCTCCTTGTGAGCCAACGGCCATCCATATCTAGTGCCCAACTGTGTCTGCGGACGTCCTCCTGCAGTTGGGTTACTTCTTATTAGGAGGTTGGTGGCAGGATTTGCACTGCAGCCACCGTAAAACGCTTCATTCCGCAAAACGCAAAAACGCAAAAAAATCTGAAAACCCACTCCGTGGGAGTACCTCCTGTGCAGCTTCCCTTCGCAGGGCAGCTCACCGGATGATGGGATTGGGGCAAAGCCTTCGGGACCCCCAATCTTTGATAGGAGGGAAACCACGGGGTAACATCCCTGGGTCAGATTGCGGGAGAGTGTGTCGGAGTGGTGCTGAGGTGTCGTCCACCAGACGGCGGTCTCCTTGGGTTAACCTGAGGCGGTCCCTTCGGGTGGGTGCCTGGAATGTCCTATCCCTAAGAGAGGATGATCACCTGTCTCTGTTATCATCTGAGCTCAAGCGTTTGGACATCGGGATTGCAGCTCTCTCTGAGGTTCGGAGACCGGATTGCGGCGAGATAATGGTGGGTGGTTACACCTACTATTGGTCTGGTCGCTCTGATGGTTACCATACCCAAGGAGTTGCTGTAGCTGTGTCCAATAAGCTGACCCCAATGATAATTGAGGTAACACCGGTCAACGAGCGTATTATGAGATTAAGGATTCGTCACTCCTTAGGTGTCATTTCCCTGGTCTCTATTTATGCTCCGACTGAGGCGAGTGATCTCACCGTGAAGGATGCATTCTACGCCACACTCGAGTCTGTGGTTGATCAGTGCCCCAGACGAGATACACTTCTAGTCTTGGGGGATTTCAATGCATCGACTGGAACTGATAGGGATGGTTATGAGGTGTGTGTTGGTCCCCATGGGTCAGGAACTATGAACCAGAATAGCACTAAGTTCCTTGACTTTGCAAGAAGTCATGGACTTAGGGTGGCTGGTTCATGGTTTCAGCGCCCACAAACTCATCGCTGGACTTGGTATTCCAATGCTGGCGGTGTGGCAAAGGAGATTGACCATGTCCTCATTGACGGTCGTTGGAGGATGATCCAGAACTGCAGGGTCTACCGGAGTGCTCAGTTCCTCAATACTGACCACAGGCTTGTTGTAGCAACTCTAAAGCTGCACCTTAAATCCTGGAGAATGGTACCATCCCAGCCTAGGCTGGATGTTGCCAAGCTCAGGGATGAGAGAGTAGCTGAGGAGTTTGCGAACAGGCTGAGTGGACACTTGGGGGGTCTGGGTGCTTTGGGGGGTCCTGAAGAGTTGTGGAGCACCTTCAAGACCACCGTCCTTGATGTTGCCGGTGGATGCCTTGGAGTTCACCGCAGGGCAAAGAAGAATTTTGTCTCTCAAGGGACACTGGATACCATTGACCAGAGTCGCAGGGCCAGGCTGAATGGCAGAGCTGAGCTGTTCAGGGAGCTGAGGCGTAACACTGTACGTGCACTGAGGGTGGACAAGGAGGCCTATGTGCGAGGAATCTGTGAGGGGGTAGAGCATCACCTGTGGACAGGTGATTCTCGTCCCGCTTACAGGGGAATTCGCGCATTACGTTCATCCAAGCCCATCCCTCGGAGCACTGCAGTTCGAGCAGAGAGTGGTAGGCTCTTGACAGAGGAGTCTGAAGTGAAGGCCCGCTGGGCCGGTTACTTTGAGCGGTTGTACCAGGCTGATCCCCCAGCTGTCGAGTTGGACGTCAAGGGTGTTACAATCCCTGTTGCTGACCCTCGAATCAACTGTGGTCCACCATCGCTTGTGGAAACACGGGCTGCGGTGAACCAGTTGAAACGGGGCAAAGCTCCAGGGATCTGTGGCATCCATGCTGAACTTCTCAAGGCTGGTGGAAATGCTGCACTCGCGTCGTTGCATGCAGTTTTGTGCTCTGCCTGGAACACAGGCATCATCCCAACTGACTGGAAGAGGGGCCTTGTTGTCCCTCTCTGGAAAGGGAAGGGTGATCGCCAAGACTGCAACAACTACCGAGGGGTGACGCTGCTCTCAGTGCCGGGCAAGGTCTTTGCTCGGATAATTCTTGATAGGGTTCGCCACCATCTGCTTGAGCACCAGCGTCCAGAGCAGTCAGGCTTTACACCAAAGAGGTCAACGATTGACCGTATCCTTGCTCTTCGTGTCCTCACTGAACGCAGACGAGAGTTTCGGCAGGGGCTGCTTGCAGCCTATGTTGATCTCTGTAAAGCGTTCGATTCAGTGAATCGGGATGTCCTCTGGAGGATTCTTGGTCTTCGTGGGGTGCCACCGAAACTGATCGATCTGATGTCTGAACTCTACTCTGGTACTGAGAGTGCTGTGAAGTGTGGTGGTACCGCCTCTGACTTATTTCCAGTTGTTACTGGAGTTCGTCAGGGATGTGTACTTGCCCCCACACTTTTCAACACTTGTATGGACTGGATTTTTGGGAGGATGTCGGAGAGATCAAGTTGCGGTGCATCGTTTGGCAATGTCAAGATCTCGGACCTTGATTTTGCAGATGATGCAGTCATCTTTGCGGAGACTTTAGACATCCTCTTGGGGGCCCTCGAGGTGCTGAATGAGGAGTCGGAGCCGTTGGGATTACGGATTTCTTGGGTCAAAACAAAGATCCAGGCTTTCGGTGACATCTTGGATGCTGCTGTCCTGTCTGTGTCTGTTTGTGGTGAGGATGTTGAGGTCGTGGATAGATTCACTTACCTTGGCAGTGATATTCATGTCTCCGCAGGTTGTGAGCCGGAGGTCAATAGACGTCTGGGTCGGGCCTGGGGAGTCATGGATTCACTGGATCATGGGGTGTGGCGCTGCCGGTACCTGTGCGGGAGGACGAAAGTCCGAGTCTTCAGGTCCTTGGTACTTCCAGTCTTGCTCTATGGGTGCGAGACTTGGACTTTGACCAAGGATCTGAGACGGAGACTTAATTCCTTTGGTACCAGGTCTCTTCGGAGAATCCTTGGCTATCGCTGGTCGGATTTTGTGTCCAACGAGCGGTTGCTGAGAGAGACTCGGATGAGATTTGTTACCTGCATAGTCCGTGAGCGTCAGCTGCGGCTGTATGGATATGTGGCTCGTTTTCCTGACGCTGATCCTGCTCACCAGATTCTCTCAGCGAGGGAGTCTCATGAGTGGAGGAGGCCAGTGGGCCGACCACGTGCCTCATGGTTGCAGCAGGTTGACCATCATCTCAAGGAGATGGGGATGGGCCTGGCATCTGCCTGGGGGATGGCCAGACGGAGGCCCCTGGAGTACCGGCGGAAAGTGGACGCAGCGACGCGCTGTTCTGGCACATGCTCCCATACCTGACCCTTCAAATGCCTTCTTACAGTCTAGATATACGATGTCCACTGCCTTTCCCTCATCCACCCAATCAGACACTGTCTCATAGAACTCTAAAAGATTTGTTAAACAGGAACTACCTTTGGTAAACCCATGATGACTACCTTTAATTAGTTTGTATTTGTTGAAGTGGTTCCTCATCCCGTCCTTAATTAATGTCTCCAACACCTTCCGCACAACTGAAGTCAAACTAACAGGTCGATAGTTTCCCAATTCTTCACTGGATCCTTTCTTAAATAATGGTGTTATATTCGCTACTCTCCAATCCTCCGGTACCTGTCCTGACTCCAGGTGAGCTATTGAAAATATCCGTTAACATCTCACATACCTGCTCAGCCACCTCCCTCAATACTCTCGGGTCCATATTATCTGTTCCTGGAGCCTTATTCACTCTTCGATTTCCTTGCTGTTCCTTTACTTCCTCCACTCTAACCTGGATCTTCTGTAAAAGCCCTTCCTCACCTCCTCGATAGATACTCTCAGCTCTTGGCAATTCTCCTGATTGTTCTTGTGTAAAAGTTGAAGAAAAAATACCAGTTTAATAAGCCTGCTATCTCACTTTCATCACTAACCACTCTCCCGGTGCTATTCCCCAATGGACCCACACTGGTCCTGAACCTGTTCTTTTTCTCTGATATACTTAAAGAAAGCCTTGCTCTTATGTTTAATATTCTTAGCCATGTCCTTCTCAAACTCTCTTTTGCCCTGTCGAGTTATTTTCTTCACTTGCCTCTGTTTACTCCGATAGTGATATAAATCTACCTCTAGTCCTGTTATTTTAAACCTAATAAATACATTTTATATCAAATACAATGCTGTATCTAAAAATTACATCGTCTTCGCCTCACTCTCTAGCTACCATCCTGTGAGATGTTCAGGGTTTCGCTAACAACATGTAACCTTGTTGGAGGTAAACACATCTTTTCCACACAGTCAATTTGTCGTCTTGGTAATGGATCTTCTGTCCCTCGAGACTTCCACCCAACCCACATTGGTGTCGGACCGAGAAACACTCATCATCCACAGGATATCCTTCCATTAAATGTCGATACTCTTGATGTCATGCTGAAATTCTAAAATCTTTGGCTTCTTTATATCTGCCTCCAGCACTTATTGTTGATTGGTGAACACTCGTGACAACATCTGTTTCTTTCGCTGTGGTGGTCGAGGATCGTCATTGCTGGGCTCATCATCTGGAGTCTTATCATCTCATTTATCTGCTGTGACTCTCATGACTATGTTGTGGCAACAAATGCCATTGCCAGAGAGAGTTTCAGTGTTTTTAGATCCTCGTGGAGGATCTCTAAGTCTTACTCACGTTGTTGTTCTTGTGGACTTTTTTTGTTTCACAGCCGACAGTTTTCATCGAAACTTCCTGAAACTTGGCGTATATATGTACAAACACCCTGCGCAGACAGTAACCATCTCAGATTTTGAAAATTCCTCCTAGAAAAAAGTTATGACGTCAAAATATCTCCGCAAATGGAAATCGCCTAAAAAATTATCTCCGAAACTCGGCAGGCTTTTTGAATTCTGTTTGCGGGAATCGAACGGGGCATTAGCAGAAATGAATTACCGCACATATGATGCATCATTATGATGTCGCATCAATTTTTATGACGTCATTCCTATTTTTTGACATTTTTTGTTTCACAACCCAGAGTTTTCATCGGATCTTCATGTTCAGGGGTGAAAAGTTCAGGTGTTTAACTGGTTTGATTCCACCTCTGATGGTAGCGAACACCACGTCATCATATACACTACTGACTGAACTTTCTCCGATTCCGAAGCAACAGATGAACCAGTACATGGGAACCCGAAGAAGGTCAGAAGTTCATGTGGAGTGGTTCCCTGTCCTCGGTTCAATATCTTTGCTGTTAAGTTGTCCGGCAGTTCTTCCTGTGTTCATTGCCTCTGTATTATGAGTGCCCTGATGTGAAGTTCCAATTAATGGATCAAATCTCGGTGAAAAAACAGCTATTCGGGCAGCGGAGTCCTCCTTGAGTGGACAACGATATATCGCAATTCCAATTTTGTTGTTTATCTTGCGCTGTTAAGATGGCCGGATGATTCTTTAAGGATCTTCTCGCAAAGACGTTTTACTGGATATATAGACAGCAAATCAGTGAGACATTCCATTTGTCTGGAATGGAGTGACGTCACTAATTGAACTCCCTCGATTTCAATGACATTGTATGTGATGTCGTGTTGCGGACCGGGTATCGGCTGCGAGCACGACCGCTAGAGGCGGTGGTATGATCGACTCTACCGAACACCCGGAATCTAGATCGTACCTTTCGGAAAACTCCGAAGGTACGGGTCCCTTACCGGACCGTGAATCGTCAATAATTCCACCACGTGGTACAGGGTTATTTGCCAATCTTCAAAATACCTAGAGATCCACGTGGAGAGTTACCGAGTATTCACACCCTCGACGGAGCTCGTACGAGTCGAGCCGTGAGCGTGCCCGACCCGTGCGCAACCCGAGCGGATGGTTGCAGAGGTTCCGCCGGTCCAAACGTAGAGTTACAGCGGCAACAGCCTTTTTATTTACCGACACGCGTCACGCTAAGCCAATGGAAGAAACACAGCAACGAACTGATACATTTAACAAATTTATTTATTTATAACGGGGGAAAGGAGGGAGCACGCAAGAAGCAGAGTTATCACGACTAATGAGATGCAAGTATGTACAGCAAAGAGCACTTAAACAATTCCTACTTAACGACGGGCCCACAAATACACACACACACACACACACACACACACACACACACACACACACACACACACACACACAAGAACCGGTGGCCACAGCCTTTATTGAGGTCTCCAGCTCAGAGGGAAAGGCAAGCTGAAGACCAGAGCCTGCACTCGGACCTGTCCGCCTTGTGCCGGTACGTTGACCTGGTGGGGTGGCGGGACTCAGACCTGTAGCAGCCCAGGCGTCCACACGACCAGGCTCCCGGCGAACGGAGGCCGGCAGGGCGAAGTCTGGCAAGACGGAAAACTGGCTTTCCAAAAGAAGAACCACCACCCGGGACCTTTCGCATGTGAGACTAACGTGATAACCACTCTTGGTCAGGCGAACGTGATCACCACTCGTGTCAGGCGAACGTGATCACCACTCGTGTCAGGCGAACGTGATCACCACTCGTGTCAGGCGAACGTGATCACCACTCGTGTCAGGCGAACGTGATCACCACTCTTGGTCAGGCGAACGTGATCACCACTCTTGGTCAGGCGAACGTGATCACCACTCGTATCAGGCGAACGTGATCACCACTCGTGTCAGGACTATCAAAGTAACTCGCAGCGCATGTACATTTATTCACCCCTTAAACGAGAGACGGGGACCCTAACTAAAAACGCATACTTATCGATATAACTGTTCTATAGGACCTGGATGTTTGTGTGCACAAGGCTTCCAAATTCGTAACAGTAGGATTTCAACAAAGCTCTCTATCTCTATCTCTATTTCTATCTGTATCTCCATCTCCATCTCCATCTCCATCTCCATTTCCATCTCCATCTCCATCTCCATGTATCTCCATCTCCATCTCCATGTATCTCCATGTATCTCCATCTCTATCTCTATCTCTCTCTCTATCTCTATCTCTATGTATCTCTATCTCTATCTCGATGTATCTCTATCTCTATCTCGATGTATCTCTATCTCTATCTCTATGTATCTCTATCTCTATCTCTATGTATCTCTATGTATCTCTATGTATCTCTATCTCTATCTCTATGTATCTCTATCTCTATCTCTATGTATCTCTATCTCTATCTCTATGTATCTCTATGTATCTCTATCTCTATCTCTATCTCTATCTCTATGTATCTCTATCTCTATCTCTATCTCTATCTCTATGTATCTCTATCTCTGTATATCTCTATCTCTATCTCTCTATCTCTATCTATCTCAATCTCTATCTATATGTATCTCTATCTCTATCTCTATCTCTATCTCTATGTATCTCTATGTATCTCTATCTCTATCTCTATCTCTATGTATCTCTATCTCTGTATATCTCTATCTCTATCTATCTCTCTATCTCTATCTATCTCAATCTCTATCTCTATGTATCTCTATCTCTGTATATCTCTATCTCTATCTATCTCTCTATCTCTATCTATCTCAATCTCTATCTATATGTATCTCTATCTCTATCTCTCTAGTGCTGCTGTTTTGGAACCCTCAATTCTTTCCTGAACTTGCGATTGGTTAATGTATGCTCACCCGCACGTATGGTGGTATTTCACCTCCTCGGCTTTCATGTCAATTCCTCCTGTTTTAGCCAGCATCGTCGTCTCATCGTGCAGCTTCAGGGACAGCGTCTTTGGTGGCCCTTTCACCCGATCGAGTTTCACAACTGCCAAGATTTCCCCATTTACCTTTGCCCAAGGATTTTGAGACATTTCCATAGAATATGTATACAACTGGAAATATTCCAAATTTTCCAGTGGAACTGCTACTGGTTTGGTTAATGTCAGATCATAGCAAATGCTGTTTTGGAAGAAGTCACTTACCTCCACGCTTGTTCTCCTGATGGCTTTATACAGTAAGTCTTTATAACGCTCCTTGTGATATCTAATGGAGTCATCACAAGCATCAGGAAGTTTCGCGTCAAAGTACTTGGTTATCTTGGTTTGATTTCTTCGAAGTGCATCAACAGATTTCACCTTATCGAGAGAAGCATCATCAAATGCTTTTTTGTTTTCCACGCAGTGCCTGCCTACTATCGAGGTGTAGAATGCAGATACAGCCTTTGTCTTTCTTGGTAGTCATGGTAAACTGTCCAGGCTGATGTCCAATCTGGAAAGAGAAAGAAAAAGAGTGCCGTGCAACCACCATCACAACAATTACCATTCACCACCAAACATCGACTACAATTACACAAGCAACAATTAATGTGCTACATGTAGAAACATTCCAACAATACGTTAACTCCATAAATGACTAGAACGGCACGCGCTCGAGCGCATCCCTCCTCCGGCACGCTGAACAGTTTACGTTTTGTGTCCCACTGATGGGCAGGATCTGCTGACCTGAACCAAAATCGAATTGGCTTGTTCTTGTCACATACCCAACGTGTCCACCAAGTTTTGTTCGAATCCGTTCACAACTTTTTGAGATATCCCGCTACATATCGCTTTTGGCCCTATCTCTCAATGGTGAAGAATCACTTTAAAAATTCCAGTAGTCGGTCCCGGATCTTCACCAAAA
>NC_140973.1:11398527-11406027 GCF_056783735.1 Eptatretus burgeri | reverse complement strand
TCCTCCTTCCCCCACTCTTCCTCCTTCCCCCACTCTTCCTCCTTCCCCCACTCTTCCTCCTTCCCCCACTCTTCCTCCTTCCCCCACTCTTCCTCCTTCCCCCACTCTTCCTCCTTCCCCCACTCTTCCTCCTTCCCACTCTTCCTCCTTCCCCACTCTTCCTCCTTCCCCCACTCTTCCTCCTTCCCCACTCTTCCTCCTTCCCCCACTCTTCCTCCTTCCCCACTCTTCCTCCTTCCCCCACTCTTCCTCCGTCCCCCACTCTTCCTCCGTCCCCCACTCCTCCCTCCGTCCCCCACCACTCCTCTCCTCCCTCCGTCCCCCACCACTCCTCTCCTCCCTCCGTCCCCCCACCACTCCTCTCCTCCCTCCGTCCCCCACCACTCCTCTCCTCCCTCCGTCCCCCACCACTCCTCTCCTCCCTCCGTCCCCCCACCACTCCTCTCCTCCCTCCGTCCCCCACCACTCCTCTCCTCCCTCCGTCCCCCACCACTCCTCTCCTCCCTCCGTCCCCCACCACTCCTCTCCTCCCTCCGTCCCCCACCACTCCTCTCCTCCCTCCGTCCCCCCACCACTCCTCTCCTCCCTCCGTCCCCCACCACTCCTCTCCTCCCTCCGTCCCCCACCACTCCTCTCCTCCCTCCGTCCCCCACCACTCCTCTCCTCCCTCCGTCCCCCCACCACTCCTCTCCTCCCTCCGTCCCCCCACCACTCCTCTCCTCCCTCCGTCCCCCACCACTCCTCTCCTCCCTCCGTCCCCCCACCACTCCTCTCCTCCCTCCGTCCCCCACCACTCCTCTCCTCCCTCCGTCCCCCACCACTCCTCTCCTCCCTCCGTCCCCCCACCACTCCTCTCCTCCCTCCGTCCCCCCACCACTCCTCTCCTCCCTCCGTCCCCCACCACTCCTCTCCTCCCTCCGTCCCCCCACCACTCCTCTCCTCCCTCCGTCCCCCCACCACTCCTCTCCTCCCTCCGTCCCCCCACCACTCCTCTCCTCCCTCCTTCCCCCCACCACTCCTCTCCTCCCTCCGTCCCCCCACCACTCCTCTCTTCCCCCCCCTTGCCCCCTTTTTCATGAATCGTTCTTTGTGGGATTGTTTGTTTTGTTTTTAATATTCGACTAAAGCTTGTATTGTAAGCACTTCATGGTCTAATGAAACGATGACCTTCAATAATGAACGTCACAAATGACCTCAAAAGAGGAGGTTGGGTAACATTCATGTGGTTATCATGAGGCTGAGTTTTATAACTAGAACGTGTTGGGTTTGAGTTCAAGTGGGTTTGACTCGTGAATGTTTAATTAGTTGTGAACTGGGTGCAGTCAGTCATTGTACAGGGTGTTCCACAAGTCCCTTTGACCCCGAACCTTTTTCTAGTTGTTAAAATAAATCCAACACATGAACTTGTTGATCTATTTTTAAATCATGAGTATTGGTGTGAGCTCCATCGTTCACCTGGAACAACAACTCTTAACATGGGGGTAAAGGGACTTAAAGAACAGGTGTGCATGTTGATAAATAAGCGTGTTACATTTTGGGGGATTTAAGTAATTGATGGAAACCATTTTAGTTTGGCATGAACTTTTCTGTCCCCATTTACCGTGGTGTTGGGATAAATGTAACTCGAAATCTGATTGTGCACGTTGTGACATTTCACCTGGTGCTGTCGTTCATTAGTCCTGTAGCCCTAGTTTTCTACTCTCATGATGTCTGGTTCGTTTACACTTTTGAGGGATTATTGACCCAAGGAATCCAAACATTATTGTGTTGGGAATAATGCAGTCAGATTCCAGAGCGTTTTGTGCCTTTCCCTCTTCCTCGAACCCTTTTCCATTCAAAACCACCCTGCTTGTTCCTGTTTTCCATATTTTTTTCCCCTTCCTGGCCAGGATAAATCCCATTTGCAACAATGTGACTTTCGTGAAGATGATGTATAACCACAATTTTTCACCTCAACCTTGATGTGGATCTGTGTTCTGAAATGGACACTGTGATGTCGTAAATGCTGACACGTGGGTCCACCCTTCCATCCGAACCCTGTCCCGTCTACCCCTGCCGTGGCAATGCCCTCCAAATCTGTTCCTGGCCTTCATCCCATTGTCCCTTCCACCAACGCAGCTATGCACCACCAAACATTTTCCATCTGGTCCACATCCATCAGAGCCATACTCGATTTTTTTCTGGATCTCCCTAACAGTTTTCCACCTCATTCCCAGATGTCTGTCTAACAAACATTTATTTCATAGGATACCATGGGCAGAGTTGCTCTTCTCCCTCGACCTA
Source organism: Eptatretus burgeri (assembly GCF_056783735.1). NCBI lineage: Eukaryota > Metazoa > Chordata > Myxini > Myxiniformes > Myxinidae > Eptatretus > Eptatretus burgeri. Next base: position 11,403,744 of record NC_140973.1, on the reverse strand, counting down.
ATTATTCCTTGTAAAGCTGTCGTTTACATTGGTATGCCTCCCCCCGTTTCCCCTTTCTCCCCCCCCCGCTTTACCATTTATACCCCCTCCATACCGCTCCAATGGAATATATAAATCTTTCTCGATTCTGTCCTCATCGCACGTGACGCCACACAACTATACAGATAGCCGAGCACCGTTCCAACAACATACACAAAGACCGGATGATCTTCTGAACTCGATTACATTCATTGAAAAATAAATGCACATGTAGTTGTAGGTGGTAGTGATCAAAGTTGTTACTGGTTGGTTGGTGTGAAACCATGATGAATTTAAGGGCTACAATCTGAGCAGATGGAACTGGATTAATAAGAGAACACAGCAATGTAATTGTCGATGAACCCTGAACATGATTAGTCACGTGAACACACAGCTCTTCCACAAAAGCAGTAGAAAGCAGATTTTAATTGCATTGAACTCGAATGACCCTGAGAGGGTGGTTCAACATAAGAAATAGAGGGTGGTTCAACATAAGAAATAGAGGGTGGTTCAACATAAGAAATAAAGTGCACAGCTGTGAATGTGGAATACTCTTCACCTGGTATTTATATAAGATAATCACTATATCTATGACCAGTTGAAATGACAATGGAGCAAATCGTAACTCAAATAACTGCGAACCTGTGATTATTGTTCATTTATCCACATATGCTCATGAGACATAAGGACGGTCCTGGAAATGGTTCTCGCTAAGATGTTCACCTTTTTATTGTGTTAACATTTTGATCTGATGGATGGATGGATCGCTGTTGTTTTTTATTTTATTTTTGGCCACTCAATTCCGCTTGACTAACTTGTCATTCAGTTAGACAAGGTCACCTACTTGAATGTCTGATCTGTCAGACTGACATTTGTTGTGACTGAAATGTTGCGCCTCTGGCGGGCCGAAAACATGTTGGTGAGGCTTTGAACCTGTCTCCACTTACGGTCCAGAGGTCCTTGGTGTCGAGCTCCCCAGGTGCTGCAGAGGGTGTACCGACCCTCTCGGTGAGAGGGATAGCTGGAGTCGGGGTGAGTGGTGATTCCTGGCCAGTAGACACGGGCACTCGAGGTTGTTAGTTGGGTCTGGAAAGTGAGAAGAACGTTCGGTGAGACGCTCTAAAATTGAGCGTTTGACTTCGTTTCTTTGGCTGATACACGCTAAAGGTCAACGGGTACTATCGTTCTTCATCTACCTTCACTTGACTCTTTGTGAAATGTCTTTTTCATGAAGGCTATGAACTGACTCTTTGTTTCGGGGCTCTTCTCCAAGGTACGATGTCGCGAAGCGAGTTGGTGGGGGGCCTGCTCTGTGTTGTTCGAATGTCGGCATCAGAGGGTGGAGCGACCCAGCTGTTCGAGTCGTCCTTGAATAATTATTTGTCAATTGTTTTTCGGAACGCTTTGCCCTAGCGATTTGAAGGGATAATTTTTAACGTTGTCCTTTATTCTCCTAAACACTATGTTTAACACGACTATCACACTTCCTTTGTGGATATGGGTCGTACAGTTTTGTTGGGATTAAAAAAAAAATTATTTCACAAAGAAGTGGTTCAGACTTGTTGTGAAGGCATTAACGTTAACCGGTTTTTGTACTTTGTTAATGCATATGTCATCGACTATCACCCATGCAAGATCAAGTCTTTGTGCATTTGGGGGGTTGTTAGAACTATTTTTACAACGATTGCAAGGAAATTATGCGCAGGAGGAGGCCATTCGGCCCATCATGCCTGTGCCACACCAATTTAATAAATCCGTCGATAGCCCTTCCCTTCGTGTGCAGCCTTTTGGCTGCTGGTTGCTTCAACGGTTTGTGGATATGCCGCTGATGCAGTGCCCCTATTTACCAGTGCACTGGTTCTCATTCCGCCGACCTGGTGTCAACGCCCTGGTGTTAATTCAGCAGGAACGGGGCTTGAACTCAGGACCCTAGGATCCCAAGCTATTTCCCTAACCACTAAGCTAACACCAGGCTTAAACAAATTCCTGTTTTGCTGATCATGAACCTTGTGTACTCTCATCGTGTCCTTACCGTGATGAAGGGCAATTCCAACCGATGGTGGTCATGAGCCAGAAATAAAAATTAAAAATCTCAACATTGGTAAAGTGAATTTTGAAGTTTGTTAAAATGTATTGCTTTCCATTCTCTGCTGCTCAATTTCCTCAGTGGTAAAAATAGAGGGATGAAATCTCAAAAAGTAACAACCAAACAAGGTAGGAATGACACCACAATATGACATCACAATCCTCATGGATGACAATCATAACATCTGGCGTTTTACTTTTATTGTGGGATTGTGATGGAACGATGTCAAAAGATGTCCTTCGGATGGACATTCAACGGGAATTCCGTCTGCCAGCATTCGTTGGTGCATGTTTAAGATCCCATATTGTCCTTGGCGAAGAATAGGCGAGCTATCGCCGGCATCCTGAACAAATTACAAATTCCTGCGCTAAACGGGCATTCCATCAATGGCACAGCCACATCCTCAGCCAATGATGCTGCCCCAAGCCTTGTATTGTTGCAGAGCCGGGCGTCGGCGACGAGCCCAACCACCAGATGGAGCAGTAGAGTCGGCTCCACCGATCACCCAGAATGTATAGGTCGTCACCCCGGATAACTCAGGAGCCGACGGGTCCCTTATCAGACCGAAGTTCGCCAATATTTTGACGGCGTGAGGTAGGGTCCACTTGTCGAACTCCAATTTACCTAAGTACTCACACCGTCCAACTACCAGGAAAATTCACCCTCGACGATGCTCATATGGAACGAGTCGCTAGCGTACTCGAACCGTGTGCGACCCGAGCGGATGGTCACCGAGCTTTCGTCGGTCCAAATGTCCCTTTTACAGCGGCAACAGCCTGGCTAATTCTCCAACACGCACCTTGTTAAACCAATAAAAAACACAAAAACGAACTGATACATTTAACAAATGGGTTTATTTATAATAGGTGGGGAAGGAGGGGACCACATAACAAGCAGAGTTATCACGACTCATAGAAATGAAATGCAAATAATGTACAAGGCACTTAACAGTTTTACTTATAGACGGGCCCACCCACACACACACACGCACACAGAAGTGGACCCCAATGGTCTTTATTGAAGTCTTCCAGCTTGAGGAAAGGGAGCTGGAGACCAGAGCCTGCACTTGGACCTGTCCACCTCGTGTGGTCTTCGACGATCCGGCTCGACGGGACTCGAACCCGCAACATGATGCCACTCCAAGCACCAGGGACGGAGGAAAAGCGTCGGACGCCAGGTACTGCCAAGCCGACCAGACCAGAAGTAAGTTGTTCTCCAGCACCTCAAACCCGATCACTGCCAAGCCGACCAGACCAGATTAGTCGATCTCTGGCACCTCAAACCCGATCAATGCCAACCCGACCAGACCAGACGAGTCGATCTCCGGCACCTCAAACCTGATCACTGCCAAGCCAACCCTGACGCTGATGTTCACACTGACCTTCACCCCTGATGCTCATGCTCTTTCCAAGGCCCTGGCATTTCTTATGTGGCATTTCTCCTGCGGGAGGGGATGTCATGGGAAGGATCACCGTCTGAGTCGTCTCACTCCTCCCATTGGTCGGGGGGAACATTCCATCTCTCTGGGGTGGAGTCGGAGCTCTGGTGGCCAAGGAAACTCCGCCCACATATGTGGTTGAACACATGTTGCCAGTGGCGTCGAGGTGAAGGCGTATTGTTATAAGGGGTGTAAAAATCCTAACTATTAAAATAACGCACAGCACACGTACATTTAATTCCCATTAGACAAGGGAAAAGGGAGCTAACTGGCAATACATACTAAACGAAATAGCTAAGCTATAGGAACCTGAATGAATGTCTGTGTGCTCATGGCTTCCAGATTCGCAACAGTATTGCATACAAACAAAGGTCCAAGAACATTAAAGAGCAGGTTTTGGGTCGCTGATGACTTTGCGTGATTCGAAGGTTATAAGCACATTAATAATCGTTGGGCAATTATTTTCTTACATTTGAAACTCAAAATACGCTAAAATTGACTTATAAGTCAAAACTTTTGTCAGTGATAGAAAAACAGACCGGAATTTACCGAAGATTCTATGACGTCACGTTCTTCGGAAACAGCATGTGAACAATGGCAAGATGCGAATCGGAGAGTGATTTCAGCGGCGATGAAATTGAGTGTTTTCATTCCGATATTGCCGAGGACGAGTCGGAGAATGCTGGGAATTTATACTATGGAGTTTCTGGCCCTGAGCCATATAAATTTGAGCCACTTGAAAGTGCCAGAAAATGGCCTTTTTACTGTACAAGTGGCAGGACTGACTGTCCGGCAGTTCACACTGACAGACTCCACCAGACAGATTAGTTTGTAGATTTTCATTTTCTTGTTCGATGCATAAAATAATGTAAAGTTTGATTCGTCAGTGACTTGATATAATTTTTAACCCTCTAGTCAGGCCTTGCATTTTCAAAATCGGACGGGGCTGATAAATAGGCCTCGTCATGTGGGGAGAGGGGGCTGATTTTTGCCCACGGGGCTGATTTTAAAATTGCTTCAAAATCTTGTGAATTCGTTTTTATCCCCCGCCGCGTGGCGGAAGGGGGATATTGTTGTCACCCAGGGCGTCCGGCTGTCCGTCCGTCCGGGCATCAACATTTATAGCTGTGAGTGCGATAACTCATAAACTGTTCGCCATATTGATTTGAAATTCGGGTCACACATGACCCACCTGAAAAGGAAGAACCCTATTGATTTTGGGCGTGGCCCGATCCAAGATGGCCGACTGGGGCGGCGTCAACATTTATAGCTGTGAGTGCGATAACTCATAAACTGTTCACCATATTGATTTGAAATTCGGGTCACACATGTACCACCTGAAAAGGAAGAACCCTATTGATTTTGGGCATGGCCGGATCCAAGATGGCCGACTGGGGTGGCCATCTTGAGAATTTTTTTGTAATAAATGGAAAACCACTTATCTGATTTCAATTGTTTTTGGTTACTACATTCCTCACCCCTGGGGAACTTTTTTGAGATGATGACCAAATGGTGTCTTGTTTCCAATTCACCTCCCTCATTATCTGGAATATGTATGACCTTTTTCATTCAATGGCGGGGGGATTCCCCATCTCTGATGGTATATTTGTAAATTGTTTTAACATTTGGTCCAAATTGACCAATGTCCATACAAACTGAACTGCCAAAGAATCTG
>NC_140973.1:11315915-11376634 GCF_056783735.1 Eptatretus burgeri | reverse complement strand
AACTACAAAGAATCTGAATAAACTGAGCCTAATCCAATCTATGTAATTTGAAAATGTACCTTAAAATTGGCCTTTGAAGTTGGGGCCAAGTACAAAGTTCTGAGAAACAGAACTTTCTGCTCAAACACAGTACTTTCCAACAATCTTTTTCACAAAAAGTATTAGAACCAAGTTGTCTACAAGTTGTGGATTATTACCTGAAGCGACAAAATGTTCCGGACACTTTGCATGTATCGATGTGCTGGTGGCCAATATGCCATTAAATCCGGGACTATTCGGAGCCACGTATAAAAGTCCAACCCATTTCTCCCCTGGACCAGCCTTCCACTGTGTTCAACATATACATGGGGATAAATCTTGGATTCTTCACTGCCATCACCTTGTCAAGCAGGGTTGTACTTGAACGTCCATACCTGGATCTACCAGTAACACAGCATTAATGTCAAAAGATTTATTCTCAGTAAATAAATTTAAAAACTTATCTGTTGCAAAAGCTGAATGACCAAAAAAAAAAAAATCTGAACAGTCATAGCTCTCACAGAGTTTATTTATGCATTTCTGCCCCAACAAAACTAATTTATCTGGTGTATCTCTTTCTCCAGTCCAGAATATAATGAGATACATGTGTTCAGTACATTCTGCCAAATACTAATTAACTCTAGTAGGTTTAGCATCGATGTAAATCCTCTTGGCAGAAACCCCAAAACGTCACTATCATCAGACTCATCAGATAATTGTGAAAGATTCATCCCCTGAGCTACCTGAAGATGGAGTTCAAACACAACAGCAGCTTCCTACCATCTGTGGAGATGGCTTCAACCATGTCATTGTCCGTTTCTCGGTCTGATGTCGACTTCATTTCATCTTTTTCTTCTTTTGTCCACACCAAATCATTGGCTGTACTTATGATTTGATCCTGCCATTTCTGCATGTTTCTGTGAAAGGCGTTTGTCTAGTCAAAATTGTGAGAAGCAGGGAAAACCCTCTCCTCAGTGGTGTGAATTGGAAGCAGAAATGCTCAAGCAAATATTGCCGATGAGACAAAGATGTGACTAAATCTCCGTTTTCTGTAAACTCAAGAGCATTTTGCCAAAAGGCTCTGTTTGCTTTATTTACATCTGTTACTTGTCAGGACTTGGGCAAGTTCTCGAGTTCTTTCCGCTCTGTGCTAGTGTACCAGTTGAAAACCTTTATTGTTTAGGGGTATCTCAAAGCGATAGCCATGCTCTTGAGCTCTTTGCGTTGCTGCATGCTTTTTCTGTGGTCACCCAATCCTGTGGGTCCATTGACCCACTTATGCTGCGATATTTTGTGCCATAAATGAGCCGAAACCTTGTGTCAAGCTGTTCAATCATACGAGGTATAAATATCTGTTTTCGTAGAGTCCACATGCACTGAATTCTTGTCTAGTTTGAAAGTGATGTCTTTAGACTCAAATCTATTAGCCTCATGGCTTGCAGCCTTCTTTTTCATGTGTCCCTTTTCCTGTAGATATTTACAGTGATGGTATGCCCAGTAGAAGACTCATCATCTGGTATCAGATTGCATGCACTGGCTCAGGCAAAATTCCCACATGTTCCAGCAAGTTGGCATCCAGTTTCTCTTTATGCGTTTTCTAGTGAGGACCTGGAGAAATGGCCTGGCCAATACGTCCGTTCTCTCAAAACAAAGGGAAATATTGGCTGCTTCCTGGAGCAAGTCCTAAAATATATGCACATCCTTCAGGAAATGACCATTGCTAGGAAGCTTTTTGAGGAACCCAGTTAGATGGCTCAAAATTAGAAACCAGGTGCCATTTTCACTTTCATGTCTGAGTGCCTCTCTCTGGACTTGTTATGAGTGGAATCCAACCATGGATTATTATCCAAACTCCCATGAAGCCTGTGTGCTGTGAATCGAGTGCCATGTGTGCGAGAACATTGTGTAAGGATGCAACACCGAATGACACGCAAAGCATTTGCATACATTCTGTTTCAGAAGTTTCCCAGACCTCTTGTGAAGGATACCATATTCCCTGCAAGAAATCATGTCCACCGACTTCTATCTTCCTTCATTAGTGAAAGTATGGCGTCCTTCATTGCCAATTCAGTCCTGAAAGGTTAACACAGTGGATAGTTAAACTAAATATCTGTCATTTTTCAGCCGGATGAGCAGGCCATTGTGTGAATCCCAGTATTCACACTCGGCACCGTCTGGTGCAGTTTTGCCGAAACTATACACTTCAGGTAATCCATTGTCATGAATACCCAGGTATTCAAACGTTTTGTCTAAATAGGATTCTTCAACTCCTTCGGCATTGGCACCCCCATGATCATTCTACATTCTTCCAAGCCAATGCAGTAATAAACTTAGGAATACCCTCTTTTGTTATTCTTGACGTACACAAGTTCCCTTTTTCAGAGCCAGTTTTTTTTTGGGTTCACTGCCATCTGTGAGAACCCCAAAGGCAGTATTTGAACACATGTGTAAGGACTGCCACTTTTCTCCCTGATTGAATTGGCAATTTCTGAGCAGTACTCCCATGCTGCTCTCTACCATCATCTTTTCCCTCAATAAGTTCTACGCCAGATTCCTTAATGCACTTCACAAGCACACGGAATTTTGAATATGGCAAACGTTCATTAATCGAAGTTGTACGCTGTCTTGAAGTTTTTTTTTTTTTTTTTTTTTTTTTGTATACTTCATGTGCAGATTTGTCGATAAAGGAGTTGATGGCAGGTTGAGTTGCACGAGCACCAGCCGTTTTTGTCACTGGTTCACCATCGTCAAATGTCGATGATGCCTCCTTAGCTCGTTTATGCCCAGCTGACTCCAAATGCCTCTTCAAATGATGTTTGGAAATGTTCTGCAATTCCTTGAAACAGTATCTTAGAGCTGTATCACCGAAACAGCAAAAACAATTAAAAAAATAGATAAATACCAGTTATTTGAATAAATTTGATAACTGATAAACCATAACTGTTTAATGCTTTCGGCCTAAAATAGACTAAGTTCTTAGTTGTTGGTGATAAGATCAAATACACCAGTATAGTTTTTCATGACTGGATTAATATAACATGTCATAAATTAAAAGGAGTGTCTTCTTTGGCACGAAATGTCGTTTTACCAAGACTATGCATCAGCCATTGTGAAAAGGTCCAGTTATCGACAGTGGAAAACAAATCGACGTTACCGTAAGCATCAAATTCAGCTTTCAACGTTACCAAGCATCAAATTCAGTTCAACATCGGATCTCTTGATTATTTTGACGTGGCAACGATTTGCAATAGTTAAGCCATCATAAAGAATTCCTGGTATTCTTCCGATCGGAAAGAATATTAATCTTTCATGAAAAATTCGTTTGCTAAACTATGTACATACCTGCACATCCTTTCGGCCGATTTGCACAACAAACACCAAAGTAATTTGACGTATACCTTGCCTTCGCTATCTCCCTGTTTCAACAATTTCAAACTCTTCGTTGAAATTAAATTTGTTGAACGCCGATAATGTCAGAAATGTTTTTTGCTGGCATTGTATGGAAGCAGCCATTTTCGCCCAACGTTCCAGTTGAATGAAATTTTCCTGCTGGAATGTTGTGTAAGTAAAACGGTCGCTGGATTTGTTGAACGTATTAATGACGAAGCTTTTCTGATTCTGGCGTATAAACGCGGGAAGAGCGCTGTCGATGAATCTCTTGGACATTTTTCATGCGACAAAATGATCTCTGACAGCTGTTACTAGAATGAATTACCGGAACAAATTACAAGTATTCATTCACCCAGGAAGTTAATACAAAGAGAGTATTTTCTGGCTAAAGAGCAGAGCTGAAGAAATCAGGCAAGAACGACAAGATAAACTTTCTTTTTTTTCACAGCTTAATTTTACGGGGCCGATTAAAAAGACCCCCTGAAAATCGACCTCACCGGGAGCGGTAGGGCCGATCAGCCCCGTCCAAAATGCAAGCCATGTATATATCAAAGTATTGGTTAAGTATGATACAGATGTCCAGCCATTTTGAAATCCAAATTGGCCGCCATTAGGGGCACCCAAAATTTGAAAAAGTGTCAAGTGGTTTTGGGTTTGTATACATCATAGACTGGCGTATTTCTTGAAAAAATTACAAAGAGTGTACCCAAAAATGCATACATGGATTTGAGAAACATTCCAGACTATCTAACCAGGTCAAGAAGCGTGATGCACAAAATCAAAATTACCAAACGAGGCCTGCAAAGCACGAGTGGCGAGCGGAAAGCACACACTACAAAACGGAGGGTGTACGGCAAGAAGGGAAAATCCGGAACTGTTTACTTCACTTTGGAAGCAAGTCACTGAGCTGAGAGAAGAGGCTGCCGAACCCGAAGTCCTTAAAACGTATCTTGGCGTTCACAATCGGTTGGAATAAAATTGTGAAGCCAACCTTGCAAGTATGAATTTAAAGATCATTTGTAAGCCAGTCAAAAAAGTAAATCCGATTCTTGATCCCCTGATTTAAGGATAATATACTGTAGTACATTATGATCCTATCGTGTGTATGGATGCTGCACTTGTGTTGGGTTTATAATCACGCATTTGAAGAATACCCAAAGTTGATGAAGCCAATGAGTTGACAAAGCGCAAGAAATGTGGTGAGGTTCACCTTTTGGGAAGTATCCTTTGGCGGAGCAAAAGTCTGATGTATTTGAGGCACACTTTATTAGGGTACCCAGTCAAATGGACTGGGTAACCTATTGTTTTTCTTAAGTTTATTATTATTTTTCTTCTGCCGTAAATTTGCAAAATTTCCAAATTTTTTCGCTTTAAATGCCATTTTGTCAGAAATGGTAAGACCAATCGACACAAAATTTTCACCAAATATGTATCTTTTTTAATAGCATACATAATTGATAATTATGACGTCATAGCTCACGTGGTACCGGGCGCCATCTTGAAAAAACAGATAAACTTTGGACATCTGTATCTCGGAAACCGTGCAATGGAAAAAAATTCTCGTTTGATACATTTTACTAAGCTCCCTCTCGGGAATACGTGTGATTTTTCGTGACGTCATCGGTGAAGAGGTATCCCAGTGAAAATTCGTCAAGTAGAATGCCACATGGCAAAAATTTGAAATTTCTTGAGCGTCATCTACACATGAATTCATCGTAGAAAAATATTTTGACGTCATCGATGACGTATCGGCCGCCATGTTGTTTTGAAATTTTTTTAAAAAAATCTTCTTCTCCAGAACAGCTGTGCAGATTGAGGCGAAACTTTACAGGAACATTCCAAGAGAGGTCCTTTTTCAAGTTTGTTAATTTCTTTGTTGATACGTCACATGGTTTGGCGGCCATCTTGAAAAAACCCTAAAACCTTCAAACATCTTCTTCTCCAGAAGCGCTTGGTCCAATGAAGGCGAGATTTCAGAACTATATTCGTGACATGTATGCAATGCAAGTTTGTTAATTTCAAGTGATAGGTCACATGGTTTGGCCACCATGTTGGATTTAAGAAAAATATTAAATAATGTTTTCTCTGGAATTTCATAAGCCATCGAAGCAAATTTGCAAGTGCCTTCCTCCCTCAAGTCTGCATACATGGTAAAAAAAATTTACCTCAGAAGTCACATGGTTTGGTGGCCATCTTGGATAGAAAAATAGACCTTATCCGATTTACACGAAACTTCACACACTTGTTCGGGTCGACGATGGAAAGCAGAATTTTCAATTTATGTTATCATAGGTCACAAGGTTCGGCAGCCATCTTGGATTGAAAATGAATAAATTTTAAAAATCTTCTTCTCCAGAAGGGCAAGACAGATTAAGACGAAACTTCACACATATATTCCCCATGAGGTCCTTTCTCAAGTTTGTTAATTTCTTCTTGATCGGTCACATGGTTTGGCGGCCATCTTGAAAAAAACCCTAAAACCTTCAAACATCTTCTCCAGAAGTGCTGGTCGGATGAAGGGCAGATTTCAGAACTATATTCGGGACACGTAGGCGATATAACTTTGTTAATTTCAATTGATAAGTCACACGGTTTGGCCGCCATGTTGGATTTAAGAAAATAATGTTTTCTCTGGAAACGCTTAACCTAACGAATCGAAAGTTTGCAATTATCATCTACCATCATCTGTGCACGCGTGGTAAAAATTATGATATCACAAGTCACATGGTTTGGTGGCCATCTTGGATAGAAAAACGCACCTTTACCGTTAACACGAAACTTCACTTACCTGTTCCAATACCCAGTTGGAAGCACAATATAAATTTGTAATGTCATAGGTCACATGGTTCGTCAGCCATCTTGGATTGAAAAATAATATCTTAAACGTCTTTTTCTCAAACGACTGAACAGATCCAGGCGAAACTCCACACTATGACCGCCTCTCCATGACGAATAAAAAGTTCTCACCCCCTTTTGAGGTACGGCCTTAACGTTTGGCAGCCATAGTGGATTGAAGGAAAATATTAATTAATGTTTACTCTGGAACTTCTGCATCAATAAATGTGAAACATCACCTTTATGGTGTAAGTCATGCTGAATGAGGGTTTGAAATTTCAACGGGATCGGGCCCAGGGTTTGGCAGCCATGTTTGTTTTAAGAAAAATATTAAATAATGTTTTCTTTGGAACTGCTTAACCTAGCGACGAAAATTTGCACTTATCGCCTCCGATCGTGTTTGCACATGTGGTGAAAATTATGACATCACAAGTCACATGGTTTGGCCGCCATCTTGGATTGAAGGATAAATATTAATTAATGTTTACTCTGTAACCGCTGCTTCTATATATACGAAACTTCACATTTGTAATTTAGCCGACATGCGAAACAAACGTTTAAAATTTCAACCTGATCGGTCACGCGGTTTGGCAGCCAGAATTATTTAATTATTTGAATCTGTTCGCCAGTAATAAGGAAATTGAACGCTTTGTGCGGCCCGGTTCGTAACTTTCGTCTGTTCTGCGCCGTCTCGAAGCAGGCCTGTGTTTGTATCACCATTAAATAATGTTTTCTCTGGCACCGCTATATCCGATAAATGCGAAACTTTGCGACTATGATTTAAGTCTCATGTTGTATCAGTTGTGTCAAAGGTGGACGGACTGGGTACCCGGTCATCACTGCCAGCAGTTATAAAGTGGCAGTTCTAGTTATTATTATAATTATTATTTATTTTATTGAATTCAATCTGGCTTTGTCATTATTTTCAGCTTTCATCAATTTGTTGCTAGGATATCACCATGAGCCATGTGAGGGAACAGTAGCTACATGTTCCCAGTGGGGGAAGGAGGTACTCTGCTCCCTGCCTTCATGTTTATCGTGGCCTGCGTATCCTTGCAATGTGCACGAAGAGAGAGAAAAATTTTTTTTAAAGAAAAAAGAGGGACAGTACCATTTAACAAACAACCACTAACTAGTCTGAACAATTGATTCAAAATCGCGGCAGCATTTTCAAGGTTAATTTCCCTGACGGAATCTGTGTTGGATCCTGCAAAGTCCCCACATGCAAGCAACTGCTAATGTGTTACTACCTCTGCCACCAAAGGTGGACGGTGGTTTTGTTTTCATTCCTGTTTGTTCATTTGCGTTTGAGCACGATGTCTCAAAATGTTGTGGATTGATTATAACAAAACTTGGTGGACAGGTTGGGTTGGTGATTAGAACGAGCCAATACGATTTTGCTTCTGGTCCGTATGCAGATCCGGCCTATCGGTGCGATACAAAATGTAAACTGTTCAGCCTGGTGGAGGTACATTCTACCAAGTGCCATCCTCGTTTTCTATAAAACTGCACATTCTCCAAGTAAGCTTGTAAAACGTATCCCATTTCAATATGTTGCATCAGAGCACATGCCACGATTCTGTTGTGTAAATGATTTGAACTCTAACTTACTAACAGATGAACTACAGTTGTATTGGATACACAACCTCTCACATCACATTCAGTGTTTATTATCTTGCCAAAACGAAGTTTTTGCAAGATATGTTAGTCGGCTTGTATGTTTGTTTTTTTTTGTTGTTTGTTTTTTTTATCTTGCCAAAACGAAGTTTTTGCAAGATGTTAGTCAGCTTGTATGGTTTTTTTTGTTTTTTGTTTGTCTGTAATCACGTATCGATCACTCTGCAGAGCACAGTTATCATTGAAAATTTTTGTAACTTCGCATATCAGAGTCCTATAGAGGTCCCTTTCAGTGCATAAAATTTTCAAGGTCACTTTGTCGCAAATCAGGGGAGTCGACGAAAACCTCTTATTTTTTGAGTAATTTTGATCGGATCGTCTTTCAAACTTCATGGGAATATAGTTCATGGTCTGGCGCTCAGCTGATTAATTTTTGGTGGCGATCGGCCTTGACCTTCATGCTTAGCACTGGAGGTCGAAAGTTTTTGACCCCAAGGTCAAATTTTGAAATCTTAGGTACCATATCGTGTAATACCTCAAATTGAACACCTCTGAGTGCTTTCTTGATATGTCAAGCTTGATACATTATGACGTCATTTGGTGACGTTATGAGGCAAACGCATATTTTTCATGGTTACTCTGTAGAACGATTCTCATCGGAATCTCTCGTAGGCAGATATTCCTCAAGGAGTCGCTCCTGGTGGATAGCAGCTCTGTTCACCTCAGTGTGACCTTAAAGAAGTCACACGTGGTCACCTTTTGGCAAGATACCCTGTGGGTGACATTGGTTTTTATTATCTTGCCAAAATGAAGTTTTTGCAAGATATGTTAGTCAGCTTGTATGTTTTTTATCTTGCCAAAACGAAGTTTTTGCAAGATATGTTAGTCAGCATGTATGGTTTTTTTTTTGTTTGTTGTTTTTTGTTTGTTTGTTTGTCTGTAATCACGTATAAAAAAATTCTGCAGAGCACAGTTATCATCGGAAATTTTTGTAACTTCGCATATCAGAGGCCTATAGAGGTCCCTTTCAGTGCACAAAATTTTGAAGGTCAAAGGTCAAGGTCACTTTGGCGCAAATCAGGGGAGTCGACGAAACCCTTACTTTTTGAGTAATTTTGATCGGATCATCTTCAAACTTCATGGGAATATAGTTCATGGTCTGGCGCTCAGCTGATTAATTTTTGGTGGCGATTGGCCTTGACCTTCAGTTGTTTTTTTTTGTTTGTTTGTTTGTTTTTTTTTTGTTTGTTTGGTCTGTAATCATATATAAATCACTCTGCAGAGCACAGTTATCATTGGAAATTTTTGTAATTTCGCATATCAGAGGCCTATAGAGGTCCCTTTCAGCGCATAAAATTTTGAAGGTCAAAGGTCAAGGTCACTTTGTCACAAATCAGGGGAGTCGACGAAACACTTTTTTTATCGGAGCGTGTTCAAACTTCATGGGAATATAGTTCATGGTCTGGTGCTCAGCTGATTAATTTTTGGTGGCGATTGGCCTTGACCTTCATGGTTAGCGCCAAAGGTCAAACATATTTGACCCCAAGGTCAAATTTTCAAGTTTTAGGAACCATATCGTGTAGTACCTCAAATTGAACACCTCTGAGTGCTTTCTAGATATGTCAAGCTTGAGACATTATGACGTCATTTGGTGTCGTTATGAGGCAAACGCATATTTTTCTATGGTTACTCTGTAGAACGATTCTCATCGAAATCTCTCGTAGGCAGATATTCCTCAAGGAGTCGCTCCTGGTGGATAGCAGCTCTGTTCACCTCAGTATGACCTCAAAGAAGTCACACGTGGTCACCTTTTGGCAAGATACAGGTCACCCTGCGGGTGACATTGGTTTATTTTTTTGTTTGTCTGTAATCACTTATCGATCACTCTGCAGAGCACAGTTATCATTGGAAATTTTTGTAACTTCGCATATCAGAGTCCTATAGAGGTCCCTTTCAGTGCATAAAATTTTCGAGGTTAAAGGTCAAGGTCAGTTTGTCGCAAATCAGGGAGTCGATTTTAAACCCTTATTTTTTGATCCGATCGTCTTCAAACTTCATGGGAATATAGTTCATGGTCTGGCGCTCAGCTGATTAATTTTTGGTGGCGATCGGCCTTGACTTTCATGGTTAGCGCTGGAGGTCGAAAGTTTTTGACCCCAAGGTCAAATTTTGAAATCTTAGATACCATATCGAGTAATACCTCATATGAAAGCGCTTGATAAGTGCTTTCCAGATCTGTCAAAAGTCTGACGCTATGACGTCATTTGATGACGTCATGATGAAAAAACGGATTTTTCATGAAAATTTTATTTCCTCAGTTCTCATCAAAATCTCTTAATATTTCATGTACAACGGTCCTGGAGAGATACCATTTACCGTACGAAAATATAAAGGTCAAGGTCACAAAAAGGTCGACGAAACCCTTATGTTTTTGAGTAACTTTAATCGAATAAATGAGTCACTCATGTTCACATTTTGGCAAGATACTGGTCACCCTGGGGTTACATTGGTTATTTTTTATTTGTTTTTAGGTGCCCTCAGGGCGAGGAATCCTCACCTCATTTTTTCAGGTTTTGTTGGCCAAGTTTCATGAATGTCATGATCTGATGGTGTTGTCATTGATTACCATTTATTGTGAAAACTTTTGTTTATTTTTCTCAGCCATGAACTTTCATCTGGAGTGACTTTGTATTTCAACTTTATTTCAAGCTGCTTATCTATTGTTTGTGGAATGTCTTGACAGAATGGTGCCAGAAGTCATGCACTTGTCCTTCAGCTGTCTAGTCTGGGTTATATTCCTTCCCCCCCCCCCCCACTATAAACTGCCAGATTGGTGCTTCACAAAATGCACCATCGCTCAGATCGTTGTTAAGTTTGTGTCTTATCTGCTAGGCTTAGTTTGTTTCCATTGAAGATCCCTCTTCAAACTAACAACTGTGACGGTGTATTTGGACAGACTAGGTGAATTATTGCGATTCCAGGAGTATTCCATCAGTGCATTCCCCCCCTTGCAGAAATGATGCTTGTAACTTGTAATTGACTCCTGGACCAACATGCATACATTTACCATTGTTTTTATTACCCTCGCCTGAGGAGAGAGTATTTGGGTCTCTGTCTGTTTATCTGTCTCTGCAACCGCTCGTCTGATTGAGACCAAATTTTCACCATAGGAGCGACTATTCATGTAGAATGTTTTTGTTGTTAATTATGACGTCATAGGTCACGTGGCGTGGCAGCCATGCTGGAAAAAACGTCAAAACTTTGGTCTTCTGTATCTCTTAAACCACGCCATGGAAAAGATTGAAACTTTGCAAATAGCAAGTACTCCTCATGGAGAATGTGACTTTTCTTTTTTTATGACGTCATAATTGCGTATGTACAACGCCACATCCGATCAGAATGAAAATTTGTGGGTCATCTCAGGATAAAATGGTCCACAGAAAAAAAAATTTGATGTCATCGGTCACATGATTCAGCAGCCATATAAATTTTTTTTTTTTTTTTAAACCTTCAAAAATCTTCTCTGAAGTGGCTGAACAGATCAAGGTGAAAC
Organism: Eptatretus burgeri; assembly: GCF_056783735.1. Taxonomy (NCBI): domain Eukaryota; kingdom Metazoa; phylum Chordata; class Myxini; order Myxiniformes; family Myxinidae; genus Eptatretus; species Eptatretus burgeri. The sequence goes on along the minus strand of NC_140973.1, from coordinate 11,365,221 downwards.
TTTACATGTATGACTGCCTATCCATGAGGAACCAAAGGTTCACACATATGATGTCATATTGGATTGAAGAAAAATATTAAATGTTTTCTGTGGAACCGCCTAACCAATCAACGTGAAACTTCACAATTATGATCAAGTAGATATGGGGAATACATGTTTTTAAATTTCAACTTTATCAGACACATGGTCTGGCAGCCAGAATAATTTAAATTTTTTTTCTGATCTGCGTCTTTTTTTTTTTTTTTTTTTTTTATGAATAATGCTCACTTGGTTGTGCCTGTACTGGATGGATTTGAGAGTAGAGGAGTAGCAGCTGAAATGTGAATCCTATCCATGTTCCTCCTGATGATGTCATCTTTGCTTTTTTGCTTGTTTGGGTTCCCTCTGATTACTCCAATGTAGGACTGAACCTTTTTGGTCTTCCATTTGATCTGAATTGAAATTATTTTATTCAAATTCTAAATTCAATTGAATAATAATGAGTCAGGTGTCCAATCAAAGCGGGACGTCTTGGTACCTGGTTATCACTGCTAGCAGTTATGAAGTAGCAGTTCTAGTTATGTCTCTAATTATGTAACACACCAGAGTACACAAGCATCACACAAAACAACTCCTGGCAAGGGGTCTGCAATCTGGGATTGCTCTTTGTTTTCTTTCTTTATTTTTCTTCCACCCTTTTGTTTGCAATGTTGAGGCTTGTATAAGACATTAGAACAGACGTTAGGAGATCTGTGGAAGGGAGAGGGATGGGGCGGCATACACGGGGTAAACAAGATGGACGCCACTGGGAATTTAAAGGAAGTGGGTTTGATTAACGGGAGTAGAAAATATCATGGTTTTGGATGGGAGAAGATAAGAGGTGGTGGTGGTGGTGGTGGTGAACAGCTGTTTTGAAAACCTGGAGGAAGAATGGGATTGAAGAGAGTGTGGGGGTTTTTTCCGGAGACAGGAAAAAAGAGGAATGAAAGGGTGAACGTGAGCAGTGATTCTTGATTTTGGTCGTTTTACCAGAGTGGGGGTGGGTTGCTGGCTTCTTTCACCAAAAGGTTAGTGTTTCCTCCTCACCTCTTTCCTAATTTCCTGTTTGTTCATATGCTTTCTCGTTGTCCAATTGTGACTCCGCTGCCCCACTGTCACTCCATTGCCTTTTACCCATTTAGATCAGGGCCATCTTTGCACGTATATTGTGCTTTTGATACAGTCTGGCATCCTGCCTTTCTCTCCAAACTCTCTGCCTGTGGCATCCAAGGCCAACTGCACACATGACTTATTGACTTCCTCGACTCTCGTAGCTCTACTTTCATCTCCTCTCCCTGTCGAGGCTGGAGTTCCCCAAGTTAGTGTTCTGGGTCCAATCCAATTCCTGATCTTCATCACTGATCTTTCTGACACTGGGAAATCCTCTATCTACTTGCTGATGACTCCACCCTCTGCCGTGACATACCTCGTCTTTCAAGCAGGCAGGCTGCAGCATCTTCCCCCTCTTCATACCTTGAAAAAAAAAGTCACATGCTGGTCAAACATTTGGAATATGTCTTTAAATCTTGACAAATCTTCCTCCAAAAAGACCATCTGTCAAACCCTCCTATCTACATTCTTAACAATCCTCTCAAGGAGGTTCAATGATTCAATCTCCTGCATCTCACTATCAGCAATGATCTTTCTTGGACAAACCCCATTTCAAAGTTGGCTTCCAAAGTCAGCCGTTGACTGGGCATCCTCCGTTGTATATAGTCCTTCCTTGACACACCTAAATTTCTATATGCAGCTTGATGGAGTTACTGCTCTCCCCTCTGGGCTGGCTTCCCTGCTTCACGTATTGCTCAGCTTGACGCCATGCAAACCAAGATCTTCAAGATCATTCGAACCTCCTGTACTGAAGCTGAGTCAATGGGTCGATCACTTTGGCATCGCAGGGAGGTAGTCTCTGTCTTCTCCAACTTCATTTCTAGTCTTGCACCCTCTGCTCTTTCTGTGCTTTGCCACCCTCCTCCCCCGTACAGGTTACTGCAGGGCTCACATGGGCAACCATCATTCCCCTTCTGGTGAAACTACCTAAATCCAGGATCACTGCTCACCTCCCCTTCTTTGTTGATCTCTTTCTTACCTGTGGAATCAAATTCCAATCCTCTTCAATCTCATCCTTCCCTCCAGGTCTTCAAGACCTGTTCACCACCATCTCGGATCCTCCTTAATCCAAAACCATTATCCTTTCTACCCTCGTTAACCCCACCCAAATCCCCCCTCCTTCCAATGTTGTGACATTGCTTAACAAGAGGTTGTATACCTTTGCCACCTCACAAGGTACAAAGGTGTATATGTCTGTTGGTTCACTCCGTGATGCCCTCTCATTGTTTGTCGTTCTTGCTCCCTCCATGAGCCTCGACTTTGTATTGCAAAAACAGTCGGACTCTCCAAGTATACCGCACAAAACTTCCGAACTTTTGAAACGAACCAGGCTTCTGATTTTCATTTGTCATCTCCAGCTGTAGTTCCGCTGGTGGTTCAGCACCAAGTCAGTGCTACGTCCTGACCTTGCGTTTACTTAGTTGCGCCACTCGATGAGCAAGTCTGTGGCCCGAATAAGGTTCATGACTGTGGTAGAATGTGTTGCGCATGCAGGGTGTATGTAGCACGGGCCGATCGAAGACAATGCATGCAGTGTGTTCCGATCTCGGAATGGAAACTGAAATAGTTTAATTGTTCAAGTGGCTTGCATTTGCACCGCATGTTCATCTGTATGTACTGAGAGTTGTTCCTTTGGTCCCAAAAGGCATTCTGGTTCTCGGGGCTTTTGCGTATTCGGAACGAAGACTTCTTGCCTATACCAGAAAGAGAACCAGTGCTATTGCAACCAGTCAGTGCATGGTATGCTGGAAGTGTGGTGCACAGCTCTGGACCCAGGCTGTTTACAATGGAGTGAACCTGAATATATCTGAGTTTGTTCTTTACCCCAGTCTGGAACCAGAGCTCATTACACCCGAGCTCCTGGAAATGGGTGACGCAAAGTACCATCACATCAGTGCCGGGTGACTATCGCTACTCAGCTACTTTCAGAGCTTGCTTGTTTGGCGTGTAGGAGTATTTTCGTGTCTGCCTCTTCAGTGAAATATTGAGCTTGCATACATCAGTTCTGATTGCTCTCTAATTCGGGGCTGGTGGAATACCACCTCATCACCAATATGCTTCATCAATATGAGCTTCAAATGCTGCTTTGTGTATTTGATGGCCTTTTTGCGGTCAACACCGTGTGTTACTAGAAGACGTTGATATTTTTTGAGAAGATTGCGCACATCGTATGCCTTGCCATGCTTCAAATCTGTTTTAAGGCCATCAATTAAGTCCCGGAAAGCGCTGGTGTATTGATCTTCATTTTCGTTGGCCTTAAAAGTGCGATGTTTGATGTTTGACTTACTGGTGTACTTTGAAACACAAACTTTGTGATATTTTGCTTCAGCTGCCACAAGGTCACCATTTACTCCATGGATTATATGCAACATATCTTCATCGCCTAAAGCTTCAGCACAATCCTTGATAGATTGACACACTTCAAATGTGCTAGCATTCAGCATTTCTGTCACTTTTTTGTGGGACCTATTCTTGCAGAACATGCACTTTGACCAGTCTACAAGACTCGTCTGTGCTCTGGACCGTCTCCCTAGCTGATCTGCGTCCATCGTATCTGATCCCGAAACTTCAGACTGCGACAGAGATGGTCCTCTTCTCTTTGCAGTAATATCGAGATTGTGTTTGTTAGTGCAGGGCTTGTAGCAATTTGAATGCCAGAATACATCCATGGTCTGTAGTCTGTAAATCTGGAAGCAGTCGCTCATAACACTCATCTTGCCTTCACTGCAGTGCAGAAACGAGCCTCTCTATGGAAGTGCTCCGTCCCTTTCGAAGAACATCCTGTGAATCTTCTTGACAGAGTACACATTTGTCAGTTTGTTGACTTTCTCCGTTTTCGTGGTGGCAAAACGGGAAGCAAGCACTGCTGTTATTGTCATCCATGTCTCCATCAAATCTACAAAATCGTACGAGGTTTAATCCCTCACAGACTGCAGTCTGTAGCTCAGAAGACAAATTAGTAACAGGTCAAGATGAACGTCCAGGTACTTTTGGAACTGTTCAACTACCTGAAACGAAAAGAAACGTTATTATAACAATCAGCAGAAAGTCATTACTCTTCAAAATGGTACATGTGCAAACCATAGATGATTTAGGATACGTTCTTTGCCAACGCGGTCTAGCGACGTATATTTAACAGGCAAACTGTCTCAAGATCACAAATAATACATTTTGTACAGAGAACGGCACAAAAATTATGCATTCAACAGACATTCAGCAAACAGAGAAATACAAAACCACAAACATACTTTTTCGATTTGCCAGGTGAATTCTACTACATGTTTGTTGCGTTATGGGAATCTACAAATGAATTTCGACTAATACTTCACTGACAGTAATTTATATGTATGCACCAATCTCTTCTCTTTATATCCATGCATTGTATAATAATTGGAATGAACCAGTTCAAAAGATACAGTCAACTAAAGCAACCCACCATGAATCACATTCTCCCATTGATGGGAAAAAAAAAACTTTATTTGACCCCCGCCATATAAAATGGCCTGTAGAAAAAATGCGATACCACAATTTGAAGTGACACCCACCCTAAAACTTCTCAGGAGAGGTTGCCCTAACATAATATGCATTCAGACCTTTTATGTGGTGTGGGTTGAGCAAGACCTTATTTTAAGGCCTATATGTGAAATAGCTCCTTGACTAGAATGGAGCATTTAATTGTCTATCAGTGCATCATTTGAAGGGTCATTGCTTTCTTTCTTCCTTTCTTTCTTTCTTTCTTTCTTTCTTTCTTTCTTTCCTTATTTATGTATTTTTTATCTTGCCAAAACAAAGTTTTTGCAAGATATGTTTGTCAGCTTGTATGTTGTTTGTTTGTTTCTTTGTTTGTTTGTTTGTTTGTTTGTCTGTAATCACGTATAAATCACTCTGCAGAGCACAGTTATCATTGGAAATTTTTGTAACTTCACATATCAGAGGCCTATAAGAGGTCCCTTTCAGCGCATAAAATTTTGAAGGTCAAGGTCAAAGGTCAAGGTCACTTTGTCACAAATCAGGGGAGTCGACGAAACCCTTATTTTTTGAGTAATTTTGATCGGATCGTCTTCAAACTTCATGGGAATATAGTTCATGGTCTGGCGCTCAGCTGATTAATTTTTGGTGGCGATTGGCCTTGACCTTCATGGTTAGTGCCTCAGGTCAAACATATTTGACCCCAAGGTCAAATTTTCAAGTTTTAGGAACCATATCGTTAGTTCCTCAAATTGAACACCTCTGAGTGCTTTCTAGATATGTCAAGCTTGAGACATGACGTCATTTGGTGACGTTATGAGGCAAAAGCATATTTTTCATGGTTACTCTGGAGAACAATTCTCATCGGAATCTCTCGTAGGCAGATATTCCTCAAGGAGTCGCTCCTGGTGGATAGCAGCTCTGTTCACCTCAGTGTGACCTTAAAGAAGTCACACGTGGTCACCTTTTGGCAAGATACAGGTCACCCTGCGGGTGACATTGGTTTATTTATTTATTTTCTCTCCCTCTGCTTGATATAATCATTTTGAGAAAATCCTCCATCTGGAGTATTTCACCGTTTTTAATCTTCAAACTGACTTGAAATGTTTGTTTAGTTTGTTGATTGTGTGCACACTTATGTCCAACTAGATTCTCGACGAACTCTGATGAGCTGGATAACAATCGCTTCATTTGTCCACGCGTGCATTCTACGTACGAAACGTCTGTCAAGTTGAATTTGTCTTTCACAAAACAATCTTGTGTTTGTAATTATTACTTTTGGGGAAGGTGGTGTTCCTGCCAATAGTGACACAAACAAAAATACAGAAGTGAAATTGGGAATTGGGCATGATGTGTATTATGTCAACTTGTGGTTTTGGTTTATTTCCAGGAAAACGACCATGTTGTCTGTAATTATCCCAATACTTTTTGAAAAGAACTGCGGGGATATTGTAATCTGCTCTGCCTGTCCATCAGTCACGCTCTCGCCTCTGGTTCGGCAGAAACTCACCAATCTTGGTAGTTATGATCACCATGTGGCAAGAAGGTGAAAGAGCAGCTGTCATTTTTGGCCCCACCCCCTGGAGCTGGGTCAAAAGGTCAAATGCTATTATGGGCACATTTGTAAACATTTTTTTCAATGAAACTTTGTGTATGCGATCAACATTGGGAGATGCATGAAATATCTTTTTTTATTATTATTTATTTTTTGACCCACGATTCATGCCCCAGGGGGCGGGGGGGGGCTCAGGTTCACAGGGGTCAAAATGAAAACAGAATTTTAAACTCAAAATTTGATATTGGGTCATTCCTGGTGGAACTTTTTGCCATCTTTCAACTTTGCTTGAGGTAAGGACTTGTGGGGATTTCCCATGGCGTGCTATCGACCTCGCTGTAGTTTTCACTTTGTGGTGATTATATTCCCTGGGCATTACACAGGTGTGGGAAGTTAGAAGTATGACATGGCGGTAGATAATTAATAATTCAAATTTATATGAAAGTCGATTTAATATCACGGTTACTTTAAGGTATCGATACTAATAAATGTCAGTGTGTGTCTCCTGCATAATGCCAAAACCATGAAACATAGCGGCCTGCAACTTTGCATGCATACTAAGGGAACTTCAAGGGAGTTCATGAATGAAAACTGGGTGTTTGAGTTAATTAAAACACCCCTTTTGAAGATGATTTACGGCCTTGAAAAATGGCAGTAAAACCTGGAATTGAAAAAAAAGTTATACCCCTTTAAACCTTCATTACCCTCGCCGAAGGAGAAGGTATTGCATTTGGGTCCGTTTGTTTGTTTGTTTGTTTGTCCGCACAAAACCTTTGTGTTTTTCTCCGCAACTGCTTGTCGTATTGAGACAATTTTCACCATTGGTGTGACGACTCGTGTGGAAAGTTTTAATAATTATTACGTCATAGGTCACGTGGCAGTCATGTTGGAAAAACTTTGGACCTCCTGTATCTCTGGAAACCACACCAAAGGAAGAATTGAAACTTGGCACATAGCAAGTACTCCTCATGGGGAATGAGCATGGTTTTTTTTTTTAATTGATGTCATATGTACCTTTGTTATGACGTCATATGGAGAACGCTACATCTAACCAGTATGAATATTTTTGAGGGTCATCTAGGGATAAAATGGCTCACAAAATTTTTTGATGATGTCATTGGTCATGTGATTCGGCAGCCATATTGTTTTTTTTTTTTTAACCCTTCAAAAATCTTCTCTAAAATGGCTGAACCAGTCATCACTGCCAGCATTTATTTAGTGACAGTTCTAATTATGTCTAATTACGTAACACACCAGTACACAAAATACACCACACAAAACAAGTCCTGGTGAGGGTCTGCAATCACTGATTGCTCTCTTTCCTGTTTAAATTGAATTGTACACTTAAATACTGTAGAAAACAAATTTCCTTCATCATACTTCCAAAAATCATGCTATGTATTGTTATATAGCATGAGGGCATGATGTGTATTGGGATGAAGAAAGGCCCTCCGTAATGGTTATGTACCATGCTAATTGTCGCTATGTTCGATGGTGGTCAATAATGGTGATGATGGTGGCCTCCACTTCCTCAATTGCGACAATGTATTATTACAGTGTATAAGGGTGGTTGGTGAATGAGACTATTTTCAGAACACAAACTTCCGAATTTATTTATTTTATTTAAAACGATCTTTAATATCATTACTTTATTAAATTGAAGTACAGGAAGGAGGCTCTTGCCGTTTGTTGGTTTCCCATGCATGGATTCGGTCTACCGTGATTCATGTGTTGAGGCAATGTTTGCGGATCAGGGAAAAAAATAAAAATGGTCAATGTGCTCAGAATAATCGTGGGTTGGCAGAGCTATATTTTCCACATTTGTCCATCTAATTAACATGGGCTATCAACACAATAACCCCCTTTAAACCCATTAACGTCATCATCTCCATCAACCAGTCTTTATCATCACCATCGTCAACATCGCATTCGCATTATTGGATCAAATTTATCATCATCATGATTAAAGTAAGTTTCATGCTCTGAATAACTCAAGAAAATACACTTTATTTTATGTCCATACAGGAAAATAAGCCTTGTGTTTGATTAACTGTTGAGGTGGTTAGCTTATTATCTTAGGGTCTTGAGTTTAAGCCCCTGTTATCCCGTTAAATAACACCAGGTGGGTTGACTCAGCCTGTCGTCCGAGTTTGGCAAAACGAGTATCAGCTTCTTGGAAACAGTGGGCACTGCATCAGCGGCACAGCCGTTCTCCCAGCAAGCAATGATGCAACCAGCAGCCAAAGGTTGCATATTTAATAATAATAATAACTCAAGAAAATAAACTTTATTTTATGTTCTTAACTCTTTCATTCATGAAAATAAATAGCATAAACATGTTAATGAAGGTACAGTTTGGACAAACTTTGAAGTTGAATTACCAAACGATAACTATTTTCCCCATTACCCCCGAAGTTTGCAGATTTGCAGTTCACAGGGATTTTTTAAAGAATGTCACCTCTGTGAATGGCAAGGCCCTCCTTGTATACTTGAACTCCACATGGGGTGTCGTGTTCTGTGAACTCTCTAGTTTATATGTGCTTCAAAAACTACTACACCACATCAAACCAAATATTGTTACGAATCTGGAAGTCTTGTGCACACAGACAGACAGTCGTCCCCGTAGCTTAGTTATTTCGATAAGTGTGTGTTTCTAGTTAGGGCCCCCTCCCTGTGTCTAATGGGAATTGCATACATGTGCTGCGAAGTTATTTTGATAGTTAGGATTTGAATTGCATCCATAAATCTTCTTCGACAACATCGGCATCACCCTCACCTTCACCTCACTCTGGTCCAGATCAACTACAACGACAAAAACACCAGCATCACCCTCACCTTCACCTCGCTCTGGCCGACGCCATGGCGCCCATGGTGGGTGGTTCAAGGAGGATCCTCACGGCGGCCCTCGACCAATCAGTGCTGCGAGTGAGGTGGCCGCCGCTCAGCCAATCAGGCTCTGCCACGGTGAAAAAGGCGGTCCGCGTGATGTCACCACGCACCCGGGCCAATCGACAGATTTTCCGCTCGTTTTGGCCATTGGGTAAGGCGAAGAGTGATTCTGCGTGCCAAAACCAGGCAATGAGGAAAGACATACACCACGACACCAAGGTTCGGCTGACGGAGGGGGGAAGATAAAAGGTCAGGCTGCATTTTTCACGTGTGGTGGTTTTTCTTTTGAAAGGTGTTTTTTCTTTGGAATAGGAGTTTCTTACAGAGGAGTTTTCTTTTGCAAGAAGAGTTTTGTTTTCAAGCCTCGTCATCTTCTTTGGTTCGCCCGCAGCCAGTCTTCACCCTGGCGGCCTCCGTTAGCCGGGAGCCTGGTCGTGTGGACGTCTGGGCTGCTGCAGGTCCGAGTCCCACCACCCCACCAGCTCAACGGACCCGCTCGAGGCGGACAGGTCCGAGTGCATGCTCTGGTGTTCATCTCGCCTTTCCTTCTGAGCTGGAGGCCTCAATAAAAAGGCCGTGGCCACCGTTTTGTGCGTGCGTGTGTGCGTGCGTGTGTGCGTGCGTGCGTGCGTGCGTGTAGAAACTCTCTTATGCATGACCACATCTTTTAAGTCCAAACTCAGGGTACAATTAATACAACTTTGTGTTGCAGTGTAGCGGGGAATTGTGTCATGGTAACACAGGTAACAGGGCATTGCATCAGCAGCACAGCCGGGCCACCAGAAAATGATGCAGCCAAGCAGCCGCAGGTTGCATATGAATAAATAAAATGGATAATTGTCGTTACGAGCGATGAGATTTGCCGGTTTTGGCCGTTGTTGGTGTGTGTGTGTGTGTGTGCGTGCGTGCGTGCGCGCGCGCGTGCGTCTTTTTGTAAGTAGAAATTGTTAAGTGCTTGCTCTTTGTACATTGCATGACTATATTCGGTGTTAATTCTGCTCTGTGTCTCCCCTTTCCCTATTGTAAATAAATCCCCTGTTAAATGTATCAGCTCGTTTCTGTGTTTTCTTCATTGGTTTAACATGGTGCGTGTTGGGGAATTGAAGAAGACCGTTGTTGCCGTAGTTGTGTGCATGTGGACCGACGGGACCTCGGTAACCATCCGCACGGGTCGAGCACGGAAACGACTCGTCCCGTTCGAGTTCCGTCGAGGGTGTGAATACTCGGTAGTTCGCCATGTGGGCCTCTAGGTATTTTGAAGTTTGGCAAATAACCCTGTACCACGTGGTTGAGTTATTGACGATTCACGGTCCTGAAAGGGACCCATACCCTCGGAGTTGTCCGACGGTGACGATCTAGATTCTGGGTGTTCGTTGGAGCCGACCCTACTGCTCCACCTAGCGGTCGTGCTCGCAGCCGATACCCGACCCGCAACAATATTGCATGTTGCCTAAGGGTACACCAAGTATGGTTTCTATCTGGGGGAGAGGGTTCATGGTGGGGGGAAGACCCCAATTCTTTCTATGCAAATGTGTATCGTAGAGTGTCACCGATTGGTTTCCAGAATTACAAATCATCTTCTTGTACAGTGCTGTAAAATGAAAGGTTAAACAACTTGATAATGTTCTGGGTTCAGGGGCACACTTCGGCTCATGAGGGGGTGACTCAGACCCGCTACTCAACCTCTGACCCTGAAGCCAACGATCCTCAGATAACTCCATGACCCGACGGCTGTTGAGCAACCATGGCCGCCGTCTGAGGAAGCTAAATTGGGCAGGGTCCTCATGTCAAGACTTGCGTTACTTTCCTGGTGATTTTGCCCCCTTTGAGATGGAGAACTGTGCTCTCCACTTTTCACCTTGTCTACTTATTACGTACGGCTGAGCAAAACGATTTAGGAAAGGTGCATATTTAGAATTGATGCAGTGTCACAAAGAACAGAACTTAACCCTTATGCACAGAAAAACCCCTCACATTCTTATCTTACGTAAACGCACAAGATCGGCGCATCTCAATCACTCCCGGGAAAATAGAGAGAAAGAAGTAGAGAATGTTTGAGGTGTAGGGTTGGCCTCTGCTCATCCAACGTGAGCCAGCAGGCTCATGTTGATCCAAAAGTGGAGGAAAGGAAGGAAGGGAATGTGGTTGGTGTGTGGATGCATGATGTTGGGAGAGGTGTGGTGCATGTTGTGTAAGCTCTCGGAAAGGTGTGACATGCCTGTCAGTACCTCGTCCGGACGGATCGAGAGGTTAATTGCTGATTTCTCTCTGGCACACTTTCATGCATCTCAATTCGACGAATTGGAATGTAAAGATAGAAAGGAAAGATCGTGTATGTCATTGTGGTCAGCTGTGCCCCAAAGACCTCGTACTACCATTCACTCTCGGAGCCTCGCCCCAGCACAATTTGTCTCGCTCCTTCCCTCAGCTCAAACAGGCAGGCAGCTCTTATTTCATGTGCAGGTCCCTTGGTGCGTGTGTCATCGGCGATCTCTGGAGCATTCTGGCTTTTATTAGCCTTGGATGAGGTGGGGCTTCGGGGTGCAAGGGTCGCTCCAGGGCCCTCTGAGCCTCGCGTATCGCATTCCCATTGGTGCACTTGTGACGCCGTCAAATAGGCAGCCCCACCTACTCCGCCACATGGCGTCAGCAGTGGGGCCCTGCTGAGCCTGGGCTCAATTGTGCCTCAATCCCAAGGAGTTTTTACTTGGTGTGCAATTGCTTTATGCTGGCTGGCATTGTTACCCTCGCCAAAGGAGAGAGTATTGCATTTGGGTCCGTTTGTTACCTCCGCCAACGAAAGTGAAGGAGGTTATGCTTTCAACCCCTTTCTGTCTGTCTGTCTGTGTACAGGACATCTCAAAAAGTTGTGGACAGATCCGGATTAAATTTTGTGGACAAGTTCGGTGTGTGACAAGGACAAACTGATTTGATTATGGTGAAGATCCGGATCCGGATCCGACTGCAATAATTCTTTAAGTGATTCTTCACCATTGAGCGATGGGGCCAAAACGATATATAGCACAATATCTCAAAAAGTTGTGGACGGATTCGGACGAAACTTGGTGGACATGTTGGGTGTGTGACAAGGAAAAAATGATTCGATTTCGGTGAATATCCAGACCTGATAATCTTTAAAGTGATTCTTCATCATTGAGAGAAAGGGCCAAAAAACAATATATCACATATTTCAAAAAATTGTTGGGCCAGATATGTTCATTTAGCATTGACAATACATCGGACGAAACTTGGTGGACATGTTGGGTGTGTGACAAGGAAAAAAATGATTCGATTTCGGTGAATATCCAGACCTGATAATCTTTAAAGTGATTCTTCATCATTGAGAGAAAGGGCCAAAAAACAATATATCACATATTTCAAAAAATTGTTGGGCCAGATATGTTCTCGTGGATCAGGCATTACGGGGCAGAGGTATGCGCTCTGCTGAGTGCCCTTCGCGTTTTATTTTATTTTCCTTTCCTCGTTCCATGCGCAAGCAGCAATGATGGTTGATGAAGGTGATGTTAGCTGACTTCTAAGCGGATGGAAGATGACCTCGGACAAATGATAGAGTGAATAGAGCAGTGTTTGCGAGGTACAACATGTCTTCTTTTGATGAAATCTGTCAGCAAAGTTCTCGTTAATAATGCCTTGTACGTTATGTTTTTCAATGATCAGAGTGTTTTGAAGGTGTGTGCAGAACCAAATGTTTCCAAACTTTAAACGACGTGGTAATTTATTTTGTCAGCTGTCGCTTATTCCCACCACCTCCTTCAATTAATTAATTTTACCAGCGATCACCATCTTTACCTCACCTCCTGATTGTGTTCTATCCTGAAAGCATCCTGACCTGGTGATGCTTTGTTTTCTCACATTGAGCATTTTGATGTGTTTGCTTAACCGGTTTTTGCAGATGTTTTGTGTACGCATTTGTGAGACCGAAATATCTCCTGCAGGCACGATCAATTATACTAAATACTTTGAGTACAGATTATCCAAGCAGCCTCTACTTGCATCAACATCACATCAGTTTATGTATATTTTTTTTTTCTGAAATTGCATTTATCCTATTTCATTTCTGCATACAGTGACATTCCATCGGATTCACTGGTGCAATTTGGGGCCTTTGTATAAGCCAAATTGTCTACTTCAGTGACAAAAGTATTAATAGGTTAGTCGTTTTTATTTAAAAAAAAATTCATTCGGTTTACAAGTGTTGACAAGACATCCGAAGACTTAAACAATTCTGTGAAATAAAAGTACTTGTTTCCTTCTCCACAATGCAGCACCTCACATTTAGCATTGACAATACATCAGGCCTGGACATTTATTCAACTGCTTCTGCTTGTCATCATCAAACCCAGAATTAGATTGCACAGGCTCAGAGATGAAAGGCTATCATGGAGCTTGCCTGCCAGCTTTTATCTTGCACTACATGGACAAACGTATGCGGATACCCTTTCTAATTGGTGGATTCAGCTATTTCATCCACACCCATTACTGACGGGTGTATAAAATCGAGCATACAGCCATGTATTCTCCACACAAACATTCATTGGCTGTAGAATGGGTCGTACTGAAAAGCTCAGTGACTTTCATCGTGGTACCGTCATAGGATGACACGTTTCCAACAAGTCAGTTCATCAAATTTCTGCCCTGTTAGAGCTGCCTCGGTCAACAGCAAGTGCTGTTATTGTGAAGTGGAAATGTCTAGGAGCAACAACAGTTCAGCTGCAAATTGGTAGGCCACACAAGCTCACAGGATGGGATTGCCTAATGCTGAAGCACATAGCGTAGAAAAATAGTCAGTCATCGGTTGCAACACTCACTACAGAGTTCCAAACTGACTGGAAGCAACGTTAGCACAAGCACTGTTCATCGAGAGCTTCATGAAATGGGCTTCCATGGCCGAGCAGCCGCACACAAGCCGAAGATCACCATGCGCAATGCCAAGCGTCGGCTGCAGTGGTGTAAAGCTCACTGACATTGGACTCTGGAGCAGTGGAAACGTGTTCTCTGGAGTGATGAATCACGCTTCACCATCTGGCAGTCCGACAGATTAATCTGGGTGTGGTGGATGCCAGGAGAACGCTACCTGCCTGAATGCACAGTGCAAACTGAAGTTTGGTGGAGGAACATTGGTCTGGGGCTGTTTTTCATAGTTCCAGTGAAGGTAATCTTAACGCTACAGCATGCAATGGCATTCTAGATGATTCTGTGCTTCCAACTTTGTGGCAACGGTTTGGGGAAGGCCCTTTCCTGTTTCAGCATGACAATGCCCCCATGCGCAAAGCGAGGTCCACACACAAATGGTTTGTCAAGATCGGTGTGGAAGAACTTGACTGGCCTGCACAGAACCCTGACCTCAACCCCATCGAACACCTTTGGGATGAATTGGAACGCCGACTGTGAGCCAGACATAATCGCCTAACCTCAGTGCCCAACCTCAGTGCCCCACCTCACGAATGCTCTTCTGGCTGAATGGAAGCAAATCCCCACAGCAATGTTCCAACATATAGTGGAAAGCCTTCCCAGAAGAGTGGAGGCTGTTGTAGCGGCAAAGGTGGGACCAACTCCATATTAATGCCCATGATTTTGGAATGAGATGTTGGATGAGCAGGTGTCCACATACTTTTGGTCATTTTGTATATCTTTGTCTTAGATTATATCATGACACACATTTGTGTTGCCTCTTCAAGATTTTTCTCACATTGGTGCTCTCTGTTGAGTACACACACGAGTTGATGGCTTTCCCCAACCCTTGGCAACACACTTGTTTTATTCAACTCGACTATACAGTGAACATTCCCTGCAACTTTAATTTGTATGTATGTATGTATTTATTTATTTGTTTGTTTGTTTTTTTGGCTTCTGCCTTTTACAAAATAATGCATTAAAGATGTTTTACCTTCAGATGACCAATGTGGTGCAGATATACCCCAAATCACATTTAACCTAAAAAAAATACTTCTCACGGTCATCTGAAATTAAGAAGTGTGTGTGTGCGGTGTTTATGTATTTTGTATAAACATTAAATTAAAAAAAACTAGTGCAGGTACATTCAAAGTACACCACCTCCATACTCAATAAATAAATAACATACCTGCCGGGCACCGAAGCTGTGCAGCGCATGGAGACGGAATTGTGAGGGAGCGTTGTATTGATGTACAAATAACATCAAAAAGAGTATCAAGAGATGAGGGTCTAAGATATTGCCCAGATGAGAAAGAAAAGAAATGAATAACACTGGTCAACAATTTTTTACTTTCTGAATGTTGTCTAGATTTCTACAAGTGAATTAGGGTATTCTGGCACTGCTGAATCAGGAAATGGCATCCGTTTCTCTCCATCAGGTCAGGTTTTTGTGCTAAGTTGATTTGAAAAAAATCAGATCTTGTGACAAAATCAATTACATTTTTGTGGCATTATCAGCTGATTTTTGTCAACACATATCATCCTAAACATGTTTTTAAGAAAAAAAATGTTTTGCCAACAACATTTATTGATTACATGATAGAAACATCGATTACTGTCATCTGAATGGTGGGCATTGATAAAGGTAAGTACAAGTAAATTGCATGTTGCGTCACCACTGTTCAAACTTCAGGGCTTGAACTTCCGTTTCTTCGAACTCCTGGAATGTTCAGCGGCAGGGCGGTCTCTCTTCAGATTCCAACAGTAGTCAGCCATCATGACTGCGTCCCAGCGACCCTGATACCTGGTCTCCATCTCCTTCATGTCCTGATGGAATCTCTCCCCCTGCTCGTCACTCATTGAACCCAAGTTCTCAGGAAACCGGTTCATATGTGAAAATAGGTAGTGCATCTTGATGCTCATGTTGCAGCCCAGGTTTCTGAAAGCAGTCAGCATGTTGTTGACAAGTTCTGCGTAGTTTCTGGCCTTATTGTTGCCAAGAAAGTTCTTCACTACCAAAACAAATGTCTTCCACACTTCCAGTTCCACTTCGTTCATTGAGTTTTTGAACTCTGGATCTCTGATGAGCTGACGGATCTGAGAACCATCAAAGATGCCAGCTTTCAACTTCTCCATGGTCAATCCTGGAAAAGCCTGGCACAAGTAAGTGAAGCAGTCACCATCTTTGTCCAGAGCCTTGGTGAACTGCTTGATTAAGCCGAGCTTGATGTGCAGCGGTGGGAAGAGTATTCTGTCTCTGTCCACCAGAGGGTCGTTGATGACGTTCCTTTCTTTGCATGGCACCAATTCCTCCCGCACAGGCCAGTCCTTCTTCGTGTCATGCTGAGCACGGTCCCTACTATCCCACATGCACAGAAAACATGGGTACTTGGTGAAGCCAGACTGTTGTCCCAACAAAAAGTTCACCATCTTCAGGTCAACACAAATAAACCACTTATGCTGATCATAACCAATTTTCTCCAGCACGTACTTCACCGCTTCATACTTCTCCTTCAGTGTAGTCGAGTGAGCGATGGGTACAGAGGCAAACTGGTTGCTGTTGTGTTGCAGAACACATTTCAGTGATCGCTTGCTGCTGTCAATGAACAGTCTCCAATCTTTGGGTTCGTACTGTGGCACTCCAAGCTTGAGCAGAAGCGCATGTCATAAATTGGCGCATGTAGGTATTGTACATTCTTCAGAGTTCGTTATTTCAAGAAATACAACTTTTTTGTATCACATTATTACAAAATCTGCCCCATTAACTTTAGTTTTGATCCACGAACTTTATGCTTTGCCTCACCAATTTTTGGAAGATTTTGAGGTTTTATGACTTCAAACTGATCCCTTTTCGACATAATCACCCAGAACTATCGTACCTGAATACTTCTTGTCATTAAAATAATTATTTCCAATCAAAACAATTATTTGACATGACATTTTACCCCCACCAACTTCTTCTAAAATGCTCCACACATGCGTACATGTGAACAAAAATGTAAAAAACGACATGTGGCCATATCTCAAAAACTTGACCTGATTGAACAAAACTAATGTGAGTTTTGGATTCAGCGCATCAGATTCGTCCTAAATCAGCTTAAAAAATGCAGACAACAAATTTGTTGTTGACCAGTGTAATTAATAAATCTAGAGTAATTCAGTAATTATTCAATTGCAATTAATCTCTCTCCCTTCCACAGATCTCCATGTCTCTGTTCCACACTTTTTGTCCTTCCTTCTCCCACCCCTCTTGTCTCCTGCTTCCCTTGTTGTACGTTCTGTATGTTTATTTGCTCTCGTGCGTGCCTCGACAGTGTGTATACCAAAAAATACCCTTTTTAGAGCCAAATTCCTTGGTCACTGTCATGTCCAAATATCAGCTTCCAAGCTCAAAATATGCCTGAGATATTTCCAGGATGAGAAATGAAAAAAAAAATTAATAAATCGATAATGAATTAATTGATTGATTAATCACAATATATGAAATACAATTTTTGCCAAAGCACATCTTCACTTTTGTCCCCAAATTTCAACTTCCTTGCTCAAAGGATGGCTGAGATATCACCTGGACAACAAGAAAACAGAGTAAAAACTGAGTATTCCCTTCCTTCTGTGCCTGGTGATGATGTCATGCATTGCCTGGACATGGAATTGGGAAGGAGTGTACAATTACCAGTGTGGTTTTTTTTTTTTTTTTTTTTTTTTTTTAACTCGACTCACTTTTTCTTTTCTTTTTGTGCCTTTCCATACTCACCTGCTCCCCCTCCCCCATCATAGCTTCTGGGCTTCACATGAAGCGAGTGTGGAAGAAAAAGACTGAGCAGTGTGCAATGACCTCACGCACTCTTCCAGACTTCAATGCTCGTTTGAGAAAAGAACTGACGTGCAACGAAGCTGAGGGTGAAAATGACCAGGATCGGGTTGAGAACAGGTCACTGTTGGAGCTAATTCAAGATGCAATTACAACTGTGAGTATTACTGTAATTATCTTTACTCGAAATACCCATTCCCTGTGGGAGCGGCAAATAGGGGACGAGGTGGGCAACTTTATTTTGTTTGGACAACTTGGAATTTGGGGGTTTTTAATTTTTTTTTTTTTTGTGACAGCATCCAGTTTTCAAGTTATTCTGTTTTCATACCTGCTATTGCAGGAGTGCATTAACAGGTATGATATTTTTACCAACTTTTTGTGACAATTCCCTACTTTAACATAAAAGTAAAAATCCAAATTGGCAGTAGCCATCCCAGCTTGGTAGAATATTCCCATACACACCCAGAGTACAATCACAACTTTTCTCCAGCGGTTTAGGAGTACATACAATACAGAGCACGTATGTAAATTGTCCAAGTAGTTTTTGATTCCATAAGGTTTTCATATGGAGTTACAATTCTGTAAATCACTGGGACTTGTCATACACACTGCTACAGGGAGCGGTGCTACACATGATGCACACTTTCAAAGAGAACTTGCATCATCCCCTGCTATTATTGTTTGTTTGTTTTTTGAAACACCTGAAATCTTCCCAGGCACACCCAAAATACAGCCATCAAATTTCAACTTATTCCCCCTGCTCAACTCTACTGTCAAAATACAATGGCTTTGGGATGCATACAAGTCACACACACAAAAACACACCCCTAGGCCCTTATAAGACCCTTTAAACACTTTAGACCCCTTTATGACCTTTAAAAAAAACAAAAACTTAAAACCCCTTGGGTTAAACGGATTTAAGTGGCATAAAGGGTCTGTCACCTTTAGACCTTTTTGACTTTTTAAGACCCTGAAGCCACTGTTAGTTAGACCCCTTAGAAAATTGAAAAAAAAAATTCCCCCCCAAATTCGTTTTTGACCTTTTTCATGCACCATTCACATCACATCAGAAGTTTCCAAAGCAAACCTGATGTTGAAAAGTGAAATTGAAACGACTGCTCAAGGGAGAGAGAGAGGAAGAGGGAATTCCAGCAGATGTAACGTACAGTTTAACGTCCATCCGAGAGACCGCATATATTGAATCACCGTGGCTGTGAGAAACTGGGATGGCAGTTTATAGCTGGGTCGGGATTCATTCCCAGGCTGGACAGCTTAGAGGGAGGTGTGCGTACCTCTCGGCTATCCTGCCATTATATGGCGATTCATTGTAATCATGTAATTTATTTTGTCGTACAAACTCCGGAATTGTCCCCATGGAGAGCCACGTATCATCGTGGAAGCTTGTCGAGGTAGAAGCTTGAAGAGCACTCCAAGCAAGCACTCTAATGAAACGTTTGAAGATACTTTTAACAACAAAACATTTTAATTTTTTTTTTGTATGTATCTATCTATGTCGAAGTGACAGATCGTTTTATGAAAGAAGATCATATAAAAAGGGGAAGCGTTGAAATAAAATTGCACATTTTCAGCTAGCGAGCCACCACCTGAGGGACTGTACACAAGAAAACGGGGGGCCAAACGCAGGTGAGTTTGGCCTGAACCATGTTCAAGTCGATTGATATATTCAATGATTGTGTGAATATTTTTGCCATGGATTGGAAACTAACAACCAAGTGGCTCAATCACTCAAACAAGCACTCCAATGAAACAGTTAAAGAATGGCTGGCTTGGCAAGCGATGAGCGATCACCGATCGGTCATATAAACACCATGCACCCAGACACACCTGCAATGTTAGGCAACGTCCGCATTGGAGAAATGAACACTTTTTAGCAAGCGGAATTACTGATAAGTTCAATTCCGGAGCTTACATTTTGAAATTTGGCTCAGATTAAGAGACTAGAGGTTATGGCATGTGCAGAAATGAAATAAAGCCACAAGCATTGCAATGTATCCAGTGATTCGTAGGTATGATGATCAGGCATTCATTGATGTGAATGAGGAAAGTGAAAAGGATTATTTGAGTGCTTTTATCGTTAAACCATTGTGGCGTGTTCCAAGTTAATGCATTGTTGAGCAGGCCAACAACAACAAAAAAGGCGAATTGAGACCCCATCGAGGGAAAGTGAGGTGTCCAAGCATGCGCATGATAAAGGATATAATTAAATAAGGCTTTAATTATCTTCAAAAAGGGTGTTTTAATTAACCCAAACACCCAATTTTCATTCATGCACTCCTTTGGAGCCCTTGGTATGCATGCAAAGTTTCAGGCTGCTAGGTTTCATGGTTTTGGAGTTGTGGAAAACGCACACACATATATATATATATATATATATATATATATATATATATATATATATATATATATATATATATATATATATATATATATATATATATATATATATATATATACACACACACACACACACACACACACACACACACACACACACACACACACACACACACACACACACACACACACACACACACACACACACACACACACACACACACACACACACACACACACACACACACACACACACACACACACACACACACACACACACACACACACACACACACGCACTCTATAACACATTGACATTTATTATTGTGCTATACACCTGGACCCAAAAACTGTACATAAGCAAAAAAAAAAAAAACGTATGTACGAGGAACTGCCGCAAACTGATAACATCATTCCCCGATTTTGGTGGTGTCGCCATTTCCGGCCTTTTTTCATGAACCAAGAACCGCCGTGAACTGATAACATTATCCCCCTTGTCTCCTTGTCTCCATTGTAACAATGACAAAACGTTCCTGGATTTTACTCCGACATTCGCGGATTTTTCATGGGTCAGGAAATCCCCGGAACCTATCCCCCCATTTCCCATTGAAACAATGCCTCCACATTCGTGGTTTCAACATTCGCCAGGTTTTCTTGGAACATAGTGTGTCTGTGTCTGTGTCTGTGTCTGTGTCTGTGTCTGTGTCTGTGTCTGTGTCTGTGTCTGTGTCTGTGTCTGTGTCTGTGTCTGTGTCTGTGTCTGTGTCTGTGTATGTCAGTAGTTTGAGACAAGTGCAGAGATTTAACGTTGAGTAGCTCAAGTATAGTAATGCAATGCTCACCCCAGTTTCCTTTGTTTTGAAAACAATTAGATCTTGATGGTGGTATCCATTTTATTGCTTTGTTTGTTTATTGTTGAAGTTGACATGTATTTTTTTTTTTATTTAATTAATCGAAATGGACATTTTTTAGAATCTTGCCATTTTAAGACTTATTATTGTCATTGTTGCTGTCTTTAGAGCAGCCTCCCTTTGTTTGTTGACCCAACATGAGATCAATTGGTATTTGGTGACCATACCATCCAGATAACAAATTATTTATGAGACTTTTCACATTGCTCAGTGACGATTTTTTATCTCGAAGCTGAGTGCTGTTAAATTTATTCCATTCGCCATGGGGTAGCATTCAGAATTGTCACCTCGTCGTGATCCATCAGCAGGCATTGATTGCATCATGTCCCATGCTGTCTGATGGAGGGATGCTTCTGCTGACTTTTGCATCAACATAATGGGACCCACATTGCTTTGTCAAGACTATTGCCCAAGCTAAGTTCTCTCTCCATTGATTTGTTGATTAACTGGTTTCTCTTGGATTCTTCCTGTTTGATAACCAATCTTGTGATCGCATGAAGGTTTGTTTGTTGAGCATGGGATCAAATCGAGCAATGCTGAGTTTTTCTTGTGCAATAAATTCTTATCAAAATGTAATAAGAATTTTTTTTTAGCGTCACAGCACAAGAAAAGATGATGTGAAAGATACAACGGAAGAAGACTATGATGATGGAGGTGGAAAGGAGGGCATTGATGAAGATAAAGAAGAATATGACGACGATTATTTGGAAGGAGAGTCTGTGCGTGTCCTGACTCTGCCCTTACAAGCCCATCATGCAATGGAGAAAATGGAAGAGTTTGTCCAAAAGGTGAGCTTTACAAGGTATTTGATGTCATCCAAGTTATTTTTTTTTTTCCTACCCCACCCGCATGAAAGAAAAAGCGCAGTTAAGCAATCGGTTTCCTTTGTCTGGCTGTCGACAAACGTCAGTTTATGATCGAGGAAAAACTTGATTTCAATTGAATGTTGTGTTTTGAAAATTGATTGGAAAACGAATCTACTTTAGCAGTACTTTGGCTCTGGATTTGTCCCAATCGCATTTGCACAGAGGTGTTCCTCGCCCCCCCCCCCCCCCTTGTCTGCAGCCGAAAGCCACAGGCATTGTTTTGGGGTTGTCTGTTATTTATTTATTTAAGATTTTTTTATTTTTGGTTAGCCACAATAACTTGTGAATTGCTGATGGCATTTCAACCAAACTAGGCACAAGTCAGGATTATATGATACAAATTATTTTTTTATTATATTTTGGGTGTAAAAGTTGAAAGGTCTAAGATCATGTGGCCTTTAATTTGTTGTTTTACATACATATACATATATGTATATATATATATATACACACACACACACACACACACACACACACACACACACACACACACACACACACACACACACACACACACACACACACACACACACACACACACACACACACACACACACACACACACACACACACACACACACACACACGTGATCAAGGATCGTGCAAGAGGTAGGACACAGAATACATCAGGGCACAACATAAAGGCAACAGCAGGAAAAAGGACAAACAAGGGATGCAGGTAACGATAAGGGAAAGGGGAGAATGCAATCAGTGGACAAGATGGATACATCAAAAAAAATTTGGAAGGAGTGGGGGTGATTTAACAGGTGTAGAAAGGATCATGGTTTTGGATGGGGATGACAGATTGTGGTGAACAGCCGTCTTGAAGAGAATGTGGGAGTTGGTTCCACAGGTGGAGAACAAAAAGAGGAATAAATGGGTGGAAGTGAGCAGTGGTTCTGGATTTCGGCCATTTCACAAGGAGAGGGTTGCTGGTGGACCGTGTGGGTCTTGCAGATAAATTCTCATTGTAAATGAGTACCATGAAGCACCACCTGGTGGTGGTGGCAGAGGGTATTATTGGTTCACGAAAAAAATATTTTCACAAAAAATATAATTGGTTCATGAAAAAATATTTTCACGAAAAAAATATAAGTGACCACTATATTCGTTATTGTTGTGTGTCTGTCTGTCTGTCCCGAGCATAGCTGCGTGGGTTTTGATCCGATCCTGATGAAATTTTGGTGGGAGGTTTATGTCATGATCTCGTTGTGTTTTCCTGAGAATGGGCGTGGTGCGCCCATTATGGGCGGAGCCACGCCCAAAAAACGTGTTTTTAGGAATAGCCAATTTCAATTTGCATCTTCTAGGAGTTTTGTCGAAGCTGACGGGTTTTGGTATTTGGTTAGCCCAATGGCACCTGCATAGCCCCACAGAGCTCTATTTTTCATTTTCGTCCCAAGGTCAAGGTCACGAACTTAGAAAATTGCGAATTGTGTTTTTAAGGGGTAGCCAATTTCAATTTGCATCTTCTCTTAGGGGGTTTGTCGAATCTGGCAGGGGTTTCAGTATTTGGTTAGCCCAATGGCACCTGCATGGCCCCACAGAGCTCGATTTATTTATTTATTTTCCATTTTCGTCCCAAGGTCAAGGCCACAAGGTCACGAACTTAAATTTTAGAATTTTGACATAAAAATCGTACGACCACCCAAACATTGAGAGCTAGGATGACAATATTTTTTTTTATGCATAATCTTGAGGTCATTCCCCACCTAAGGTCTTGAAACCATTTTGCTCTATCTCGAACACCTTGCCCGTGGCGCCCCCTTCAAGTTTGTTTTTACACTGATTTCATCAAAGTATGGATAATCCGAGGAGTGCGAAATGCCATATAGCCTATATGATGTTATATTGTTCCTGGGATGTTCCAGAGGAAGTTTTGCACCAAAGGTCATAATCCTTGACCTTTGACCTTTAAAGTTCGCAAAGGTCAAATTTTCAAAGTTGTGGGAATCGAACCGGGTTTTCGACCTTCTTTGACGAACTAACTCCAATAAGCTATAGCACGTATCCTGTTCCCTTATTTCAATGTCCACAACATTGTTTTGTGACCTTTAAAGGTTATGCAAAGGTCAAATTATTGAAAGTTGTTGAACGAAACCGGGTTTTCGACATTTTGCAGCTAATAACCTGTCACTCGTACCACATCATGTTGATCATTTTTATAACTTGGTCAAACATTATCATATTGTCTCATCCTTGACTTCTGAAACAATCTACATCGTCAAATACCGCTCGTGAACCATTGTCGTCTTCAGACTTGTAATTTCCAAATTTTCTTTGGTTGCAAGTGTTACTTATTCATGTTTCTCTTCCCGTACAATTACAAATAAATATATATATATAAAAAACAAGGTCAGTCCGTCAATTAAGCCGTGTGACTACATGTCTGTTAATTGCGTACTGTTTGGCAATTTCACCTTGACTTCACACATGTCCGTCTAATTATGTACTTTTCAACCCTTGAGACTGCTGAGAACCCTTTGACCGTAGAATACCCTTTAAGACCCAGATAACCCAAAAGAGCATGAAGACCCGATCGACCCAGATGGCTCTGTGGACCCAAAATACCTCAAGAACCCATAATACCCCAAGTATCTCAAAGACCAAAAAGACCCCGATGACCCAAAGGTCCCTGATTACCCATGATTCCCCAAGAACCCTGAGGACTCAAAAGACTTATTAGACCCTTGAAGACCCTTCTTAACACTTGAGACACCTTTAGATCCCTTCACCCTTTAGACAGATGAGAACCTTGATCATTTAAAATTTTAGAGTCTAAAGCCAGATAACCCAGACCACTTGGACGTGTGTGTGTGTGTGTGTGTGTGTGTGTGTGTGTGTGTGTGTGTGTGTGTGTGTGTGTGTGTGTGTGTGTGTGTGTGTGTGTGTGTGTGTGTGTGTGTGTGTGTGTGTGTGTGTGGAAACTCTCTTATGCATGACCACATCTTTTAAGTCCAAACTCAGGGTACAATTAATACAACTTTGTGTTGCAGTGTAGCGGGGAATTGTGTCATGGTAACACAGGTAACAGGGCATTGCATCAGCAGCACAGCCGGGCCACCAGAAAATGATGCAGCCAAGCAGCCGCAGGTTGCATATGAATAAATAAAATGGATAATTGTCGTTACGAGCAATGAGATTTGCCGGTTTTGGCCGTTGTTGGTGGGTTTTTTTTTTATTTTGCCAAAACGAAGTTTTTGCAAGATATGTAAGTCAGCTTGTATGTTTTTGTTTTTTTGTTTTTTTTTGGTTTGTCTGTAATCACATATAAATAATTCTGCAGAGCACAGTTATCATTTGAAATTTTTGTAACTTCGCGTATCAGAGGCCTATAGAGGTCCCTTTCAGCGCATACAATTTTGAAAGTCAAGGTCACTGTCGCAAATCAGGGGAGTCGACGAAACCCTTATTTTTTGAGTAATTTTGATCGGATCGTCTTCAAACTTCATGGGAATATAGTTCATGGTCTGGCGCTCAGCTGATTAATTTTTGGTGGCGATTGGCCTTGACCTTCATGGTTAGCGCCGAAGGTCAAACATATTTGACCCCAAGGTCAAATTTTCAAGTTTTAGGAACCATATCGTGTAGTACCTCAAATTGAACACCTCGATGAGTGCTTTCTAGATATGTCAAGCTTGAGACATTATGACGTCATTTGGTGACGTTATGAGGAAAACGCATATTTTTCATGGTTACTCTAGAACGATTCTCATCGAAATCTCTCGTAGGCAGATATTCCTCAAGGAGTCGCTCCTGGTGGATAGCAGCCCTGTTCACCTCAGTGTGACCTTAAAGAAGTCACACGTGGTCACCTTTTGGCAAGATACGGGTCACCCTGCGGGTGACATTGGTTTATTTGTTGTTGTTTTTTTGGTCTGGAATACAGTACTGAAATATGATCCCTGCCTAGACAATCAGCTGAACATACCAAGTAGGCTCATATGTAGCCTAGGCAACTTTTTAGACAAGATACTCCAATTTTAGTTTTCTATATAGTGGGTGGGATCAACTCTTTTTTTTTTTCTGTGCCAGCGCTGTTGGAATTAGGGTTAGTTGGCCTTGGATTCCGTTGGCAGACAATTTAAAGAGTAAAGCAGGATGCCAGACTGTATCAAAAGCTTGAGATAGGTCCAGAGAGACAGCCCTGATCTCATGCCCGATATTGAAGGCCTCCATCCATTGTTGGGAGAGTAGAAGCAGCATGTCCAAGGTAGAGTAACCTGGTCTGAATCTGAATTGATGATCTGAGATGAGGTTGTTGGAGAAAAGGAAGGATTTCATTTCCACTGCAATGATGGATTCCTTGACCTTGCTGATGATTGGAAGTAAGTTGATGTGTCTGTAGTTAAAGGGATCTGTTTTTTGCACATTTTAATGTCATGCTGTGATTGCTAATTTGCAAGCAGATGGAAGATGACAGGGTGAAAAGGGCAGAGAGGGGATATATAAGAGCAGCAGAGAAAGTGGGTTTTTAATTTATTTATTTATTGGACATGCAAGTTGATGCCACCCGGTCCAGTTGCAGAATCAGTCAAGGGTTGGAAGAAACTTCCACCTTCTCATGTGCAAAAGGCACAAAATTCAGGAGCAGTTTGGTATGACTGGGAAGGTTGGGTGCAGAGAGGGAGGGTTAGGGACTCAAGATTTTGAAGCAAACACAGAATTGAGGTATTCGGCCTTCTCATGAGCGGAGTCGGCTGTGGTGCCATTTGAAGGGAGGTATACAATATCCAGAAACTGATTTGATGAGGTGCCACCAGGTTTTAGAGGGACAGAGGCAAGTTTGAAAGTTCATTCTTAACGTTGGACTGATTGTTTTCTGGCTCTCCTGAGATTCGACACACACTTTTTGTGAGCTTTGTGAAATGATCTGAGTGAGGTTGCCTTCAGTTGGATTTGCCATCTCGTTGCCATGATAACTTGTTAACCACTAAAGGGATTTCAACCAAAGTTGGCATAAGTATAGAGTGTAATTAAATAGAAGGACAAACCGATTCATTTTGGGTTCAAAAGGGCAAAGGTTAAATGTGGGGTGGGGGGGGGGTTCATAGTCATTTCTATTCATCAGTTAGTTCACATAAACTATCACGATGTTAAATTAATTGCCAAATAGCGAGTGCAAAGTTTCCTGCATTTCTCATGTGACCTTGGATTGACATCAAACATAACAGTGAGTTGACATCTCGTGTGGGCAGTGGAATATGCATCAACACATTCACAAGAAAATATAATTTTTGTGTGTCTCTCTCTCTCATTCCTTCGTTCGTGGGAATGGGGTGGGAGGTGGGGGCAGTGTGCAGCATGTAGCCTTCATGTAAGGAGAGAGCACTTCTTTGTAGTTGTGAAAAGTGCTCTCAACACCATAAACCTGAGTTTTTGCCAAACGACTGAAAGCTTGGGTTTAAAAGCGAGACTGGTTAATGAGTGATCCTGAAACTGGGTGGTTGGTTCGTCAGGGTGTTTTATTGACTGAGCTCTTCTGTTGGTTCCTTTTTTTTATTATCACTGTATAATCTTGTCTTTTAGCCTTCACATTTACCTTTCGTTACCTCTGCCACCAAAGGTGGATGGAGGTCATGTTTTCACCCCTGTCGATCTATCTATCTATCTATCTATCTGTCTGTCTGTCCGTGAGCAGGATATCTCAAAACTCATGGACGCATTCAGATAATTTGGTGGACAGTTTGGGTGTCTAATAGGGACGAATTGATTCGATTTTGGTGAAGATCCCGATCTAGATTCCAGACTTGAGAGATAGGGCCAAAAACTATACATAGCACGATATCTCAAAAAGTTATGGACGGATTATGATGAAACTTGGTGGATGAGTTGGCTCGGTGACGAGAACAAGCCGATTTCGATTTTTTGGTTGTCATGATCTAGATCGGGCCTATCGGTGGGAAACAAAACGTATATTGTTCATCTTACCAGAGGTATGCACTCTACCGAGTGCCGTTCAAGTTTGTCCTGTTTTGATTTGATCCCAGACAAAGCAATGTAGACATTGATACTCTTTGTGGTATGCTTTCTCCTTCCTTATTCCACCCTCAAGACCGATCATGTGACGCTGTCAGTGTGGGATATAAAGGTGTGTGCTTGGGAATGTTTTGTGAGCGCGTGGTTTTGTCCAAAACTAAATCGTTGCTCCTTAACAGCGGATGCTGAAAACAATTCTCCAGACATCCTTCTTTGTGAGGCTTTTACAGTTTTAAACTTCTGCTTAATTTGGTCCCATTTCCTGTTAAAATCTGATTCCATTGTAAACCATGTCCATGTTTGTTTGTTTCTCTCTGCTGCCCCCACTACCGCCACCCCTCCTCCAACCTTTCTGTGTGCTCCGTTCCATTCTAGTACACATTCCTTGTGATGAACTCGTGTTTGTTTCACCATCACTTGCACTGTACTTTAAGATGCTTGAACTTGTCTCAAATTGGAAAACCTGCCCCTCCTCCACCTCCTCCTCAACTTCACCTCCAGCATCCCCGCAGATTGCCTCTGTATGTTTGGAAACATTAAATCGGTTGATGTATGAAATTCAGTTTTCTTCTTTCCCTTTCCCAATGCAGTCTTTCTTTCCATGTTTTGTGTTCTGTGGAACTGTAATGTTCTATTTGTGGAAACCACATGACGTGCCACACACCCAAACAAGTCCGTGCATGCTGCGGCATGCATGAACAAAGGTATTTTGATACATTTCCGAGTGTTGCGATCATCAATGACATCCAATCATCAATGACATCCGATGAAATGATCGTAATTCCCCCTTTTTAAAAACCCTAATCATCAAAATGACCTGAGGGTGAACACGCCGCGTGGTGGTTGGACTTGTTTTGTCGGACTTGGGATACTGCGGGACAATTATTCCACCTTGATATCTCAGCCGGTATTATTTGCGTAATGCCACTGAAGCATTTGCCGTTTCCATTCTGAGCAGGCCGTGTGTTTGTGTGTTTGTTTTTACATTTAAATCTTCTACTTCTTCTTCTTTATCGGCTTCAATTAATGCCACGTTCTTGTGCTGATGCAGTGCCCCCGCTGTTCGATAGTCGGAGTTTGTAATGATTTTTCGGGGTGCTGGTGACGACACACCGACTCTTCATGAAAGGACATCGTGGGATCCTAAAACTTCACCAATAATTATTGATTCCCGATTGCTTTCAAGGGGAACTCGTCATACTTTCTGTGAGGCATTTTAATCGGGTTTCCAAAGTAATATTTCACTTTTTTCCCCTTTTGTTCTTGGCTATTGGATAAATGTAAAGGAGGAAGTTTGTCCTCGTCACATGCCTTGTCGTCTGTGCAATGCATTGCCAGCACAAGCTTTGCATTGTTCTCGCGGTTTAGACGTGGCACTTCAAGGACGTTATTGGTTAATGTCGAGTTCACTTTGGCATACTTTAGTTTTGGTGCTAAGTATTGTTGACTTGTAATGCAAATATCATGTGTAAAGGTATATAATTTGAAGCTGACCGTTTTGTTGTGTGTGTTTGTGTGTGTAGGTTTGGGAGGGCAGGTGGCGGGTTATTCCTCATGACGTGCTCCCAGACTGGCTGAAGGACAATGATTTCCTGCTGCATGGACACAGGCCCCCTATGCCATCGTTCCGTGCTTGCTTTGGTAGCATTTTCCGCTTGCATACGGAGACTGGAAACATATGGACACATCTTATAGGTATCCTCCCTCCCGACACACCCCTCACCACAAGGCTGCCAGTATTAATCCTAACCATACGGTGGCAAGAGGTAGAACATATTAAGATGTTTACCAGATTCAGTGGCGTAATGGTTTGAACATCTACTCTTGAGTCTGGGAGGTCGGTGGTTTGAATCCCGTCCGAGCCTTAACAAAGACTTTAAAAGTGGTTCGTGTTGCTCCCTTGCTTGATGTTCAGCATTTAAAAAGGACAGAGCACTGACAAACAAACATAGGTTGGCAACCATTTCCCAGGCTTGATGGACCTAATGGTCTCCTTCGTTGAGGCTCCTTGTAAGGAAAGTTTTATTTTAAAGTAATTTGTTATTTTCAGTATTATTATGATTTTTAAGGTAAAGGCTATCTTGGTGCAATACATTCCCCTAATTAAAAAAAAAAAACAATGACTACAAAAACTAACTCCTCCCCCAGGGTTCTTCTTTTTCCTCGTCTTGGCTCTGGTGTACCTCTTCCGGCCAAACATCAAGTTTGTATCGCCCATCCAAGAGAAGGTTGTGTTTGGAGTGTACTTCCTGGGTGCCATCCTTTGCCTGTGCTTCTCATGGTTGTTCCACACGGTGTACTGTCATTCGGAAAAAGTTTCACGTACATTCTCCAAGTAAGCCCTCTTTCTGGTGCCATGAGAAACCCCTTTTTGGAATCAACCTGAGCAACATCATTTGTGACAAAATAGATCATCGTTAAGGCATGGGGATGGTGGGATAGTGTAGAGGTTATGCGCATTCACCTCTCAGCTGTTCGGGTTTGGGTTTGAATCCTGAACCAGCTTCAAGCTGTCGTACCGATCTTGCATAAAGGAAACTATTTTACTTCCAGTGTTTGAGGCCTATAGCCTGGTGTTGGCTTAATGTTAGGGTGGTGGGCTTGGGATGCCATGGTCCTGAGTTCAAATCCCGCTTTGCCGTTGAATTGATACAGGTGGGGTTGACTCAGTCTGTCATCCTTCTGAGGTCGGCAAAATGAGTACCAGCTTGCTGGGATGTCCCGGTGTGTGCCCCGGTTTAGAATAGGTACACCGTATGCCTGCGTGTCGTAAGAGGCGACTAAAGGGTTGCTGTCAGGAAGGGCAGCCAGCCAAAAAACAAACACAAACATTGCTTCAAAAAGGGAACCATGATAGAAGATTGTCATGGGACCCGCAAGGCTAACCGCCGCTCTAGCAGGGAAAAAAATGTCTGTGTGTCTGTCTTCCACTTTCGTTGGTCTGTCAAAAACCAAAGTTTGTGTCAGTTGCTTCCCACAGTAACAGTCAGCTCGATTTGTGGCTATTCCTTTGGAAATCAGCCTTTCATGCACAGCAGACTAATAACATTGTCACCTTCCCTGTAAAAGTATACCTTCCATTGGCTCCTTCACTGATCTACCTGTGAAGCCTAAGTTGTTGAGGAAGAGAATGCACCACTTACTTGTTCGTCATTTATCTAAAATCTATTCTTTGGTAGTTCTGGATACACCTGCTTCCTTCGCACCACATTTGATAATCCAGCTCCACAGAATGCCGTTTTAAACAATGTGCTGGCATCAGGCCCTGTATTTGAGGACATATCAACATCTTGCATAACTTAAACAGCCAATTGTCAAGCTCTGTTGTGCTATGTCGCACTTTGGGTATTTGTTTGTGACTGAGGTTACCCATCAACATTTAATTTAATTTGTTCATACAAGGTACGAGTAGGTTCAAAAAAGTGACCCTGTTACTTCCAAGAACACCGCACACACACACACACACACACACACACACACACACACACACACACACACACACACACACACACACACACACACACACACACACACACACACACACACACACACACACACACACACACACACACACACACACACACACACACACACACACACACACACACACACACACACACACACACACACAACTTTGGCCACAATGTTTAGATGTTATATTATCCCTTCCTTTGCAACCTCCCCCCCCCCTTTTCTCTCTCCCCCGCAGGCTGGACTACTCTGGCATCGCGCTACTCATTATGGGTAGTTTTGTCCCCTGGCTCTATTACTCATTTTACTGCAACCCTCAGCCACGCCTCATCTACTTGATCGTGATCTGTGTCCTCGGCATCTTGGCCATCATTGTGTCTCAGTGGGACCGCTTTGCCACGCCGCAGTACCGCATGATGCGTGCCGGTAGACAGCACCCCATGCGCACGTACTTTGTGAAGTCCATGTTCTCGTGGAAATATTTACAGATCAGATGAGAAAATGTGCCCTTTGGTTACTGTCTAATAAACCCATCCCCACTACTCCGTCGTCCTCTTTAAGTCCCGTGTTATTTCTGTGTGTGCAGTTGTGTTTTTAGCGCTTGGCTTCAGTGGCATTGTACCCACGGTACACTTCACCGTGGTCGAGGGCTTCATTAAAGCGGCGACCGTGGGCCAAGTTGGCTGGTTGGTCTTGATGGCGGCATTGTACAGCACCGGTGCAGCTCTTTATGCCGCTCGCATCCCCGAGAGATTCTTCCCTGGAAAATGCGACATTTGGGTACGATCTGAAGTTTAGCTCTCGAAGGGAAAAAGTCCGTGATCGCACGAGACAAGCTTTATTGTTGTTGCTGTTTTTTAGTTTTTGTTGTTTTTGTAAGTATGCTTTCACTTTTAAAATATTGTTTGATTCGTCTCCCCTTTCCTCTTTTAGTTCCAGTCCCATCAGATCTTTCACGTGCTGGTTGTGGCAGCGGCCTTTGTGCACTTTCATGGAGTGTCCAAGCTGCAAGCGTTCCGCTACACGATGGGCGGCAGCTGCACGGCGGACACCTTGCTTTGAGTGGCCGCTCCGGTGTATTTAGACCCGGAATGCAGGACTCCAGTGTGGTTTGAGCGAAGCCACCAGCACAATTGGTCACTCATGGCACCATGGTCATTTTTGATACACTGAATGTAGCCTTGTTTGGCCCGGTGCTGCTCGGGCCACTTTGTTGGTCAAATGGACGTTTTGACGATCCACCTGTCACCATGTTCTAGTTTTTCTATCAGGCTTGTTTCGTTACAAGGCACTTTGTAGTGATGGGAGATGGTAGAAGATCATATATTGAATTTAATTAATCATTTGGATCCCCCTCCTTGTTAAAGGAAAGTTTGATACATCATCTATATAAATAATCAAATCGTTGCAGCCTCTCTGGTGGTGGCTTGGCCTTGGCTTGTAAAGCTTTGGCCAG
Source organism: Eptatretus burgeri (assembly GCF_056783735.1). NCBI lineage: Eukaryota > Metazoa > Chordata > Myxini > Myxiniformes > Myxinidae > Eptatretus > Eptatretus burgeri. Next base: position 11,332,418 of record NC_140973.1, on the reverse strand, counting down.
ATGACCGAATGAGGATTATCAAGCTCTGCAAAGGTTGAATGCATTCTGGGCCTTTTGATTTCATTTTTGTTATTTTATTTTTTTGGAGAGAGGTGATGAAAGGGCACATTTAGATTTGAGCTTGCAGCTCCCTCACTTTGGAGGGGGGGGGGGGAAGCTCTGGTTGCCGAGGTGAAGCAACACGCCACGTCCTCGTTGCCGAAACTGCGCCCTGATGATTCGCAGGTCCGATCACAATGGTCCTGGTCGGCGTGCGGCGAAATTGTAAACGTTTCCACATTCAGGTTTTGTCTTGCTTTTGTTTGCTGCTCTGATTTCCAATTGTAAACAGTACGAAGCATTCTTGATGTACCAAAGAACAGTTATTATTTTTTTTAATTTCTTTCCATCGCAGATGCTGCAACTTGTGGGGGAGAATCGCATTCGTTGAAAGTGCTTCGTAGATTTCTCACTTGAACTTGTTGGCAAAACTCATGAAACTGTTCACCTTTGTGCCTATTTTTGAGTAAAATGTTTTGTTTTGACCTTTTTTTTTCTTTTTTTTTTCCTTTCTGTTTTTTTAATCGAACACAGCCATGGAAAGCGACGTCCGATTCTCAATAATGGCCGAAGCAAAGCCATTTGTAGTAGCTGCGTAGGTGCTAGAATAAACTGTTCATGCCTGGTTTGTGGAATTTTGGGTGGGGTTTATTTTTAATTTTTTTTTAATGCAAATATTGTCAAACATCCTCGTGTAGAAGTCCAGGTGGCAATTATTATTATTATTATTTTATTTTTAAATGGCTCATTTGGCATTTCCATGTGCGGTTTCCCCTTTGCCACAAAATTATCACCCCTTAACGGAAACACCAGCAAATGGAACGCCACCGATAATTTTAAAATCTCGATGCTGCTTTATCTTTTTATTTTATTTCCTTGCATCCTCCTGGCTCTTTATTTTATTTTATATTTTCTTCATACTAGTACGTTTTGGACCGGTGACATCACTGACTGCGATTTTGCGATTTGTAGAAACAAAATTCCAAGCATTTGCCTTTCCATTGTAAAACCAGACACGAATGCAAGCTACTTGCCTTAGCTTTCAAAGTGGGAATCGTGTCGAAACGGCTTGCATTTGACTTGCACTTAAAAGATTAGTAATACATGTCATTGCGTCAATTTTGCTGTTTTTGTTTCTTGTTCCTGGAGTATTTTTGGAGCTGGTTGGGGAATTTACTTTGCAAGCATGACATGCAAAGCACAATTGCTCTGTCTGCCAAGCCCAGAAATAAACTTTATCTGATATTTTATGAACTCTTGAGCATCAATCTTTCCCGTCGCAAATTTGTTACACAAGCTCGACAGTCTGGAGTGTAGAATGAAGAATGTCCTGTGTTAGCAGTGAAGACTAAAATGAATGGGTGGTGTGAAGGAAGCAGGTGTACATTCAAAGTACACCGCCCCATGCCAAATAAATAAATAACAAATCCTCCAGTGCACGACATCAATGGGGCCCTTTCGGTGCCTGGTGATGCCCCCTTGCAGCACATTGATTCGGAATTGGGAGGGAGTGGTGTACAATAATTGATTGATTGCACAGTTAAAATAAATAATGATAAGAAAATAATTTAATTTCTCAATTGCTGTATAGCATACCGAAACCACCACTGTTTCATCTGAATCTAACTTTTTGAAAATTAATTAAATGAAAAATGAATTTATCAAGAAATCAAAAATACCCTCTTGGAAATTTCCCCATCCAAAACCACAATCTTTTTGACACCTGCAAATCCACCCCAAACCCACCTCCTTCAAATTCCCTGCTTTCCTTCTTGAAAGTCCCTGGAGTGTCCATCTTGTTTACCCTGTGTTCCCAGCCCCATTCCTCTCCCTTCCACAGATGTCATGTGTCTGGTCCACAGTTTTTTTTCCTTCCCTCTCCTGCCCCTCTTGTCTCCTGCTCCCCTTGTGTTTGCTCTCAGGAGCCTTGACAGTGTATACAAAAAAACCCAACCATTTGCAGTCAAATTACTTGGTCATTGTTGTGTCCAAATATCAGCTTCCTCACTCAATCGGTGCCTGAGATATTGTCCAGATGAGAAATAAAATAAATAAGGAATTAAGAAATCGATGATTAAGTAAAAATACCGTTTCTTCCAAAGCACATTTTCACTTTTATCTCCAAATTTCAGTTTGCAAGATCAAAGGATGGCTGAGATATCAGCCGGACAAACAAACAAGAAGATGTCGTGCGGAGCACCATACTTGCAAAATCCATGAAAGAGGAGGTTTTGAGTCACTGATGACTTCATGTGATTCAAAGGTTGTAAGCACATTAATAAACGTGGGGTATTTATTTTCTTACATTTGAAACTCAAAATATCCAAAAATTAACTTTTAAGTCAAAACTTTTGTCAGTGATCGAAAAACAGACCGGACCGAAGATGCGATGATGTCACGTTCTCCGAAAACTTCATGAACATTCGGAAACAGCGTGTGAACAAGGGCGTGATGCGAATCAGAGTGATTTCAGCTGCGATGAAATTGTGTTTTCATTCCGATATTGCCAAGGACGAGACGGAGGATGATGGGAATTTATACGATGGAGTTTCTGGCCCTGAGCCAGATAAATTTGAGCCACTTGAAAGTGCCAGAAAACTCTTTCGTGTGCAAGTGGCAGGACTGACTGTCCGGCAGTTCACATTGACAGACTCCACCAGACAGATTGGTTTGTTGATTTTCATTTTCTTGTTCGATGCATAAAAATAATGTAGTTTGATTTGTCTGTGACACGTGTGTGCGACACGCGTGTGATACGCGTGTGCGACACGCATGTGACACGAGCGTGTGCCACGCGTGCGACATGCGTGTGCGACACGCGTGTGCCACGTGTGTGCGACATGTGTGTGATACGCGTGTGCCACGTGTGTGCAACACGCGTGTGCGACACGCTTGTGCAAGACGTGTGTGCGACACATGTGTGCGACACGCGTGTGCGACGCGTGTGCGGCACGCTTGTGCGACACGTGTGTGCGGCGCTATGTGACACGTGTGCGACGTGTGTGTGTGCCACGCGTGTGCGACGTGTGTGTGTGACACGCGTGTGCGACGTGTGTGTGACGCGTGTGTGCAACACGCGTGAGACACATGTGTGCGACGCGTGTGCGACACGCTTGTGCAAGACATGTGTGCGACACGTGTGTGCGACGCGTGTTTGCGGCACTGTGACACGCGTGTTCCACGTGTGTGCCACGTGTGTGACACGCGTGTGCGAGACGTGTGTCCAACACGCGTGTGACACGTGTGTGCGACACGCTTGTGTGAGACGTGTGACACGTGCGTGTGACGTGTGTACGACACGTGTGTGTGACGTGTGTGTGTGCTGTTGAAATTTGCCAGCTATATTGTTGCGGACCAGAGAATGTGCCTTTTCAAGGTTTGATTTAATCGGACAAGTGCTTCCCAAGTTATGGCCATTTCTTTACCAACCAATCACAGGACACGTTGCTGCGTTGGCGTGGCCGATGTGGGAAGAGAACCTCAGCCACGTTCCCCATTACGGGTTACAACGTACAGACTTCCGGATCGTGTATTATAATAATTTCTCGATTTCTGATGCGCATTTATAGATGAACACAATGCTCCAATTCTTGAGAGGTGACAGTGTGAGAAGATAAAGCAGGAGTCAGCTGAGGAGGAGAAGGCTGAATGGTGGGCACAGCGTCATGCTTGTTTTGAAACCGAGCTCACTCATTGCGTTGTCTTCGTAATCCTCGGCTGTGAAATGGTCACCACAAATGACAAGTCTATCCAAAGGGCCCTCTTTACCAGTTTTCTTTGGGGAAAAATTTGCCCGTTTTGTTTGTGCAAATCATATCCACTGCCGGCAAATGTTTTATTCCTTCGGGAATCGGTGGGAGCGATTACCTATTTTCCAGCCATTTTTGCAAAACATGACGACACACATCCAAGGCATGATGTGCAAATATCCAAATAACTTTTCTGCAATAATTCAAAATAAAAAAGGATAATTTTGAGTTGCAAGCTCAAAAAAAGCAAAAGAACGGCCTGATCAACTGGACACTTCTTCAATGAGCCAGTGAGCATCCACTTGGTTTTGGAGAACATGACGTCATCATCCATATATGGGCATGTCGCTGTTTTTTTTTTTTCAACAGCCTCGAGAAATAACTTTCGAGTTAAATTTCATTAATTTTCAAAATAGTTGGGCAACCACAATAGTTTGCATCGAACTATTTTATGCACATATAATCATATTGATAAATTTTCAGAACATGTTTGGTGAAACGCAACCTGCTCTTTAAACAAATTTGACCTCAAAAATAATTCACCAAATTCAGTGACCTTAAATATAAATCTTCAAATTTCAAGTCAATCGGATGAAAATTGAGGATTTTAGAAATCTCACCGAAGTTCGACAGACAGAATAACAAAAACAAAAAGTTTTCGATAAGATGGTGTTTGACACTGTGTCAACGGCGGTACACTTCTGGAAATTTATATATTTTTAATAAGACCTTTAAAATTTTATTTCAATCTCATTACATACTTGAACACTGTACAACACAATCGCCTTATTGTTTCCAAAAACCAAATACAGTGCAATGTTTGGACAGAACTCAAAGGGTGGTGGAGCTCCTTGTGAGCCAACGGTCATCCATATCTAGTGCCCAACTGTATCTGCGGACGTCCTCCTGCAGTTGGGTTACTTCTTATTAGGAGGTTGGTGGCAGGATTTGCACTCCGGCCACCGTAAAACCCTTCACTCCACAAAACATTCTAAAAGCACAAAAAATCTGCAAACTCACTCTGTCACAGTACCTCCTGTGCAGCTGCCCTCCGCAGAGCAGCTCACCGGATGACGGAATTGGGGCAAAGCCTTCAGGACCCTCACTCTTTGATGATAGGAGGAAAGCCACAGGGTAACCTTCCCGGGTCAGATTGCGGTAGTGTGTGGCGAGGTGGTGCTGAGGTGTCGTCCACCAGACGGTGGGCTCCTTGGGTTAACCTGAGGCAGTCCCTTCAGGTGGGTGCCTGGAATGTCCTATCCCTAAGAGAGGATGATCACCTGTCTCTGTTGTCATCTGAGCTCAAGCGTTTGGACATCGATATTGCAGCACTCTCTGAGGTTCAGAGACCAGATGGTGGCAAGATCATGGCGGGTGGTTACACCTACTCTTGGTCGAGTCGCTCTGATGGTTACCGTGCCCAAGGAGTTGCTGTAGCTGTGTCCAATAAGCAGACTCCAATGATAATATTGAGGTTACACCGGTCAACGAGCGTATGATGAGACTAAGGATTCGTCACTCCTTAGGTGTCGTTCCCCTGGTCTCTGGATATGCTCCGACTGAGGCGAGTGATCTCACCGTGAAGGACGCATTCTTTACCACACTCGAGTCTCGTTGATCTGTGCCCCAGAAGAGATACTCTTCTAATCTTGGGGGGTTTCATTGCATCGACTTTAACTGATGTGGATGGTTATGAGGTGTGTGTTGGTCCCCATGGGTCTGGAACTGTGAACCTGAATTGCACTAAGTTCCTTGACTTTGCAAGAAGTCATGGACTTAGGGTGGCTGGTTCATAGTTTCAGTGCCCACAGGCTCATCACTGGACTTGGTATTCCAACGCTGGCGGTGTGGCAAAGGAGATTGACCATGTCCTCATTCATGGTTGCTGGAGGATGATCCAGAACGGCAGGATCTACCGGAGTGCTCAGTTCCTCAATACTGACCACAGGTTTATTGTAGCAACTCTGAAGTTGCAGCTAAAATCCAGAATGGTACCATCCCAGCCTCGGCTGGACGTTGACAAACTCACGGATGAGAGAGTAACTGAGGAGTTTGTGAACAGGCTTCGTGAAGATTTGGGGGGTATCGGTGCTTTGGAGAAATCCTGAAAAATTGTGGAGTGCCTTCAAAGTCACTGCCCTTGATGTTGCCGGTGAATGTATTGGAACTCACCAGAGGGCGAAGAAGAATTTTGTCTCTCAAGGGACACTGGATAGTGAAATGAAAACGAGAGAAGAACCTTCAGAGTGTAGGCTTTATTCCATTTGATTGAAGCCGCTTCTACGGGCACATCAGGGGATACAGGTGCAGCAAGGAGTACATAAGCAGTAAGGTATACACGTGCAACTAATCATCGCAAAATAAATCAGTATAAGCCCGGAGTCCGATATACTCTCAATTCTCACCATTCAACGAGCACCAAGTGAACCGCCGCCGTAAACGACAATGCCCCTGGGACAATCCCCCCGACCGAGCCGAACCTCAGCTTTATCTCTTCTGTGCTCGAGCCGTGCAACATGTGATCGCACGTCACGACCTTCAATTCACCACATTCTCCCCGTCTATAAAATGTAACTTGAGGCCCAACTAACGCACCATGATTACTTCAGCGCTACAGGAGTATACATTTCAAGCAACGCAAACTATCTAAACTACAGAAGCATACATGCCAAGCAGTGAGGATTATTTTGAGTTGTAGGAGCATGGTAATGAGTATTTATATATTATGTAACGAGCATATAGGAGCATGAGCATCGAGGATGCCGATAATCCCCTTTACAGATTGAGTCGGCGAGGGGGTTTTATCCGTCGACCTCTCCGGGAGTAAATGGCGGTTTCACTTGAGGGAGGCTTCCGATCCTCTTGGTGAGCCTCGACTCGTGCCGGGGATGACTCCCCGATCGCTCTCGGGTGGAACGCGGCAGCTCCGTCACCACCATTCTCGGGTGGAGTTCCTGGGGGGGGATGTCAGAGGGGGGAGTGCCAGATGGTGGTGTACCTGCGGGAGGAGTACCTGAGGGAGCCAAATGGCGAACCGACACAGTGGTCTCCCTGCCATCCGGGAGCCTGACATGAGCATACTCTGGATTAGTATCGATGAGTTCGACCCCCTCCACCATAGGTTCATACTTGCTTTGTCGTACCGGGCGTTTCATGAACACTGTTCCGGGATGGGTTAGCCAGTTGGGCACCGATTGGCCGTCAACATAACGTCGCTGGTGAGTAAACATTCGTTCGTGAGGAGTTGCATTGGTGGACGTGCAGAGCAAAGAGCGTATGGAATTCAGAGCGTCGAGAAGGGTAACCTCCCACTGCTCGGGCCCCAGTCCTCTCGATTTCAACGCCAGAGTTACGGCTTTCCAAATAACTCCATTATATCGTTCCACCTGCCCATTACCCTGTGGGTTGTAACCCGTCGTTCGACTAGTTGCTATGCCGTGCTCTAATAGGAACTGTTTTAGCCCGGCCGACATGAAACACGGCCCTCTGTCTGAATGTATGTACGAAGGTTTCCCAAACATAGCGAAGAGGTCAGACAGACATTTCATGACAGTGCCCGAGGTCATATCCGAGCACGGAAATGCGAAAGGGAACCTTGAATATTCATCAACAACAGTGAATATGTATCTATTGTCTGTCTCGGTCAGCAGGGGCCCTTTGAAGTCAATGTTTAGTCTCTCGAAGGGGGAAGTGGCCTTGATCAGTCTGCCAGATGCCGCGCCATAGAATCTGGGTTTTAGTTCAGCACAAACAGGGCATGAAGCATTCATTTGTTTAATATCTTCAATAGAATAGGGAAGGTTTTGTCTGCGCACGAAATGTGCCATTCTGGTTACCCCCGGGTGGAACAGAGACACATGGAGGTCTTGCAAAGCCCGACTGATTGTCGCCGAACAGTAGACCCGAGAGAAGGTGTCTGCAGCAGGGTTTTCCCTCCCGGGCCGGTAAACTATGTCGTAACTATAGCAGGCTAGGTCTATCCGCCATCTCATAATTTTTTCATTCTTAATTTTCCCGTTATTTTTCCCATCAAACATGAATGCAACGGATCGCTGGTCCGTGACGAGCGTGAAATGGTTTCCCAGTAAATAGTGTCTCCATTTACGTAGGGCTTCGACAATAGCGTACGCTTCCTTCTCTATTGCTGAGTGTCTCTGCTCGCTTCCAGAGAGAGTTCTCGAGAAGAACGCGACGGGTCGCCCAGACTGATTAAGCGTCGCAGCTATCGCGTGATCAGAAGCATCTGTTTCCACCACGAAGGGCACCGAGCTATCGATCGATAAAACCACGGAATTACTGATATCATCTTTGAGGTTGTGGAAAGCTTTTACAACAGCCGCATCTGGTGGGAAGTTTTTGCAATGCACTAGGGGATGTATTTTCTCGGAGTATTGGGGGATCCATCTTGCATAGTAAGCGAACATGCCGATCACCCGGCGCATTGTCTGCAGGTCCTGAGGTGGGGGTAGCTCACGAAGTGGGCGCAATCGTTCAGGATCGGGCTTAATCGTGCCGTCGGCTATTGTGTAGCCGAGAAGGTCAATTGACCTTGCCGAGAATACGCATTTCTCGTAGTTGAGGGTCAGATTATATTTTCTAGCAATGCTCAAGAATCTGTCCAGATTCATATCATGTTCCCCCTGATCCTTACCACACACTGTGACATTGTCCACGTAAACAAAAGTGTCTTTGAGGTTTTCATCTGAGATGATGTTGTCCATAACTCGTTGGAAGCAAGCTACTCCATTCGTGACACCGAACGGAATCCTCCTGAATTGGTAGAGGCGTCTACCTGCCTGGAATGCGGTGTAAGGTTTGTCTTCCTCTCGGATGGGAATTTGATGATAGGCGCTTCGCAAATCGATGGTGCTGAATATCTTATAATTGGCCACGCGTTCGACCATCTCGTCTATGCGCGGCAAAGGGTAGGCATCGAGTTGGGTGAAGCGATTGACCGTTTGGGAATAATCGACAACCATTCGTTTCTTATGGTTCTGATTGGCGGTGACCAACACCTGTGCGCGCCATGGCGAATCGCTCGGTTCTATAATTCCTTCTTCCAGTAATCGCTTGGTCTCTGAAGTGATGAAGTTCATATCAGCAGTGGTATATCGCCGCGATTTGATCGCTATCGGTTTACAGACCGGCGACAAGTTAGCAAACAGCTGGGGGGACGTTACCTCTGCGGTGGTCAAAGCATTTAACATTAGACGAGGTTTGCTTCCTCCAAAGGGTATTTCGACGCTCGTGTGCTGCTTGAGGACATTATGACCCAGAATTACGTCTGCGCATAAATCACGAAGTACCAGTACCCTTACATCCCGATGCGTGTACCCTTTTACGTCCAATTCAACATTGCAGTACCCTCGTACGCAGGACTGTAGTGATGTGGAGGCCATGCATACCGTATTGTCTGTCGGGTGGATCTTCCATTTCCTGCCCTTCACTAGCGAGCTGTTGACGAAACTTTCAGAGCTACCGGTATCAATCAGAGCCTCAGCCATATGCCCGTTAATTCGTACGTTGATGATAGCCTTGGATAGATTCCCCGGTGAGGCTGCAGTTAGTTTCTTTTGTGAGTAGAGAGCCGCAGAAGTGGGTTTATTTCTCCTTAGAGTAGATTTACATACCCTGGCATAATGCCCTTTCTTGTCACAATTCATGCATGTGGCATCTCTGGCGGGGCATTTGTGGCGGCGGTGTCTTTTGTACCCACAAAAGAAGCATTTACCAACCGGAGTAGTTGCTGAGGAGTTTGACGAGGTCTGGGTATCCGACTCCTCGGGTTTTTCTCCATCCCCTGTGTCAGGCTGTGTCTGTGTCTGTGGGGTTCCTTGAGTTTCCACCATAGCGGCGTTCATTAGCAGCATCGGTGTCCCAAATGACTCAGATTGCTGCTGAGCCGTATCCATCGCTCGAGCCTGGTCGACTACCTTTTCAAGAGTGGGTTGCGCTTTCTCTAGTAAGCGTTGCCGTATGTGGGCTGATCTGAGTGCTTGGATAAATGCCTCCCGTGTCGCTTCCTTTCGGTGTTCCTCGGCGTTTACGGCCCGGAAGCTGCCGTCTTTTCCCAGCTGTTTCAGAGCTTGCAGGAACTGATCGATTGTCTCCCCGGCTGCTTGCTTGCGTGTGTTGAGAAGATGTCGTATGTATACCTCGTTCTTGCGCTTCACGTAGAGCGCCTGCAGCACGTCGATCGCTGCTTCGTAAGTGTCGCACTCCGAGAAGAGCCTGTATACGCTGGGCGAGACATGATTCACAAGGGCGGCCAATTTGTCGGCTCCCTCTTCGATGATGGTCAGATAGTGTGAGAAGGAACGGAACCAATGCAACCATTTCATTTTTGAGTCAGTCGCGTTTGGGTCTGCGTCGAACCTCTCTGGTTTGTAGATCTTGTCCATCGTTGGTTGAGAGAGCCGAGAAAACCAAATGGAATAAATTGAAATGAAAACGAGAGAAGAACCTTCAGAGTGTAGGCTTTATTCCATTTGATTGAAGCCGCTTCTACGGGCACATCAGGGGATACAGGTGCAGCAAGGAGTACATAAGCAGTAAGGTATACACGTGCAACTAATCACCGCTAAATAAATCAGTATACGCCCTGAGTCCGATATACTCTCAATTCTCACCATTCAACGAGCACCAAGTGAATCGCCGCCGTAAACGACAATGCCCCAGGGACAATCACCCCTGACCGAGCCGAACCTCAGCTTTATCTATTCTGTGCTCGAGCCGTGCAACATGTGATCACACGTCACGACCTTCAATTCACCACAGATACCATTGACCTGAATGGCAGAGCTGAGCTGTTAAGGGAGCTGAGACGTAAAACTGCATGTATGCGAACGGTGGACAAGGAGGCCTATGTGTCAGGAATCTGTGAGGGGGTAGAGCATCTCCTGTGGTCAAGTGATTCTTGTCCTGCTTACAGGGGAATTCGTGCATTGCATTCCTCCAAGCCCGGCCCTCGGTGTACTGCAGTTAAAGCGGAGGGTGGTTGGCTCTTGACAGAGGAGTCCGAAGTGAAGGCCCGCTGGGCTGGTTACTTTGAGCGATTGTACCAGGCTGATCCACCAGTTATCGAGTTGGACGTCAGGGGTGTTACTATCCCTATTGCCGACCCTCCAATCGACTGTGATCCACCTTCGCTTGTGGAAACACAGGCTGCGTTGAACCGGTTGAAATGGGGTAAAGCTCCAGGGATCTGTGGCATCCATGTTGAACTTCTCAATACTGATGGAAGTGCTGTCATCGTGTTGTTGCATGCAGTTCTATGCTCTGCCTGGAACACAGGCATCAACTCAACTGACTGGAAGAGGGGCCTTGTTGTCCCTCTCTGGAAAGGGAAGGGTGATCGCCAAGACTGCAACAACTACCGAGGGGTGACGCTGCTCTCATTGCCGGGCAAGGTCTTTGCTCGGATAATTCTTGATTGGGTTCATCACCATCTGCTTGAGCACCAACGTCCAGAGCAGTCAGGCTTTATACCAAAGAGGTCAACGATTGACCGTATCCTTGCTCTTCGTGTCCTCACCGAACGCAGATGAGAGTTTTGGCAGGGGCTGCTTGCAGCCTTTGTTGATCTCTGTAAAGCGTTTGATTCAGTGAATCGGGATGCCCTCTGGAGGATTCTTGGTCTTCATGGGGTGCCACCAAAACTGATCAATCAGATGTCTTAACTCTACTCTGGTACTGAGAGTGCTGTGACGTGTGGTGATACCATCTCTGACTTATTTCCAGTTGTTACTGGAGTTCGTCAGCGGTGTGTACTGACCCCCACACTTTTCAGCACTTGTATGGACTGGATTCTGGGGAGGATGTCGGAGAGATCAAGCTGTGGTGCATCATTTGGGAATGTCAAGATCTCTGACCTTGATTTCACAGATGATGCAGTCATCTTTGCAGAGACTTTAGATATCCTTTTAGGAGCCCTCGAGGTGCTGAATGAGGAGTCAAAGCCACTGGGATTGCGGGTTTCCTGGGTCTTTCAGATTACGGATTTCAAGCCTAAGATCCAGGCTTTCAATGACATATTGGATGCTGCTCTCCTGTCAGTACCTCTTTGTGGCGAGGATGTTGAGGTCAAGGAGAGATTGACTTACCTTGGCAGTGATATTCATGTCTCTGCTGGCTGTGAGCCAGAGGTCAACAGACGTCTGGGTCGGGCTTGGGGAGTCATGGATTCACTGGATCATGGGGTGTGGCACTACCGGTACCTGTGCGGGAGGACGAAAGTCCAAGTCTTCAGGTCCTTGGGGCTTCCAGTGTTACTCTATGGATGTGAGACTTCGACTCTCACCAGGGATCTGAAACGGAGATTTAATTCCTTTGGTACCAGGTCTGTTCGGAGAATCCTTGGCTTTCACTGGTCAGACTTTGTGTCCAAGGAGCGGTTTCTGAGAGAGACTCGGATGAGATTTGTTACCTGCATAATCCGTGAGCATCAGCTGCGGCTGTATGGACATGTGGCTCGTTTTCCTGACGCTGATCCTGCTCACCAGATTCTCTCAGTGAGGGAGTCTCATGAGTGGAGGAGGCCAATGGGCTGACCACGTGCCTCGTGGTTGCAGCAGGTTGATCAGCATCTCAAGGAGACGTGGATGGGCCTGGCATCTGCCTGGGGGATGGCCATACGGAGGCCCCTGGAGTACCAGCAGAAAGTGAACGCAGTGATACGCTGCTCTAGAGCATGCTCCCATACCTGACCTGACCTGACTTGGACATGTTGTACAAGACTGCATCAGCGGTGCTAAATTTCCAGAAGTTTTTATATGACTTTTAAAATCGTTTTATTTCAATTGAGTTATATACTTAATACTGCATATGGTAAAGTGTTCTCTGAACTCGTTGGTTTGCCGACCAAACCAGCAGATTGAAGGGATTGTCTTTCCACGTGTGATCGGGACAAGATTCTGTACAATTTGCCCAATTCAGAGCCAGAATACTGCAAAACTGCAGGTTTGTGTTCAAGTTGTTCAAAGTACTAGTACGTGCCCGTAAAAAAAATAAATAAATAAATAATAATAATAATAATAAAAAATAAATAAATAAACCACACAGGCCGTTTCTTCGCTCTCACGTGCCCGTACGTGCGTGACCCGGAAGTTCGATATTATTCGCAATTACGATTATTCGCAATTTATTTTTACTACCCAATTATTCAATTAGCGCCAACGTATTTTACCTTTTCGCAATGTCGTGGCAAGGAAAAACAAAAAGAGAAGAGAAGAGAGAGAAAAAATTTACTTCCTGGTTCGGAGCACACCAGCACTCTGATGTTGCCAAAACTTATACACCGTCTAATATGAAAACGATCATAACTTGGGCCAATATTTTTAATACCCAATTATTCAATTAGCGCCAACATATTTTACCTTTTCGCAAATGTCGTGACAAGGAAAAACAAAAAGAGAAGAGAGAAAAAAATTTACTTCCTGGTTCGGAGCATACCAGCACTCTGATGTTCCCGAAATTTATACACCGTCTAATATGAAAACGATCATAACTTGAGCCATTGTGTTTATCTATAAATGCGCATAAGAAATCGAGAAATTATTAGAATACACGAAGTCATCACTCTCCGGAAGCCCGTACGTTGTAACCCGTAATGGGGAACGTGGCTGTGCTTCCCTTCCCCATCGGCCACGCCCACACAACGTGTCCTGCCATTGGTTGGTAAATAAATGGCCATAACTTGGGAAGCACTTGTCTGATTAATATCAAACCTTGAAAAGGCACATCCTCAGGTCCCCAGCAAAAAACCTGGCAAGTTTCAATGAGATCGGACCAGAGGTTGTCGAGAAACAGCGGTTATACACACACACACACACACACACACACACACACACACACACACACACACACACACACACACACACACACACACACACACACACACACACACACACACACACACACACACACACACACACACACACACACACACAGCTGGAATTATAGATAGATAAAATTGAACTTGCCAAACCCGTGCGAAGTTTCTAAAGTGAGGGTTCGTTAGGACGTCAATATATCCAGTGTTCACAATGTGATTTATCGAATTTCTTTATTTGTCCAGCAGAGTAGTCTGATATTTCAGATCAATTGTTCAAATTTGCATAAAAGTACCAAAATTGGTACACATGTAGAATAATGTATTCCGAACAATTCTAGATATGGAGCCACCCGAGATTGTGCCTTGGTCAGCCAAAGCTGAGCCAAAGCTGACCAAGGCAAAATCTCAGGTGGCTCCATATCTAGAATTGTTCGGAATACATTATTCTACATGTGTACCAATTTTGGTGCTTTTATGCAAATTTAAACAATTGGTTTGCTATGCTGTAATACTATTATATACAATGTTTCTTGTTACATTTTTTGCATCAAATTCACCTTCTGAGAAAGTCAGCATGTGCAGAAGAGGGTTTTACATTGCAGACGCTGTTTTCTCGGAGTGGCATACCGCCTCTCAGCGGTGACGGTCTGTCGACGACAGACGAAATGACGTCAGCGAATGGCCGATGTCATGACGTCATTACGCCTCTCAGCTGTGACGTCACACGTCGCCATGCAAACGAATGTAAAAATTAGAAAATCGCCAAAAATTCCCAAACCTGTCCGTGTGGTGTGATCTCACATTGCCCATGCTGTTAGACCACAGAGCACCCGCATGCCGAAAGTGGCGACAATCCGTCCGGCAGTTTCAGAGGAGAAACGTCAAATTACGCGCAGACGTTAACAGAAACAATATATAGGATTATAATTCATTAGTTGCTCGATCATAGACTGACATCCGTCAGACAGACAAACAGTGAACCAATTTGTTAACCCCACATTGCGCTACACCATGTGGTAATGAGAACCAAGGCAAAGGCACGACCGACAGAACAAAATGGTAAAGAGAATCCCGCTCAGATGAGTTTGCCATGTGGATAAGATTATGGAGCTTCGTTGTCAGAATAACTCTTACGCCACCACCAGAGTAGAGGGGCTGTGATGTGTTCTAGAAAAATCTTTAATGGTGCAGGAAAAAAAAATAATGTACAACTTAACATACATAACCCAACAAACAGTTAATCAAGAATTGGTGGCAATTTGTTTTTTTAATACAATTAAATGCAAAACTAATTGGTTCATTTTTTTTGAAGCACAAATTCATGACGCTTCATTTACAATGTTTGCAAGTCCGAATACATTACATATTAGCGAGTTTATGCCAGTAGGACAGAAGAATCATTACAGTTTCAGTGCAGCTGCATCCCTGGTGAGGGCTTTAACAACTGAACATCATTGGTGCTTGAGCAGTACAAAGTAATGTCTCCACTTCCACGGGCTCTTGTGTGCTGTGGACAGCACAGAGCGCTTATCTGGAAACGGGAGAAAAGACATGGAATTGGCAAAGAGCAAGACTGACGCAGTCCACCACCACGGGTACAAGTCGATAGATGCAATACATCATCCACCTTGACAAACAGCTGCCCGTACTGTCGTCGAGTGACTGCCACAAACCTCCGAGCATGTGATTTTCGTGCCGGAGCGTTACAATGCTAGTTATTTGACAGTTGGTTCAAGTTGTAACCTGGTATTTCAAAATGTGCAGATTAGAGAGGCATACCAGGTTACATCTGCTAAATGTGAACGGATGTGCAATGTGCCTTCAAATAAGGTCACTTCAAACTCTGACATATTTCAAATCCTTCAAATATCGATATTTAAATAACTAACCTGGCACGCATCATTAAAAGTTAGCAATTCCTGCAAAGTGAGTTACCAGCTGCAAAACACCTACCGTCATCCACCTCCTGCCACGGGAGGAGGACTTGGGCCACCGCCTGGGTTGATCCTGCCCATCCTGCGGAACGGTCCACCTGGAGGCGGCCTGGAATGGACCACGGCTGTTAATGCTCATCGAAAGCAGCCACAAAGCTGACAACTCCACAAATACTTCACATAACCAAAATGGCCATCATAATGTGCACAACAGACTTTATACATTTACTATGTAGATGCTCAGAGGAAATTAACAAAAAAAAAAACACCACGATTGCAAATTCTTACCCGCCTCTGCCATCTCGAGATGTTCCATAGTTAGAGCTGTGACCTTTGCCTTTTCTGGTCAGGTCTGGCTGGAACATGGTCTGAAAGCTGAGTGCACACGACAAAGCCATTTAAGACAATTATTGAATTGTACACGCAGCATTTTGAGAATTTGCAAATGGCAAGCTAAGGGCTAAATGCACCTAGTCGGAAAAGTTAATGTGACCAGATGTTGTGAACAGCTGTCACTCAGATGTAACACTTTGTTATCCAGTAAGTGTAACCGTGTAAGTCGCAAGGGATTTATTCATTCATTTTTGATCCCTCTGGTATTTAAGGTCAGAAAACCCTGTCGTAACTTTGCATGTGGCCCTCATGGCAAAGTTTGGGCCGTATGTTTATTTCAAAAGCAAGCCTTAAAAGATTATTTAAAAAAGAAAAACACTTACAAGAGAACAACGAAGTTAACTACCGCCCAGAAAAGCTCAGGGATGATGGAGAGTCGCCACAAAGATTGTCTGCCATTCAGAACCTGGCCTGGAAGCAAAATTTATATCGGAATGACAAAGTTCAACAAAGCAGGCAGAAATCTTGTGAATCTGTTCACCTGGCAAGTTAAATAAACAAATTAATGTGTATATCAAAACCGATTGCTTTTAAACATTCATTTTTGGTATCCCGA